>NC_066585.1:486022815-486335088 GCF_024323335.1 Lathyrus oleraceus | reverse complement strand
TGACAGAAGCTTCCCATGACGTTGTTTGAAGTACAAGGGATCTAATACAAAAGATGCTAACTTCCTTAACTCTTTCAAATTGGGACATCTGAAACTGTACTTCTTAGTGTTCCTTCGTCCACAATCCATGGTCTGAAAATATTTGGAAATGACACCTTAGTTCCTTGAAATTTTCGTGTGATGAATGTTATGATGCGCATGAATGCAACAATCAAAAATAAGGGATCACACACAAGGAAAACAAAGGTCAAGGGATGAATCAAGTCATTGTCAAGATCAATCATCCATTTTGGTGGATTATGGTTTACACCTTATCAACATCCAAGTTCCATTGATATTGACAAGACTTGATCGAATCAACCAAGAATCAAGGGTTTGTTGCAAGTCACAAGCATGAAGTCTGGGTAAGAACCATCCCAAAGGAGTGAACTAAGGATAAAACATGTAGATCATGTCCTAAAAAGTTCCCAGAGTCTTAATTCCATCTATCTAATATTACAGGTTAAGATGACTAACTCATCAACCCATAATATTCTCAAGAGAAACTCGTCTGAGTGTAGTATCGCGTAACAACTGTTATCAAGTCTACATTTGAACAGTTTCCACACTACGTCCTAAATAGGCTAAGATGGGTTAAATGTTCTAAGGTCTCCAACTTCTCAGACCCAATTAGAAATAGTAATGCCTAACCACAAATACTTGTGTGACATTTCCAAATCCAAAAGAGTCTCCACTGAGCGGATGGATCTCAAACCAACTTGTTAATGACTACTCCACACAAGTCGAACATGACTATATTATCCTCCTATCTTAATTGCACTCAAGTTCAGGTTAGAACTTATCTCACCACTCAGAGATTACCAAGCACAACAAGCAGATTATATCACACATACATTTATACAAACATCACATATACAAACATATTCACACAAAAAGTAGGCTAAACCCACTGGAGACTACTCCCCAGCAGAGTCGCCACTTAATTTCTATAGCGGGAAATTCATGATCATCAAGCTATCGACAAACTAGAGATCAATTAACAAGAGTCGCCACCGCGCTTTTATTGTTTTCAAGGGAAAAAGAGAAAAGTACGAACAAAACCCAATAAGTAAGAAGTTTTCAAATAAAAACTAATAAAAATCAGAGATCACAAGTAAGGGGGTTGGTTACACAGAGGGAAGGTGTTAGCACCCAAAGTGTCCTAGGTACTCATAGGGAGCCCTTTTTGTGTGCATATGTATTTTGTACAAATTGATGTTTACAAACAAATAGAATGGGGGGATGAGAAAAGAATTCATTAATTATATTTTTGTGTTTGACAAGACCTTCAGTCTTGTGCCTACGTACCAACATAAAAATGAGGGATCAAAACCTCGTAGTTCGTGATACAACTTTCAAAATGGAGGCATTTGATTTTAACAAAATTTAAGTTAGAAAGGCACAAAGGCCTAAAATGATTTGAATGAGTTAGTTCCTTTTTGGCCTTTTGAAAGTTTAAGTCAAGTATAGTTGTGATACGGTGAACTGACTTTGTGTTTTTACTTTGAAAAGCAATGTTGCGGATAGCAAGAGTCGCCACCGACTTTTCTTTTATCCAATAAGGAAAGGCGGAAAAGAACAGGAAAGACCTTGATTAGATTTTGAGTTTGGGAGGTACATTATACAAAGGGAAGGTGTTAGCACTCTTTGTATCCATGGTTATCTATGGGCTCTTAATTGCTTAACTCACTTATGTTTTCCTTGTTTGAGAAATGTGGTGTGTTTAAAAAATATTTTGAAAGGAGAGTTTAACTTTGTAATGATTCTTGTACGAATGTATACAAAGTGTGTATCTCGTTTGATTTTGAAAGATGTTTAGAAAAATATAACTCGGGGATGATTCTGGTGCGAATGTATACCAAGTGGTGATTTTCTAAAAGATGTTTTGAAAAGTGTGAGGTGTGAAAAGTATTTTAAGTTGTGAGCAAGCATTTAAGAGTTATACCTAACCAAGGTCTTTATAGGTATTTCCTATCCTTAGGAGGGTAAAATTGTCCCTACTATTGAGAAGTAAGTAGTCTTATCCTTTGGATGTAAAGGGACATCGTGGGGTCGTCGATTGGTCATTGAAGGCAACATTTGTAAGGATACCTTAGCATTCGAAGGGACGATCATCATTTAATCGTAGGCTACAACGAAGGGTCATCGAGGGACAAAGTCATATATTCGAAGGCAACATTCGAGGGACAAGGTTTATCTCGTAGGGACATTGACCTTTTGATCGAAGGGACTATGACTTATCTGTTTAGGGATGATGATGATTTAATCGAAAGGGTCTTTTCTAAGGGGATCCCCATATTCGCGGGACATGACCGTAATATCGTAAGGCAACAAAGAGAGGGATAAGATCACATATTCGAAGGCAATGTAATTAGCTAAGTAATCAGAATAAATCTCCACAATGGTATCCCACAAATAAAGTGGAATACCGAGCTATCTCTTCAAGAATCATGGGAGCCCTTACAAAAACTCAGCAAGCATGTTAGAATAACGGGATGGGGTGTAATCAAGAGTTGCACCGAACAAAAGAATCATAGCAATAATAATGTCAGGCAAACAGCATGCAAATGCAATAGAAAGCATGTCAACCAAATACAGAACATATCAGAATGCAAACAGAAAAAATTAACTACTGTCATGTTCGCTACTGCCTCGCCTATCGAAGGCCTGGCGAACCCTCGCTACATGTTCGCTTAGCGAGGTGCTAGCGAACGACTGCGGGTTCTGGGTTCTTCTTTGATACTGGTGCGATTTCGGAAACCCCAAACCCTATGGCATCCATTACAGAAATTACGTGATCGAATATTCAAAGTATTGTTTTACACATTTATGCACATATAAACCCACATGCAAAACCTAACGATATTCGCCTTTCCAAATTCAACCATAATGCCTCATACATTTAGAAATTCCAAATTGGGAGCATAGAGTAGTGGGAATAGGGAAAACCTGATTGGAGGGATCAGATGAAATTGAATTTGCACCGTCGGGTTTGCAGGGCAATCTTAGGGTTTATGCCTGATAGGGTTGGTGGAGGTAACCTTTGTGCCGATGAGTTCTCTGAATTAACTTCTAGGGTTTTCCCCGTTGTTTTTCTGATCTCCAGGGTTTTCTCCTTCATCCCCTTTTTCGAATGAAGTTCTGGAATTTATAGCTGATTTTTTATGTCTTGGTGGGCTCAGACTGAAGGCAATTCAGGCCCAGAATTTTTGTATATCCGCAAGCTTCGCTAGGAGAATGAGCTAGCGAAGGGTTCGCTAGGCGAACACTCAGCGAGTGTTCCAGCGAATACTCCCAGACTTGGATAAAAGCCCAGCTAGTACTTACTCGCTAGGCGAGCATCTAGCGAGTAGGTAGCGAGCATTCCAGTAGCTAAACCAACAAGGTTCACTGGAGCGAAGGATGAAGCGTGGGCTTCGCCTGGCGAAGTGTTTGCTCGCCTAGCGAGCATGCCAGTTCAGGTCATCTCCTGGATTTGGTAACCTGTGCCCTGGATCTTTGTTCCTTTGAGATTAATGCTTTGAAAAATGAATAGACCTCATTGGAACCTGTTGAAAGTATCATAAAAATAACGGGCAAATTTTGGGGTATGACAGCTGCCCCTGTTCAATATTCTTAAACCGAGAGAATTAGAATGGTATGTACGCCGTTCGTGATCGCGAGGTGGAAGATTATTGAACACTTAGAATGCCTCGAAAATTTGCACTTGTTAATTAAAAGATAGTCTTGATGGAGATGGACTTAAATATGCCATCCAGAAAGTTTGATGATGAGAGCTTCAGAGTGCGTCGTATATTAGACCATTTCTGAAGACATGGGTGTCACATTGAGTCGTACGCTAGACCGTATAATGAATCATCCATTAGGTGATATTAGGGTAAGCTGAAGCCTAATGAGGCAAGGGTCAGAATGGGTCAAACGTTGGACCGTATCTGAGTTGTAGAATGAGTCGTCCATTAGGCTGGCGACTTCACTGGGGATGAAAGATCAGAATGAATCATACGCTAGATGTATCTGAGTTGTAGAATGAGCCGTCCGTTAGGCTGTATCTAGAGAAATAAAGATCAGAATGGATCGTATGCTAGATCGTATCTGAATAGCAGAATGAGCCGTCCATTAGGCTGTATCTGAGATAAAAAGTAGTCGTACGCTAGACTACATTTCAGAATGTACCGTATGCTAGGTAGTATCTGAGTTAGCAGAATGAGCCGTCCGTTAGGCTGTATCTGGAGAAATAAAGATCAGAATGGATCGTACGCTAGATCGTATCTGAGTTACAGAATGAGCCGTCCGTTAGGCTGTATCTGGAGAAATAAAGATCATAATGGATCGTACGCTAGATCGTATCTGAATAGTAGAATGAGTCGCCCGTTAGGCTGTATCTGGAGAAATAAAGATCAGAATGGATCGTACGCTAGATCGTATCTGAGTAGCAGAATGAGTCGTCCGTTAGGCTGTATCTGATGATAAAAGAGGTAGTCATACGCTAGACTACATTTCAGAATGTACCGTACGCTAGGTAGTATCTGAGGGGATGAATATCCAAATGGGTCGTACGCTAGACCGTATTGGAACAGTTGAAGGAACCATACGTTAGGCTGAATCAGAATGAGCCATACGTTAGGCTATATCTGATAATATTTGTATATGCTGTATTTGCAATAAATGTCTGGGATGGGCTTAAAGATGCCATCATTAGGAGGATATCAGAATGTTTGTCAGAATGAATATTCATATGGATTATATCTGAAAATGTATCTGAATCTTGAATGTAATCGATAAAGATCCGTCTGAATGAATCTTTATTTTGACTGTATCAGGAGGATAATTAACCTGAAAAAAAAGTTAGCTTCATGCCATGTTATGATGCATGAGATGTTTTATGCTCTTGAAAATAAATGCGAACATTGCGTGCGTGCATATGCTATGAAATGATGTATGAATGAATTATGTGTCTGAAATTTTTTGCCATGGGAAAATAAATCCCGATATTCTGGTCGGAGATATTTGTATTGATAACCCTTTCTTAGCCGGGGATATTTGATTCTTGTCTGATGGTAGAAATATTCAACAGAACCTGACTGGGGATAACAAAGATGACTAGTCTGTGTAGTAGTGCCAATTTCTTCTGGGAATGACTGGTTTTGCTGGGGAATAGGATTTGCAACCGGATTTGTTGGAACGCATGGTTAAACCTTATCCTTGATCCTAAAGTCTTTTAGTAATTTCTATTCCTATTTTATGCATGTATTTTCGGTAAACATCAATCATATTCACATGCATATATTAATTCGAATTAAATCAATGGACGTTTATGCAAACAAAACGGAGAAAGTAAAATAAAAGTATCTTTTTGGAAAAAAATTGTATTGATTTTGAAAGAGGGCCTGTAAACAAGCAATTTTAATACAAGGAGACAGAAATCCTAGTAAAAGGAAATTGTCAAGAAAGCAAAGAAAAAACAGCTATGAAAAAAGTCCTATTGATTTAGATTCTACTACTGTTATTATGTCTTCAAGCATCTCATCCCTTGCTGTCGGATAGAAGAGATTGGCCTGCTCAGTCCCTTTGACTTTGGTGAGGTTGATCGAGAACGGGACATAGTCATACGCTTTTATCCCTAATTTTTTCCTGGACCGCCTTTTCAGGTTTTCAGTCCACCAGGATACCCCTTTTTGCCCAAGCCGCCTTTTCAGGTTTTCGACTTGTCGGGTGTACATTTTTATATGTTTATCCCTAATTTTTGCCCGAACCCTTTTGGTTCGCCGGGATGCCTTTACTTTTGTCTAGATATGTTAACCTAGCGGGTCTCTTTTATGCGTAGTATTTTTTAACTATGTCCGCGTTCACGGGATGCGGGAAATCTTCGCCATCCATTGTAGTAAGCATCATGGCTCCACCAGAGAATACCTTCTTAACTACAAATGGCCCTTCGTATGTGGGAGTCCATTTGCCTCTAGGATCACCTTGTGGTAGAATGATACGCTTTATCACCAAGTCGCCAATTTGATACACCTGTCTCTTGACTTTTTTATTAAATGCCTGGGTCATGCGCTTCTGATATATCTGTCCATGACAAACAATCGCAAGTCTCTTTTTATCAATCAAATTTATCTGATCGAGTCGAGTCTGAATCCATTCATCTTCATCTAAGCCTGCATCTTTCATAATTCTTAGAGAGGGAATCTGAACTTCCACTGGTAAAACGGCTTCCATTCCGTAGACTAAAGAGAAAGGAGTTGCCCCTGTCGAAGTGCGATAACCATGAAGAGCAAATGGTAACATCTCATGCCAGTCTTTGTATGTTACTGTCATATTTTGTATAATCTTCTTAATATTCTTATTAGCAGCTTCTACAACGCCATTCATCTTTGGCCGGTACGGAGAAGAGTTGTGGTGTTTTATTTTGAACTGCGTGCAGAGTTCAGTAATCATCTTGTTGTTCAAATTAGTACCATTATCAGTGATAACTCTTTCAGGGATGCCATACAGACAAATAAGACTATTCTTGATGAACCGTGCCACCACATTCTTGGTGACAGAAGCAAATGAGGCTGCCTCTACCCACTTCGTAAAGTAATCAATAACAACAAGAATGAAACGATGTCCATTAGAAGCAGTAGGTTTAATCTCTCCAATCATATCAATGCCCCACATTGCAAAGGGCCAAGGGGATGTCAACACGTTCAATGGGGCAGGAGGTATATGTACTTTGTCCGCATAGATCTGGCACTTGTGACAAGTTCTGGAGTGATGGTGGCAATCAGCTTCCATGGTAGACCAATAATACCCTGATCTCAGAATCTTCTTGGCCATCGTATGTCCACTAGAATGAGTCCCAAAAATACCGTCATGCATGTCTTCCATAATCTTTTCTGCTTCCTTTTTATCCACGCAGTGAAGCAAAGTCAAATCATGATTACGTTTGTATAATACTCCATTACTCAAAAAGAATTTAGCGGAGAACTTCCTCAGAAATTTTCTGTCATTGATGGATGGCCCTTCAGGGTATTCCTGAGTTTCTAAATATCTTTTTACTTCGTGGAACCAAGGTTTATCTTCTACTTCATCAGTATTAAGTTCATAACAATATGTTGGTTCATCTAATCGTTCAATGGTGATCATGAGAGCTTCATTGTCCCATCTGACTCTGAATATAGATGACATGGTAGCCAATGCGTCTGCCAACTGATTCTCTTCTTGTGGAATATGTTTGAATGTAATCTCTTCAAAGTATGGGATTAATGTCAACACCTGCTCTCGATAAGGGATGAGATTCAGATGTTTAGTGTCCCATTCTCCTTTGATCTGACTGATTATTAAGTCTGAGTCTCCGTACACACTCAAAAACTTGATTCTCAGGTCTATAGCAGCCCTGAGTCCCAAAATACATGCTTCATACTCAGCCATATTATTGGTACAATCAAAACATAGTCTAGCAGTGAAAGGCGTATGGCAACCCTTGGGAGAAATAATTACAACACCAACACCATTGCCCAATGTGTCGCATCCGCAAAAAACAACCGGCGGGCTGAAACAAAAACAACACAGAGCCGCCACCGCGCGTTATTTATCCCAAAAGAGGGAAAGGAAACGCTCAGAGTAAACCTGGGAAAAGCAAGGTCTCGCGACCAAAGAGAAAGGGTACGGGAGTCGGTTACGCAAGGGGAAGGTATTAGCACCCCTCACGTCCGTCGTACTCGACGGGATCCACGCTCTAAAAGAAAGAAAAGGTTGCTAAACAAACATCACACACACACACCGAAGACAACACAGGTGGGGGAAAAGAGGAGAGGGCTCGCTAGGACATCGCGTCCTATGCCTACGTATCTCGTCTGGAACGAGAATCAGAGCTGCCGTAGTTCGGCTCACGCACGCCAAACAAGACACACACAAACACGGGCAAACTTGGAACCCGAACGCCAATCGCTAGACTTACATCGGCTTCCGAACCAAACAAACACAATCAGGATACGGACAGCCAATCGCTGGGCTTACATCCATATCCTGACACACAAAAGGGCTAACAAGCAAACACACACAAAAAGAAAAAAGGGTGCCCGGAGAGACCTCGCACGGTCTCCTGCCTACGTACCTCATCTGGTATGAGGATCAGGGCGACGTAGTTCCCTTGAACGGGAAAGAAATTCTAACCAGATACAAAGGGAGACACACTACTAGGGAGCTGGACTCGAGCCTAGGTGTTATCATGCATCATTGCCCTATGTTATGGTTTCTATCTACTTGCACAACAGCAAGCTAATCCTAACCAGGAAAAAGCACAGCATGCAAGCATAAACCAAACAAAGCAAGCATTCACAGTTAGCACACGCTATATCCAGACAAGGTGGCTCAATCAAGGGTTAAGTTGCAAAAGCAACACAACTGTACAGGGTAGTGTTCGCTCTTAACCCTGACATTGAGAGTCAGGGTGAAGCAGATGAAAGGTGAGTGAAGATGAGACTTCACAGCTCTTATCCCTGGCCAGGGAGAGCTTCAGACAAAGGAGTGTGGGTTCAGAATGGGGGAACCCTTCTACACTCAAGACTCTGACTCGACTGTACAAATGTACAAGATCTTGGGTTAATGTCCCAATGCATCAACACAGTGGTGTGAGCAGAGGGACGACTCAACAGAATAGCGGGGGATGGATTGCACATCCCTTGGGTTCCGCCAATTGCCTTAATCAAGGTCTTTACCTGCTTGGGGACAAAAGTAAACAATCACAAACATCGCCTCTTAAGGAGGACTTCAGACAGTTGCCTGGCTAAATAACAAGCCAGGTCTTCCAGACTACATGGAGACAAGAGAGTCTACCTCAATTGGTTTATACAACCAAGCAGCAGCACAGCAAGTTCTTAAAGAACTAAAGCGACTATGGTACCTGAAATCAATCTAATACAGTCAGTATTCAAGTCACACAGTCAAAATAGACAAGTTAAGAATCAACAGTCAATGTAATCAAACAATGCAATGTGCAAAGCACAATCAACTCAAGTGAGCCAAGCATCCTACAAAACACACAAGTTAGTTTACAACAAGCAACCAAACTCAATTTAATCAAATTGCATTTTTCTCCTTAAAGCATTTGCATCTCAACCTGAAACACAACTCAAAAGTGAGACACAAGACCACTAGGACAAGCCTAGGGTCAAAAGGAGATGAAAAATCCAAAACAGCAAGTGAAAATTAATCAAAATCACAATCAAACAAATTAGAAACAAATCCCATTGGTCCCATGCTCATATCATTCATCATCATCATTTCATGAAAGAAAAGGCACAAAACATACAATTTGCAACCTTAAAGGACCAAACAGAATGATCACCATCAAATCATTATCAAAACATTTCAATAAATTCCACAAAAATTCAAGTCTAAATAGAACACATAACATGTCAAGCATATCAAATTTCATCTCATTTGGACAAGAGGAAGTAGGGAAATTAAATTCATAAAGTCCAGACAAGTTCAAGCAAGCCAACACAAGGCATCAAAACAATCATCAACTTCCATCAATCATAAAACAGTGACAAAACATGATAAATGAATGGGATCAAAACCACAATGACCTATAATGTGTCTAGAATTCACATGTCAAATTTCACACTCATCCAATTAATGACCAGAATTTCACAGAGCAAATACCAACATGTATCACAAAAAATCAACAAATGACCAAACAGAGGGAAAAATTCCAATCAAATAGGAATTGCCATCAATAAATCCAGAAAAATTCACATGTATTCTCAACATCCATATGCTCAATCATGCAAAAATTTAGCTCAATCCAATGTTCACAAGCACATCAAATAAAATCATGAAATTCACAAAGCATGGTGTGACACAAATTGTCACACCTCTAATAAAAAATTCATATCTCATCAACCAGGGATCCAAAAATTGCAAACCATACATCAAAATCACCAGCAAAGAGTCCAGAATGGGCATGCAAAATTTCATCAATTTCTATGGAAGCATCATCATTTTATGAATGATATGGCAAGCATGGTACACAAATGATACATTCAAGCAATCCCTAGGCCATTTATTTTTCCACACGTGCACAAAAATAATAAAAATCACCATAAAAACTACACATCACAAGGAGAATAATGCAAAAAGTCTCATCAAATTTGGACAAGAAATGAATGAGTTATGAATTTTCTAAGATCATGAATCAAAATGAAATAAAAGATGAAAAAGAAAATGAAATGTGAAATGAAATTAAAATGAATAATGGCACGATTGTAAATATCCTTCAGCGAAGCAAAACGACGCCGTTCCTCATTTAAACGTTGGCGCACTCTCATTGGCCTAGGCTGCGTGGTAAACAAGTTTCAAAAACAAGCCAGGCGAGAAACGGATCAAACGCATGTTCAAGCATGTTCTTCATCAAGAACTTCCACAGAATTTCCAGAAAATTGCAGATGAGCATTTCTCAACCAAACGCAACAAATCATACATCAAAATGACCGGTGCTCAACGTACATCATGGAACTAACAAGCATACGACCTAATTCTAACTATACCAACGGGATCGAGCAAAAGAAACTTCCTAGGTCAAAGTTCAAATCACGATATCTCATCCAATTCTCAACTAAAATCAAAACCACAAGCAGCATGCTGTTCTACGATCAAAGACCTATCAAATCCATATCACGATTCAAGCAATGGTTGAGATCGAGATTTTACCTTATGGATGAAGCAGATGAGAATTCGTGAGATTCAAGATCCAAAACACTAAAACAGATGCAGTACAAGGTTATGGAAGTCGATTGAAGCAAGTTTTGTAGCTCAGCAATGCTCCAGGTGGATGATTCTTCAAACTGCCATGGATGAAGGAGTTTTCAACAGCTGCTAATCTTCAATCTTCTTGCCAAGATTTCGTGAAACAGATGCACAATAACAGCTATGGAGAACGATCAAAGCAAAAACCAGTACAATAGGTGATGATTTCAATGGAAATTGTGAAGAAAAGTGTGTGAAAGTGTGAAGAAAATTGGAGAGAATTCTTGTGATTTTCTGTTTGGATCTGAGAATATGAGATGTAATTATGAGAAACAGTTATGATTAAGACTTTATACCTCACACTAATCCAAAATTTAATCAAGATTAAGCAAATGGAAGTGATTAGCATAAAATGCATTTTTAAGCAAAGTGGCCAAAATGCCCTTTTTCTAAACCAGTCAATGTATCAGTCCAAACTTGGTTCAAGCAAGTCTAAAATGCCATTTTGGATGTGTTGCAATTGGTGCCATGTGCAAATTCCATGTAATGCTCAAAATCACTTTTTCATGCCAAAAAATGCAAATGAGTTCACTTAAAAAATGCCATTTTGCTATGATCATTTTTGATGAAATTGGACCATGCATCATGAAAGTACATGTGAAATGGGGTTTGATCAAAGAAAGATCATCCAATTTGGCCATTCCATGTGAAAGTTATGCCACTTTGAATTTAGGCATTTTTGGAAAATGATTGGATCATATCTTGTCAACCATTCATGAGAAATTCAAGTTCTTGGACTTTTTGGAAAGGTGAGAGCAAGATCTACAACTTTCATGTTGAACAAAATTTCATTTGAAGCATATTTGGACATGTAATTTTGAGATGAAAAACTTTCCATTTTTGGAAACTTTCATTACAAGTCACTTTCTTTTTTTGGAAACTTTTCTCCTGACTTTATTATCTTCATTCTTGATGTTTGAAATGCCAAATGAAACTTGTTTCAACATGAATGAAGTATATCCAACCCTCTCCCACCTCCAAATCCATCAGTTCAAGCACAGTTGACCACAGTTGACTTTTCTAACTGATAGATGAATTTGGCTATGCACTGATCAAGTTGAGCCTCAAACTCCTGATGAAATGGCTCAATGATGAACCCCTAGCTTCCATAAGCTCAATATAATCACATGATGATCCCCATATCCATTGTAGACCCCATCTCCTTCACAAACCCTGATTGGCCCAATGCAACTCATTAGGGTTGACCAATGGTCAAAACCCTAATCTCAAGGTATCTGATCAAGCATAAGGAATCTCTTGGTGATGACAAGACCATGATGATGATGATGTACCATTGCTACCAAGATCAAGTTCAATCTCCTTGAGAATCAAGAAACCCTAATTTGAATCACCACCCTCAGATAGTTAGTGATCAGTCCATGAACCCTCAGCTTGCATATTTCAACCTCTTTATCTCCTGATCAAGACTTAGGAGGATGAATTGCACAAAGTTTCCACATGATATGCAATTATGCAATGCCTAATGACCTAAAAAATGCAATGCAATATGTTAGCTAGTCCCAAGAGAGGAGGGCAAATTTTGAGGTGTTACAGCTGCCCCTATTCAATCCACTGTGAACCTGTCGATATGAATAGCCTCGGCTTTCAGATGATCAGGATGAAGAGTGATTGAATACCAAGAACAGACGAACAATTTGCACTCCGATGGGAAAATAATTAACAATGCCTGTCAGGATCGGCAAAGAACAATCTTGAAAGAAAAACCCGTCTGGTGCGGAGAAAGCCGGCCTGAATATCGAAACAGAACCGTCGACCTGTATACCAAAATAAATGGTAACACAGGGATAGACATGGCCTGAACACCACACATCCGCTGGGGATTATTATTACTTCTCTTTATGCTTTTCTTGAACCCCGAAATTTTCTAATCTTTTTCTCTCTTTTCATTTTCTTGGACCCCGCAATTTTTCTCTTTGCGTAAATGATCCCAGATCACTGCATTTGAACCCCGACATCTTGTTTGCCAAATAATGAACCCCATTCTCCATTTGAACCCCAGTCGCCTGACGATAACTTGCGATCGCCATTGTGAACCCCGTTCTCCAGAAAACACCTTGTGTCTCCCTTTCTCCATTTGAACCCCGTTCTTCAGAAAATACCTCATCATTTCCCTTTCTCCATTTGAACCCCGTTCTCCGCTTTCTTGTGATAATTCCGCTGGCAACGTCGGAAATAACACCAAACACCACTCTGAGGGCGACATATCAGAGGGTACACCTTCACAAAAGGAAGGTAACATGTGCATCTCTTCTTCAGAAGACACCTATAACGACCTCCATTGACCTCAGCCAAAGTCTAAGGTGACACATGAACAGAAGATAATCCTGAGGACCTCATCCCGGATATTAATCTTCAACTCCAATCTCCATTTGAACCCCGATCTCCAGAAAATGCCTCAACATTTCCCTTTCTCCATTTGAACCCCGATCTCCGCTTTCTTGTGATAATTCCGCTGGCAAAGTCGGAAATAACACCAAACACCACTCTGAGGGCGACATATCAGAGGGTACACCTTCAACCAGACACTTACTGATGACTAGGAGGAAACTTGACGTTTACTGGACATCGAACAATGATGTTTACCTGACACCAAAGAAAGCTCGACCAGACACTTACTGATGACTGGGAGGAAACCTGACGTTTACTGGACATCAAACAATGATGTTTACTGACACCAAAGAAAACTCGACCAGACACTTACTGATGACTAGGAGGAAACTCGACGTTTACTGGACATCGAACAATGATGTTTACCTGACACCAAAGAAAGCTCGACCAGACACTTACTGATGACTGGGAGGAAACCTGACGTTTACTGGACATCAAACAATGATGTTTACTGACACCAAAGAAAACTCGACCAGACACTTACTGATGACTGGGAGAAAACTCGACGTTTACTGGACATCGAACAATGATGTTTACTGACACCAAAGAAAATTCGACCAGACAGGGATCAACACGACACTTACTGGTGTCACAGGGATGATATCTCCACATGTCCAAAACCAAGCAGACGCTTACCGGGGAATAACTGGGAAATACTGTTGCCCCAACATCACGATGTTGAACTCCTCAGAGAAACATCTTCCAACTTCCATCTCGCACGACATAAATTCTTCCTCCAATATCGCACTACTGGGGAATATTGTTGCTACAAAACCAAACTCCTCGGAGTAACATCTTCTAATTTCCGGGGAAACCAAACCTCAAGTGGTAACCACGGCTTGAATCGCGCTGATCGCTTGACATTTCCATCTCCGTCCGACGGAAAAGAATTCCTCCAGTATCGCACTACTGGAGAACCTTGTTGACCCAACACCACGATGCTGAACTCCTCAGAGTATCATCTTCACTGACTGGCAAAACCCACTCTTGGATGGTAACCACGGCTTGGGTAGCATCTTCATCCACTGGCAAAACCACGTCTCAAACGGTAACCACGGCTTGAGACTAGCCTATGCTTGCAATGATGCATGATTGATTTTTCTGCGTAATGCTCCATAATTATGGAAATGCTACGCGATTTATTATGCAATATGCTATGCTTATTCTACATGATGAATGCATAAAAAGTATCCCCCTCAAGGGACTCTTCCGGGGAGCTCGAGGCACTCTGCTGAGGAACTCGCCAATACTCCGATCTCCACCCGACTGGGGAATAGCACTGCTGCTGGGAAAAAGCAACCCTTGCTGGGGGAAAATCTCCTTTGCACCCAATCCGCTTGGGGAATTGCTGGGGAAAGTAACCACCAATACACTCTGTGGGGATACAACAGTCTTTGACTTGATGGGGATATCAATCCCGACTCCGCTTGAGACACCACCACACACAGATACTTCCGCTGGGAAAACTGCAACCTTCAGGCCTGACGACTGGGGAAGCATCAATCTGAAACCTGCTGGGGATAACCATCCTGACCCTGCTAGGGAATCTACAGACCTTGGATCTGCTGGGGAGTTAGTCCTCACGACTCTGCTTGGAGGGATAAGGAAAATCTGATACCAAACACCCGTCGACTCGTCGACCCATTGGTATTCATATCCAACTCCCATGTCAGCTTTCCAATTTTGAGAACTCCCAGACTCGTCTGGACTTTTCTGCTCCATCATCTTGTATTCAAAATCGCTCCGCGCTCGACGGAGAGCGAACTCCTGGGATTTATACAGACTTTCCAATCTTCCGACTTTGAAGAGTCTTCTTGATTAATTCCAAGGATCGTCGTACGTTCCACCGTCGTCTTTTCACCGTCCTTTCATTCGTTCGTCCCTGATCGGACTCCACGGGGATTGTTTTGTCAAAAAGCCTCCACATCACAACCTGCAAGTGAGTGAAAAAATCTAACAGTACCTGCAAAACAGATCGTTAGATAAAACCATGCCCCAGGCGTGTCAAGATTTCAACACTTGGGTCATTCAACCTTCCGAATAAGATTTCAAGTTTCCAATCTTATAAACATGCATTGGAAGGGACCTGTATGCCTTAAAAATGCAAGATTCTTTATCAAAATAATTGGACGTTTTTGCAATCAAAGCGGTAATGAAAAACAAAAACAAAAATTATTTGACTGAATATGCATTTTATTGATTGAAAAGTGTGGCTCAAATTGAGCAATACAAAGGAAGCAATTCCTGAAAAGAGGTAATTGCGTACAAAAGGAAAAATCTATCCTAATGGCAATGTGAAACCCGTGATCTCATCGAGTTCCAACTCGGTTACACCCCATATGTCCTCAGACTCTCCGTGCTTTCTGCCTTCTGAACAAGACGATTCCGACTGATCCCTACCGGGTATTATCCATGATGCTTTAACTAAAGCAAACGATCATGCTAGACGCAGTTGTTCGTTTCAATCCCTCTTTTGCCTAGACCACCCTTTCGGGTTTTCAGTCCACCGGGATACCCCTTTTTGCCTAAGTCGCCTTTTCAGGTCTTCGACTTGCCGGGTGTACAGTTTTTTTCTTTTATCCCTAATTTTTGCCCGAACCTTTCTTTTCTGTTTTTTGGTTCGTCGGGATGCCCATTTTTGCCTGGACTATTTTATTCTTTTCGTCCAGCGGGTCTCTTTATACGAAGTATTTTTTTAACTGCGTCCGCATTCACAGGGGATGGAAAATCTTCGTCATCCATGGTCGTCAGCAACAAGGCTCCGCCAGAGAAAACCTTCATGACCATGCTGGGGATTCATGATTGGGTGTCCATTTGCCCCTACGATCATTTTGAGGAGGAAGGATCCTTTTCAGCACCATATCACCTACGTGATATACCCGAGGCCGTACCTTTCTGTCAAAAGCACGCTTCATCCGTTGCTGGTATAACTGCCCATGACAGATGGCTGCCAGCCTCTTTTCCTCAATCAGGCTTAACTCTCCATACCGGGTCCTTACCCATTCTGTCTCTTGCAATTCCACGTCCATCAGGACTCTCAAAGAGGGAATCTGAACCTCAACCGGTAGCACCGCTTCCATTCCATATACCAACGAGAAAGACTTTGCCCCAGTAGGCGCACCGAGGTACAATACCCAGGATACAAGCTTCACACTTGCCCATACTGTCGGTGCATTCGAATACTAACCTGGAAACGAAGGGAACATGGGATCCCTTTGGCGTAACCAAAGCACTAACTCGTCCACATTAACCCCATCAGACATCAGAATTCATTCGGATTCAGGGTCAGGCCCCTCCTCCGGGATCGGTTACTCTCAATCTTTAGATTGGAGCACCTCGAGATGTCCTCATCAGGGAATTCAAACTTCCTTGGTTGATAATCCTCCGCGGGTTGTTGGGCGAGGTAATCAGACAATACACTCCCCTTGATTGCTTTCTGAGCGGTGTACTGAATATCGCATTCAATCAAAATCATTTGCCCTCTTACAACCCGTCCGGTCAATGCTGGCTTTTCAGATATGTACTCGATCAGATCCATCTTGAAATCCACAAAGTGGTATGAACCAGCATATACTGTCTCAGTCGGTGAGCAGCCTATGCCAAAGTACAACAAGTTTTCTCGAGCAGTGAATGTATTGTTTCACAGTCGATAAACTTTTTGCTAAAGTAAATTGCATGCTCTTTTCGACCAGACTCGTCATGCTGACACAATACTCACCCCATAGACCCCTCGAGGACTGTCAAGTACCAGATTAACCGTTGTTCCTTCCATGGGAGGCGTCAGAATCAGAGGTTCTTGCAACTTATTCTTTTATTTTTCAATGCCCCTTGGCAATCATTATTTCACCTGACCGTTTGATCTCTTTTTTTTTCAACAGCTTGAGTATAGGTTCATACGTGGCTGTTAGAGGAGACGTGAACCATGACATGTAGTTCAATCTACCTAATAGACCACGAACCTCTTTCTTTGTTCTCGGTTCAGGCATTTCTTTTTGTCTTTTCTTTTTTTTTTTTTTTTTTTTTTTTTTTTTTTTTTTTTTAGCAGGATCAACCTCGATTCCTCTCTTACAATGAACCCCATCAGCTTACCGGCCCGCACTCTGATAGTGCACTTGTCTGAATTCAACCTCCGTTTGAATTGTCTCAACCAGTTCACTCAGCTTGGTCAGATCCACCAGATGCCCCTCTTCTGCTTGGGACTTTGCTATCATGTCATCAACATAGCATTCAATTTCATGAGAAATCACATCACGAAACAAAGTCACTCTGATACGTGGCACCGGCATTCTGCTTCTCTAGAGGACAATCTTCTCTCCATGGTAGCTTGTGCACAACGACATTGGTACTTGACCCTGGCATATCCTGACACGACCAGGCGAAGGTATCCACATGCTCTTTCAACAGTGCTACCATTCGGCTCTCGACTCGCCTCCAAAGCGGCCCCAATTTTTATTTCCTTTCTGACCTCGGCGGTGCCTGGAATAACAATCTCAACTCGCTTCACGTGCGGCTGAATCACCTTCTCCTCTTGTTTCAACAACCTGGTTAATCTTCCAGCAGATCACAATCTTCTTCGCCTTCTTCTTCGGCATGATAGATCGGATTGTCGAAGTCATACAGAGGTGTAACCGAATTGTTATCAATGAGATCCGGAGAATTATTTTTTGAAGTCGGAACGAGACAAATCAAAAAAAGAAAAAAATGAAAACAAACATTGCCATTTTTATTTTTAAAACTGCAAAAATAAAAGAAAAACAGGGAACACCGCTTTTAATTGAAAAACATCCATTTATTAATGATGCAAAATGTTGCAAAATGAAACATGAGGTGGCCCTTACAATGGACCATTATGTTTCGGGCAAAACGTATGGCTTTCATGCAAATAAAACTGAAAAACAGAAATTATTACTCTTCCGGATGAGTGACAGTGATGATCTTTTTAAGTCTTCCAGTTCTGGATTCCCATCCCTGATGCGCACAGCTTTATCCAACCATCAAACTCGCAGTCACTGTCAGTCCTTTCACCTACCGCACAGGCGTGATCCGAATCTTCAGCAATTGCACTCACCATCGCCTGACCATGTGCCGGCATGGGATTAGCATTAACATTCGGTGATGGTGCAAAATTGATGGCCTTGGAGTCTACCAGATCCTGGACGACATGCTTAAAAGCTCTACAACCCTCAATGTTATACCCTGGTGTACCAGAATGGAATTCACACTGGGTGTTCTCATCATAATTGGGAGGCCTTTGATCTGATCTCATCGGAACCATCGTCCTTGGCTGAACCAACCCAAGATCCATCAGCTTCTTGAACAGAACAGCATACGTCACGGGTGGCCTGTCAAAATGGCGATCAATCCCTTTTCCTCTCACTTGATACCCGGCTCTCTGTTGAGGTGGCTGACGTTGCTGTCGTACTGACTGATTACCAGCAGGGGTGGTTACCGCAGCAGTGTGTTGGTAGTAACGATCCCTACCGTGTCCTCTCTGGGCATACACAACACTTGATTCAACCTCATTCTTCCTTTGGCCATTACCGAAGGGCTTCTTCGATCTTAACGACGAGGCATTACCACCTTGGATCTTCCCCATTCTCAGCCAACTTTCAATTCTCTCCCCAGCCACCACAATGTCAGCAAAGCTGGTGACGGGACAACCCACCATTCTTTAAGCAAAAACCCCCTGCAGGGTACCCATGAATAGATCAGACATCTCCCGATCCACCAGCGGAGGTTGCACTCTGGCAGCCAACTCCCTCCACCTTTACGCATACTCTTTAAACCCTTCACTTGACTTCTGAGACATACCCTGCAGCTGGGTACGACTAGGAGCCATGTCAGCATTGAATTGGTACTGTTTAAAGAAGGCATCGCCAAGATCCTGCCAGCTTTTGATATCAGAAGATTTCAGCTTGGTATACCATTCCAAGGATCCTCCAGACAGACTGTCTTGGAAGAAGTACATCCAAAGCTTTTGATCCATAGTGTATGCAGAGATCTTGCGGACAAAGGCTTGAAGGTGAGTCTCTGGGTAGGAACTTCCATTATACCGATCAAATGTGGGCGCTTTGAATTTCTGCGGGATCGCAATCCCCTCTACCAACCCCATGTTTGACATATTGACCACCCCAGGAGTGGCATAGCTCTCCAAAGCTCGGATCTTCTCAGCCAGCAGCTGAATCTCTTTGTTCAGTGGTAGGGCACTGTATTGACCGAAAGGTTCGTTGTGCATGGAGAACTGATCCGCTTCTCTGTCTTCCTCTCTATCATCTTCCACCCCGAAGAAAGGCGGGAACATACTGTCCTTCATATTCTGACCAGGTTGACCACCTGTGGCAGCGCCAAACCCACCAGCATTATTATTTACCATACCCACAGTTGCCCTTTTGCCACCATCTCTAGAACCACCCAGCCCCTGGTCGGAGACACCATCCAGGTTGACACCGCTGTTAGCAGCTGAGGCCCGCTCGAGCTTCTCAACTTTGTCGGCCAAAGCTTTCTGACCAACTGCAAACCCTTGCATGATGTTGATCAGTTCGCTCATCTTATCCTTCAGCTCGAGAATATCGGTATTTGGGAGATCCATCAGTCTGGGAGTATTGCGTCGCGTGAAGTATCTGTGAGGGCGTGTTGAGTGCAAAGGTACAACTCTACGAGCACGAGCAATGATTCCTGCAGCAATCAAGCACGTTAGAACCCGACATCTGCAAAACAGCAAACAGGTTAATATGCATGAATGCAACGTCTATCCATACGAGGCAGATTCTGTCTTTTGATTCTGATTTCATCGAGACAGATAATATTTTGCCAATAACATTTTGACATCCGAATGTCTCTCAACCAGATTCTCAATCAATAATACTCCCCATATGGCTAGACGTAGGTTAGGTGCAGATGAATGCAAACTGAGAATGATGCAGATGTATGAATGCAATGCATTGAGCCATCCTCCATGTCATCTGAACATTTACTGCGCTGAGTTACGGCCTCTGAACTGATCACAACCATCTGAAGGAACACGTAACCACAAATCCGACTTGAGGGTTCCGAAATAAACGGAAGACAGATACATCATCATCATCACCAAACAATCTCTGAGCAGATACCCATAACCATTTCTGAATCGGCCCGGGGAATCCTGAAATAAACGGATCCCCACTGATAAATAACACGGACAGCACTCCGGCGTCTCGGAAATAAACGACCATAAATCCGACTTATAAATAGGACTCTGATCCACGGAACCATTAGTCACCATCAAAGTCACCCTCTGAACATGCATCTGAAAGAATCACCCTCCCCTCACAGGTAAATTCTAATCAGGTTATCCTAAGGCGGATAATAGTCTCGACAATCAGGCAGAGATACTCAATGGGTTTGCCCTTTCGGGTGTGCCATTGTAGCTCTCCTGAGATCATCTAAACCAAAGATCCGGGAAATGATCGGTCACCAGAGTCAATAGTTCAGATGAAGTGACTCAACCAGAGTGGAGTACCCCACAAAGGAAGAGCACTATCAAATGAACCTCGTCCGGCTTGTGGTACAACACATTGCCAAGCACATGTTAACCTAACACGAAGGAGGCAACATGAGACCACACTAATCCTAGGTGTATACTCGGGCCTGGGCTTTAGCCCCACTCAGAACACCCACCCCAAAACAAGAAACCACCTGCACAGAGGACGACAACATGATAGTATGATGCATGCAAATATTTATGCAAATATATACACAGTCAGAATAATAAATGCAATAAAATAAAGCGGCACAAGCAACCTAGACTATCCTAAAACGCTAGGAGAGACTCGCTTAGGGAAGATGGACCAGCAATAGGTCAACTTCTAAATCCCCAGCAGAGTCGCCAGCTGTCGCATCCGCGAAAAACAACCGGCGGGCTGAAACAAAAACAACACAGAGCCGCCACCGCGCGTTATTTATCCCAAAAGAGGGAAAGGAAACGCTCAGAGTAAACCTGGGAAAAGCAAGGTCTCGCGACCAAAGAGAAAGGGTACGGGAGTCGGTTACGCAAGGGGAAGGTATTAGCACCCCTCACGTCCGTCGTACTCGACGGGATCCACGCTCTAAAAGAAAGAAAAGGTTGCTAAACAAACATCACACACACACACACCGAAGACAACACAGGTGGGGGAAAAGAGGAGAGGGCTCGCTAGGACATCGCGTCCTATGCCTACGTATCTCGTCTAGAACGAGAATCAGAGCTGCCGTAGTTCGGCTCACGCACGCCAAACAAGACACACACAAACACGGGCAAACTTGGAACCCGAACGCCAATCGCTGGACTTACATCGGCTTCCGAACCAAACAAACACAATCAGGATACGGACAGCCAATCGCTGGGCTTACATCCATATCCTGACACACAAAAGGGCTAACAAGCAAACACACACAAAAAGAAAAAAGGGTGCCCGGAGAGACCTCGCACGGTCTCCTGCCTACGTACCTCATCTGGTATGAGGATCAGGGCGACGTAGTTCCCTTGAACGGGAAAGAAATTCTAACCAGATACAAAGGGAGACACACTACTAGGGAGCTGGACTCGAGCCTAGGTGTTATCATGCATCATTGCCCTATGTTATGGTTTCTATCTACTTGCACAACAGCAAGCTAATCCTAACCAGGAAAAAGCACAGCATGCAAGCATAAACCAAACAAAGCAAGCATTCACAGTTAGCACACGCTATATCCAGACAAGGTGGCTCAATCAAGGGTTAAGTTGCAAAAGCAACACAACTGTACAGGGTAGTGTTCGCTCTTAACCCTGACATTGAGAGTCAGGGTGAAGCAGATGAAAGGTGAGTGAAGATGAGACTTCACAGCTCTTATCCCTGGCCAGGGAGAGCTTCAGACAAAGGAGTGTGGGTTCAGAATGGGGGAACCCTTCTACACTCAAGACTCTGACTCGACTGTACAAATGTACAAGATCTTGGGTTAATGTCCCAATGCATCAACACAGTGGTGTGAGCAGAGGGACGACTCAACAGAATAGCGGGGGATGGATTGCACATCCCTTGGGTTCCTCCAATTGCCTTAATCAAGGTCTTTACCTGCTTGGGGACAAAAGTAAACAATCACAAACATCGCCTCTTAAGGAGGACTTCAGACAGTTGCCTGGCTAAATAACAAGCCAGGTCTTCCAGACTACATGGAGACAAGAGAGTCTACCTCAATTGGTTTATACAACCAAGCAGCAGCACAGCAAGTTCTTAAAGAACTAAAGCGACTATGGTACCTGAAATCAATCTAATACAGTCAGTATTCAAGTCACACAGTCAAAATAGACAAGTTAAGAATCAACAGTCAATGTAATCAAACAATGCAATGTGCAAAGCACAATCAACTCAAGTGAGCCAAGCATCCTACAAAACACACAAGTTAGTTTACAACAATCAACCAAACTCAATTTAATCAAATTGCATTTTTCTCCTTAAAGCATTTGCATCTCAACCTGAAACACAACTCAAAAGTGAGACACAAGACCACTAGGACAAGCCTAGGGTCAAAAGGAGATGAAAAATCCAAAACAGCAAGTGAAAATTAATCAAAACCACAATAAAACAAATTAGAAACAAATCCCATTGGTCCCATGCTCATATCATTCATCATCATCATTTCATGAAAGAAAAGGCACAAAACATACAATTTGCAACCTCAAAGGACCAAACAGAATGATCACCATCAAATCATTATCAAAACATTTCAATAAATTCCACAAAAATTCAAGTCTAAACAGAACACACAACATGTCAAGCATATCAAATTTCAGCTCATTTGGACAAGAGGAAGTAGGGAAATTAAATTCATAAAGTCCAGACAAGTTCAAGCAAGCCAACACAAGGCATTAAAACAATCATCAACTTCCATCAATCATAAAACAGTGACAAAACATGATAAATGAATGGGATCAAAACCATAATGACCTATAATGTGTCTAGAATTCACATGTCAAATTTCACACTCATCCAATTAATGACCAGAATTTCACAGAGCAAATACCAACATGTATCACAAAAAATCAACAAATGACCAAACAGAGGGAAAAATTCCAATCAAATAGGAATTGCCATCAATAAATCCATAAAAATTCACATGTATTCTCAACATCCATATGCTCAATCATGCAAAAATTTAGCTCAATCCAATGTTCGCAAGCACATCAAATAAAATCATGAAATTCACAAAGCATGGTGTGACACAAATTGTCACACCTCTAATAAAAAATTCATATCTCATCAACCAGGGATCCAAAAATTGCAAACCATACATCAAAATCACCAGCAAAGAGTCCAGAATGGGCATGCAAAATTTCATCAATTTCTATGGAAGCATCATCATTTTATGAATGATATGGCAAGCATGGTACACAAATGATACATTCAAGCAATCCCTAGGCCATTTATTTTTCCACACGTGCACAAAAATAATAAAAATCACCATAAAAAACTACACATAACAAGGAGAATAATGCAAAAAGTCTCATCAAATTTGGACAAGAAATGAATGAGTTATGAATTTTCTAAGATCATGAATCAAAATGAAATAAAAGATGAAAAAGAAAATGAAATGTGAAATGAAATTAAAATGAATAATGGCACGATTGTAAATATCCTTCAGCGAAGCAAAACGACGTTGTTCCTCATTTAAATGTTGGCGCACTCTCATTGGCCTAGGCTGCGCGGTAAACAAGTTTCAAAAACAAGCCAGGCGAGAAACGGATCAAACGCATGTTCAAGCATGTTCTTCATCAAGAACTTCCACAGAATTTCCAGAAAATTGCAGATGAGCATTTCTCAACCAAACGCAACAAATCATACATCAAAATGACCGGTGCTCAACGTACATCATGGAACTAACAAGCATACGACCTAATTCTAACTATATCAACGGGATCGAGCAAAAGAAACTTCCTAGGTCAAAGTTCAAATCACGATATCTCATCCAATTCTCAACTAAAATCAAAACCACAAGCAGCATGCTGTTCTACGATCAAAGACCTATCAAATCCATATCACGATTAAAGCAATGGTTGAGATCGAGATTTTACCTTATGGATGAAGCAGATGAGAATTCGTGAGATTCAAGATCCAAAACACTAAAACAGATGCAGTACAAGGTTATGGAAGTCGATTGAAGCAAGTTTTGTAGCTCAGCAATGCTCCAGGTGGATGATTCTTCAAACTGCCATGGATGAAGGAGTTTTCAACAGCTGCTAATCTTCAATCTTCTTGCCAAGATTTCGTGAAACAGATGCACAATAACAGCTATGGAGAACGATCAAAGCAAAAACCAGTACAATAGGTGATGATTTCAATGGAAATTGTGAAGAAAAGTGTGTGAAAGTGTGAAGAAAATTGGAGAGAATTCTTGTGATTTTCTGTTTGGATCTGAGAATATGAGATGTAATTATGAGAAACAGTTATGATTAAGACTTTATACCTCACACTAATCCAAAATTTAATCAAGATTAAGCAAATGGAAGTGATTAGCATAAAATGCATTTTTAAGCAAAGTGGCCAAAATGCCCTTTTTCTAAACCAGTCAATGTATCAGTCCAAACTTGGTTCAAGCAAGTCTAAAATGCCATTTTGGATGTGTTGCAATTGGTGCCATGTGCAAATTCCATGTAATGCTCAAAATCACTTTTTCATGCCAAAAAATGCAACTGAGTTCACTTAAAAAATGCCATTTTGCTATGATCATTTTTGATGAAATTGGACCATGCATCATGAAAGTACATGTGAAATGGGGTTTGCTCAAAGAAAGATCATTCAATTTGGCCATTCCATGTGAAAGTTATGCCACTTTGAATTTAGGCATTTTTGGAAAATGATTGGATCATATCTTGTCAACCATTCATGAGAAATTCAAGTTCTTAGACTTTTTGGAAAGGTGAGAGGAAGATCTACAACTTTCATGTTGAACAAAATTTCATTTGAAGCATTTTTGGACATGTAATTTTGAGATGAAAAACTTTCCATTTTTGGAAACTTTCATTACAAGTCACTTTCTTTTTTTGGAAACTTTTCTCCTGACTTTATTTTCTTCATTCATGATGTTTGAAATGCCAAATGAAACTTGTTTCAACATGAATGAAGTATATCCAACCCTCTCCCACCTCCAAATCCATCAGTTCAATGATGAACCCCTAGCTTCCATAAGCTCAATATAATCACATGATGATCCCCATATCCATTGTAGACCCCATCTCCTTCACAAACCCTGATTGGCCCAATGCAACTCATTAGGGTTGACCAATGGTCAAAACCCTAATCTCAAGGTATCTGATCAAGCATAAGGAATCTCTTGGTGATGACAAGACCATGATGATGATGATGTACCATTGCTACCAAGATCAAGTTCAATCTCCTTGAGAATCAAGAAACCCTAATTTGAATCACCACCCTTAGATAGTTAGTGATCAGTCCATGAACCCTCAGCTTGCATATTTCAACCTCTTTATCTCCTGATCAAGACTTAGGAGGATGAATTGCACAAAGTTTCCACATGATATGCAATTATGCAATGCCTAATGACCTAAAAAATGCAATGCAATATGTTAGCTAGTCCCAAGAGAGGAGGGCAAATTTTGAGGTGTTACACAATGCATTAGAAGATCCATCAAAAACCATAGTCCATCGGGATCCCAGTTCGGGTCCTTCATCCGGTCCAGGTTCTTCATAATCAGTAACAAGCATAACATCCTTATCGGGGAACTCAAAATTCATAGATTGGTAATCATCAACTGCTTGATGAGCCAAATGATCAGCTAACACGCTTCCTTTGATTGCTTTCTGGGTAATATACTGGATATCATACTCTGTAAAAATCATCTGCCATCTTGCTATTCTTCCAGAGAGAGCAGGTTTCTCAAATATATATTTGATAGGATCCATCTTAGAAATCAATAAAGTGGTATGATTCAACATATACTGTCTTAGTCGGCGAGCAGCCCAAGCCAAAACACAACAAGTTTTCTCAAGCAGTGAGTATCTTGTTTCACAGTCGGTAAACTTTTTGCTAAGGTAGTATATTGCATGCTCTTTTCTACCAGACTCGTCATGTTGCCCCAGCACACACCCCATTGAATTTTCTAACACGGTCAAATACATGATTAGAGGTCTTCTTCCTTCAACTGGTGGCATCAGAATTGGAGGTTCTTGGAGATACTTCTTGATTTTGTCAAAAGCTTCTTGACATTCATCATTCCATATTATCTCTTGATTTTTCCTCAGTAATTTGAAGATGGGTTTGCAAGTAGCAGTCAAATGGGAGATAAATCGGGCAATGTAATTCAAGCGTCCCAAGAAACCTCTTACTTCTTTATCTGTACGGGGAACCGGCATTTCTTGAATAGCTCTCACCTTAGCCGGGTCAACCTCAATTCCTTTACCACTGATAATAAAGCCCAAGAGTTTACCGGATCTTACTCCAAAGGTGCATTTGTTCGGGTTCAATCTCAACTTGTATTTCTTCAACCTCTCAAACAGTTTGTATAAATGATCGAGATGTTCTTCTTCAGTATGAGATCTGGCTATCATGTCATCCACATATATCTCTATTTCATGATGGATCATATCATGGAACAAAACCACCATAGCACGCTGGTATGTTGCCCCTGCATTCTTTAAACCGAATGACATTACTTTGTAACAGAAAGTTCCCCATTGCGTCACAAACGTAGTTTTCTCCATGTCTTCAGGTGCCATCTTAATCTGGTTATAACCTGAGAATCCATCCATGAATGAGAATACCTTGTGTTGAGCGGTGTTATCTACCAGAACATCAATGTGCGGAAGTGGAAAGTCATCTTTGGGACTTGCTTTATTCAAATCTCTGTAATCTACACACATTCGCACCATACCATCCTTCTTTGGAACTGGTACCACATTAGCAACCCATTGAGGATAAGAAGTAACAGCTAGAAAACCTGCATTAAATTGTTTCATAACCTCGGCTTTGATTTTCTCAGACATTTCAGGACGCGTGCGACGAACCTTTTGCTTAACAGGATGACAATCTTCCTTCATCGGCAAGCGATGTACTACTATATCAGTATCCAGTCCTGGCATGTCTTCGTAAGACCAAGCAAAAATCTCTACATAGTCATGTAACATCTGAGTCAATCTTTCTTTGACACTGTTTTCCAAGCCCGCTCCTATTTTGACTTCTTTCTTGTCTACTTCAGTACCCAGATTTACAATTTCAGTTGATTCCTCATGCGGCTGTATAGTCTTTTCTTCTTGCAGTAACAGTCTGGCAAGCTCTCCAGGTACTTCGCAATCTTCCTCACTTCCATCCTCGACTTGGTAGATCGGATTTTCAAAGCCATAATTAACAGTAGCAGAATTATTATCAACAGGATCCAGAGTGGATATGGCTCTGCAATTTGTTACGTGAGTGTGTGTAAGAAAACATAGCTTATTTGAAAGATGACAGGAAAGATAAAGAGCGCAATATTTGAATGCAAAAAGGTCCATTGATTTATTGAATGTGAATATGCTTATGAAAATGACAAAACCCTTAACAAATTAGCTATTGTGCCCCGGGCATAGACACAATGCTTTAAGAAGTTCAATTGTTCATAATAAAAATTACAAAATTTGAAACACTAAAATAAGCAATAACAATTACTCCTGACTAAAGGAAATCGGGATAGTGTCTTCAGCCTTCCAATTATTGAGTCTGTCACCAATTGTTGGGAAAATCCAGCTATCCAAGTTGCAATCGCTATCAGCATCTTCTACAGCATTAATCTGATCTTTGACTATCTTTTCAGAGCTAAACCCCAGGCCAAATTTATCAGACTTGTACGGTACATCGATCAGTTGACCCCAACCAGTACGACCACCATCTTCAACCACGGCTTGAGCATCTTTCAAAGAAATCATAGCAGGAGGAGCACAAATAACTTTGGGCACACGGGAAGTTGGCTTAAGGACAGGACTGGTCGGAGGAACTACTTCAAATGACTGAGAAGGAGTCTCAAAGAATTCACCATCCATCTCGACGTATCTGAAGGCATGCACACTACTGACAATATACTCTTCTTCTCTACACACAGTGACAATCTTGCCCTCTATTGGATACCTCAGCTTTTGATGGAGAGACGAAGCTACAACACTTGCCCCATGGATCCAAAGGCGTCCCAACAAGCAGGAGTAGGCATGACGGATGTTCATTACGTAACAGGTAGTGTTGAAGACTTGAGGTCCTATCTTGATAGGGAGAACCACTTCACCATGGACAACACTCTTCGCACCATCGTAAGCACGCACCACAACGTCACTAGGTTTCAGTTCAATGCTTTTACAGTCAAGCTTATTGAGCACAGCTTTCGGTAGCACATTCAAAGAAGAGCCATTGTCGATCAACACATGAGACAAGGTGATCCTCTTACACTCAATGGAGATATGCAGAGCTTTATTGTGATTCTTTCCTACTGGTGTCAGGTCAGCATCAGAAAAGCCTATGCCATTATCAACAGCCAAGTTAGCAACATAATTTTCTAACTGATCGACAGATGTCTCCTGAGGTACATGAGCGGTCTTCAAGAATTTTATCAACGCATTGGCATGAGATTCAGAAGATAACAACAAGGATAACATCGAAATTTTAGACGGAGTATGCCCCAACTGTTCTACCACATCAAAATCACTCTTACGGATGATTTTCAGCATTTCTTCCATTTCCTGCTTGGCAACATCTTCGGTAGTAACTTCGACTGGTGTTTTTGACTGAGAAGGTTTGATTACTGGTCCCTTTCCTCGAGTTTCAGGGGCGGGAGGTGAGATTTCTGGAGAGAAGATCCTTCCACTTCGAGTAATTTTACTAGTCCCAACAATGTCAACGTCATTAGGATTAGCAGAATTATCATCTTGCTTTATGCCGTGGATGTAAACATCACCTCCATAATTCCACGGAATGGCTTTGCTTGAGAAATACGGTACTGGGCCAGGTGCAGTAATAATTAGGGGAGCTACCTTGGGCTCAACAGTAATCTTCACAGGCACTCTAGTAGTGGTAATCTTCACTGGAACTTTGGACCTAGCAATCACAGATATTTCTTCAATAGGGTTTTCCACCTTAGGAATCTTTTCAAAGAGAATTGTACGATCATCCATCAGCCGTTGAATACCATTCCTCAACTTCAAGCAATCATTGGGTCGGAGTATACAAAGATCGCAATTTTCAGCACAACCTGGAAATAAACCAGCTTGCAATAAATTCTTCTTGATGATCAGGAGAGGAGATGCTAAGTCAGCTACATTAGTAATGTGAGAATTGTCATCCACAACATTAACAGTCTTGTCATGATTAGGCATAGGAGCAGTGATGACATTAGGAGTCTCCGGAGGATCAAATTCAATTTCTCCAACGTCGATCATATCCTGAATCTTATTCTTCAACAACCAACAATCGTTTGTATCATGCCCGGGGCTATCAGAGTGATATGCACACCTGGCATTGGGATTATAACGAGGAGAAGTAGTGTTGGGATTTGCAGGAGGATCTCTGAGGGTAATTAAATTTGCTTTTAGCATACCCTGCAGTGCTTGTGCTAACGTCATATTGATCTTGGTAAACTGTCTTCTTGGCCTGTCTTGTCTGTGTTGGAAGTTTTGAGATGGTGGTGCTGCAATCGTAACTACTCCAACAGTATGGTCACGATTTTTCTTGTTATGACCCCTTTGACCGTACACAACATATGATTCATTCTTCCCCTGATAGGACTTTTTGGTGCTTGCAGAGGTAGCCGCCTGTATCTTTCCACTTCGAATGCCGCTTTTAACATGTTCACCCGTCAATATAAGTTCAGTGAAACCCGATGAGGAACTTCCCAATAGATGGTTGTAGAATGGGCCAGTCAGTGTACCCATGAACATGTCCACTAATTCTCGATCAGTCATAGGGGGTTTGACTCTGCCAGCCAAGTCTCTCCATTTTTGAGCATATTCTTTGAAGCTTTCTTTAGAGCCCATAGTCATATTCTGCAGTTGTAGCCGAGTAGGTGCTAATTCAGAATTATACTGGTAGTGCTTGTAGAAAGTTGTCGCTAAATCAGTCCAGGTGCGGATGTTAGAGCTCTCGAGTTGATAGTACCACTCTAATTGTGTGTCAGACAGACTCTCTTGGAAGAAATGGATCCATAGCTTCCTATCAGTGGTATACGGCTGGATCTTTCTCACATAAGCTCTCAGATGAATCTGAGGACAAGACGCACCATCATACTTAGTGAAAGCAGGGACCTTGAATTTGCGAGGAATGACCACATCAGAGACCAGACCTAAGCTGTCGAAATCCAGACCGGGCGCCTTCTGACCCTCCATAGCTAGCATACGTTCTTCCAGCAACTTATACTTATCATCTTTCGGCGAGTACTGTTCATTCTCATAATTTTCATAGTCGTCCTCGGGGTTGAAGGGATCGGCATTCTCGTCTTCCGAATCACTTTCTGTCTCATCTTCTTTGTCCTTCGAAATTCCAATCTTGACTCTTGGAGCCTGTCCTTTAAACCTTCTTCCCGGGTTAATGCAACTCACAGGCTTCTTGTCCTTCTTCTTCTCGAGCAATAGAGTCTTCAGCTCCTCCTACCCCTTGGATAAGTTCAAGATCATCTCCTGGAATTGAGCATTCTAAGCCTGGAGATCCTTGACAGTTTGTTCGAGGGCCATTTTCCTGATTAGGAGAGGAAGATCGTGAGAACATTGATCTTTTTAGAGCACCTGTTATGCAATGTTATGTTATGCTATGCAATGTATGAAATATTTTCAAGGACTTTTGGAATTTAACTTTGCGTAAACCACCAAAAAGAGGAACTTTTATTAATAATTTCTTTAATCAATGTTCATTACAAGAAAAACAAACAAATGAAAGCTCAAGTCTCCCAGGGGCGGCTTCTTTTTGGGCGGAGGTATGCATTGAGACTTCGTTCCTCCTTAAGCTGGCTGGTGAGCTCTAATACTTTCTTCCTTTCAGCACAGAACTAAGCTTCAAAAGTATCCCTTTCCTCTCTCAACTGGATCCAAGATTTCTTCAATTCTTCAACATTGGTAGGCATATCTGGATAAGGAATGATCTGAGGGGTACCTCCTTCAACTTTTGGTTCAACAATCAGAGGTCCGATTGCAAGATATGGCATGATAAGCTCACGAGCTCTGGTGCGTACCCATCTGAGATAAGGTTCCATAGGAATAGAGTTTTTCTGTCCTAAAGTACTTCTTTTCACCATGCCCCAAGCTCGTACAAACCTTTGACGGAGACCTTGAGAATCGTTGTCATAGTCAAACACAGTGCCTTGGATAATTATTTCATGTGGACCATCTCTTCGAGCATAACCAAACTGACATAGGGTTAAAGCAGGATTATAAGTAATACCTCCTCTTATCCCCAGGAGTGGTACGTTAGAGAATTATCCACAACGGTCAATGATGATAACATTTTCTTTGGGTTGGGGACACCAATGGATGTCTGAATGGGAGAGCGACATTATCCTTTGAGACCATTTCAAATTTTGCTCATTATTCAAGACTGATTGAGGAAGGTGCTAAATAAACCACCTAGATAATAAAGGTACGCAACACATGAGAGTCCCTTGCCTTTTCATAGTACGAGTGTGAAGGGAATGCAAAATGTCTCCAAGCAAGGGGGGCACAGGGTTATGAGTGAGAAATATCTTAACAGCATTCATGTCTACGAATTGATCTGGATTAGGAAATAGCACCAAACCGTAGACTAATAATGCTAGAACATCTTCGAAAGCGTGGACATTCATAGCTTTTAGGAATTCTCGGGCCTTATTTATCAGAAATTTGGCAAGTAAACCCTTAACTCCACTTCTTGTTACCCAATTAGTTTCAATATCGGACTTTGTCATGTGTAAAGCCGCAACAACCTCTTCAGACCTCGGAATCTTTTCTAAACCACTGAAAGGTGTTTGATCAAGGATAGGTATCCCGAGCAACCTGGAAAATTCTTCTAATGTGGGTACCAACTGATAATCTGGGAAGGTGAAGCAATGATGTTTAGGATCGAAGAACTGGAATAGAACTCTCATCATATCTTCCTTGAAACCGGTGGTAACTAAATTAAGGAGATAACCATGTTTCTTGATGAACTGAGCATGATCGGGAAGTTGTGACACTAAATCCTTGAGTTGAGGAGAGGTCGCTACAAAATTGATCCGGATGGTCTTCCTGGAAGCCATAGCCTTACAAAACAGAGCAAAGTTAAATCCCTAAGTCCTCGAAGTGGTTAGTACAATGCCATGATGTCATGATGTCATGATGTCATGATGTTATGATGTCATGATGTTATGATGTCATGATGTTATGATGTTATGATGTTAAGTAAGTAACAAACACAAACAAGTCACACCGCAATTATTCCTAGGTTTTAAGGCTTGCATGAGTTCCATAGGTAAGTACCCTCCCCACTGAAGTTTGGTTGGTTCAACCTGTCCTAGAATAGTAACCGGGTTCTAGAAGGATCTCAAATCATTGACCTTTCCTTAAGTCCACTTCAGTGCAACACCAAGCGGTTGACCAAAATTTCCCTAAGGTCATATCTCAAAGAGTGTAGTATCGAGTATCAACCAACCCCAGTCGGAACCGAAGTCAGTTATCTCACAACTTTCTAATGGCTAGGATGAGTCAATTAGGGTTCTAAAGGTCTGGTTAATGCTTTGATGACACCACGCAGACGCCAAATTTTTCCTCAAGTAAACATGAGGAACATCAGGACATCCAAAGTGTCACATTAACCGTAGCCATCATTTTAACCATTCCAGTATACGCCGGACAGTCGTGATGATATCTTGCTACTTACCTAAGGTACACTAGATCCGGGTGTAGGATCTTTCACTCAAGCATAGAATGCCCAAACAATCCCTTAAAAGTAAATCAGACAAAGAAATAATTCGAAAACATAAGTGATCTTATCTTTAAGGTAACCTTTCTTTTTAAGAGTCCCCAGCAGAGTCGCCAGTTCTATGATACGGTGAGCTGACTTTGTGTTTTTGCCTTGAAAAGTAATGTTGCGGATAGCAAGAGTCGCCACCGGCTTTTCTTTTATCCAATAAGGAAAGGCAGAAAAGAACAGGAAAGACCTTGATTAGATTTTGAGTTCGGGAGGTACATTATACAAAGGGAAGGTGTTAGCACCCTTTGTATCCATGGTTATCCATGGGCTCTTAATTGCTTAACTCACTTATGTTTTCCTTGTTTGAGAAAGTGTTTGAGAAATATGGTGTGTTTAGAAAATATTTTGAAAGGAGAGTTTAACTTTGTAATGATTCTTGTACGAATGTATACAAAGTGTTTATCTCGTTTGATTTTGAAAGATGTTTAGAAAAATATAACTCAGCGATGATTCTGGTGCGAATGTATACCAAGTGGTGATTTTCTAAAAGATGTTTTGAAAAGTGTGAGGTGTGTAAAGTATTTTAAGCTGTGAGCAAGAATTTAAGAGTTATACCTAACCAAGGTCTTTATAGGTATTTCCTATCCTTAGGAGGGTAAAATTGTCCCTACTATTGAGAAGTAAGTAGTCTTATCCTTTGGATGTAAAGGGACATCGTGGGGTCGTCGATTGGTCATTGAAGGCAACATTTGTAAGGATACCTTAGCATTCGAAGGGACGATCATCATTTAATTGTAGGCTACAACGAAGGGTCATCGAGGGACAAAGTCATATATTCGAAGGCAACATTTGAGGGACAAGGTTTATCTCGTAGGGACATTGACCTTTTGATCGAAGGGACTATGACTTATCTGTTTAGGGATGATGATGATTTAATCGAAAGGGTCTTTGCTAAGGGGATCCCCATATTCGCGGGATATGACCGTACTATCGTAAGGCAACAAAGAGAGGGATAAGATCACATATTCGAAGGCAATGTAATTAGCCAAGTAATCAGAATAAATCTCCACAATGGTATCCCACAAATAAAGTGGAATACCGAGCTATCTCTTCAAGAATCATGGGAGCCCTTACAAAAACTCAGCAAGCATGTTAGAATAACGGGATGGGGTGCAATCAAGAGTTGCACCAAACAAAAGAATCATAGCAATAATAATGTCAGGCAAACAGCGTGCAAATGAAATAGAAAGCATGTCAACCAAATACAGAACATATCAGAATGCAAACAGAAAAAATTAACTACTGTCATGTTCGCTACTGCCTCGCCTAGCGAAGGCCTGACGAACCCTCGCTACATGTTCGCTTAGCGAGGTGTTAGCGAACGACTGCGGGTTCTGGGTTCTTCTTTGATACTGGTGCGATTTCGGAAACCCCAAACCCTATGGCATCCATTACAGAAATTACGTGATCGAATATTCAAAGTATTGTTTTACACATTTATGCACATATAAACCCACATGCAAAACCTAACGATATTCGCCTTTCCAAATTCAACCATAATGCCTCATACATTTAGAAATTCCAAATTGGGAGCATAGAGTAGTGGGAATAGGGCAAACCTGATTGGAGGGATCGGATGAAATTGAATTTGCACCGTCGGGTTTGCAGGGCAATCTTAGGGTTTATGCCTGATAGGGTTGGTGGAGGTAACCTTTGTGCCGATGAGTTCTCTGAATTAGCTTCTAGGGTTTTCCCCGTTGTTTTTCTGATCTCCAGGGTTTTCTCCTCCGTCCCCTTTTTCGAATGAAGTTCTGGAATTTATAGCTGATTTTTTGTGTCTTGGTGGGCTCAGACTGAAGGCAATTCAGGCCCAAAATTTTTGTATATCCGCAAGCTTCGCTAGGAGAATGAGCTAGCGAAGGGTTCGCTAGGCGAACACTCAGCGAGTGTTCCAGCAAATACTCCCAGACTTGGATAAAAGCCCAACTAGTACTTACTCGCTAGGCGAGCATCTAGCGAGTAGGTAGCGAGCATTCCAGTAGCTAAACCAACAAGGTTCGCTGGAGCGAAGGATGAAGCGTGGGCTTCGCCTAGCGAAGTGTTTGCTCGCCTAGCGAGCATGCCAGTTCAGGTCATCTCCTGGATTTGGTAACCTGTGCGCTGGATCTTTGTTCCTTTGAGATTAATGCTTTGAAAAATGAATAGACCTCATTGGAACCTGTTGAAAGTATCATAAAATTAACGGGCAAATTTTGGGGTATGACAATAGTTAAGTTTATTCATAAGTTTGATTTAAGAAAATAAGTTTGAAAATGCAATGGCATAAGGCCAAAGTTTCTATCTTTTGCAAAAGTGGTCAAAGTTTAGAACAAAAATAGTTCACACAAAGAAGGTTTTGAAAATGGAGGGAGAGATTTTGAAATAAAAGAAATGGGGAGAAGATGAAGAGACTACCCTATGCACAAAATTTAAAAGTTTAGAGTTGAAAAGATCTGACCAAATGGGTAGCAATCCAATAGAAAAAAATGTCAATAGAAACCCAGAATTCCCTTGGACTTTTTGAATCAAGCAACACACAAATGCACAATTATATTATCTTGAAGAGCAAATGCATCAAATAAAGATGGCCTCATCCAAGCTTCTCCATTCCATGATCTTCTTCAGAAATAGTCCATGTAACAGATGAATTCCCCAAGTCACAGGTTCAAAATAACAACTTCATAATGATCATGTTGCAGATGAACTTAGAGAGATCTTCAAAGATGTGTCAGATGAATTTCAAATTGCCAGCACTTGGTTCTCCACAAATTCGCATTGGACAAGTCCTTTAGCTTAGGGACGTTGCCTAGATTCTAAGTCCATTTGTCCAAGATCAAGCCAACAGTCCACTCAAAGTCTTTTTTTTATGTTTTTTTGTGTGATTATTATGTGCATTAATGGTCAAAGACCACACAAACAAACAAAGTATATACAAACAAAATATATCACACAATATGGTCCAAATGGACAAAGTGAAAATTGCATTAACATAAACAATTATAATGATATGAACAATGGCAAATGAAATAAAGTGCAAAAGATAAATTGCATTAAGATAAAAACTTGAAATTAAAAGTCAATAGTTAGTAGGTTAGAGGTTAGTTTTGTTTTGCTTTTCATTTCAAGATATTCTTTGGAGAACACTCAACTCAGTTATCACAAGCATGGATCCTTGAACCAAAACATCTTCCAAAGGAAGGAAAGAAGGCCAAGTTTCCATACAATACCATGAAAGAGGGGAGACTTACAATCTCACTAACTAGAATGCTTATGCCTTTTGTGTCACAAATTTAGCGCTACGTTAAGCAATCGTAATTGGACTTATGTAGAAGTCACAACTATTTGAGGCCGGGCAATAGACTTTTGGTGTTAATGCATGTTGGAGACATAGTATTATGAACTACGCTCATGAAACATACCACACACACAATATATACAAAAGGTGTGGCCTAATCTCATCCATACTCATGTCAATTTTTCAATCAACTAGTATTAGGACTTTGAGATGTCATAGGCCAAATGGAAATGAATGAATGAAGAAGGGGAATTAGATGAAGAGGGAAGGGGATGAATGAGATCACAAATTGGTCAAAGGAGGACTTTTACCAAATTAATATCATTCATTCATTTTGGGAGATGGAATGTACATTCCATCAATCCCCTAAATCCAATGATTATAACTTGACAAAGTCAAATCAACCTTGACCAAGGCCCAACAACAAACAAGCAAACTCAAATAAGTCAATACAAATGGTCAACAAAATTTAATTGGCATTTATTCAATTAAAAATGATAAAATAGTGCATTTAATTCAAATATGTTTTGTCCAAATTCTAAAATATCATCAAAACACCAAAGAAATGGCCATGAGATTTATCATAGGTCAAACAAGGTCAAAGGACCTTGGAGAAAAAATTTCATAATTTAGGGACATTTAAAAATATTTTTAAGTAATTAAAAACAAATGCAAAATCAATTAATTCATGAAAAATAGTAATAATGATCCAAAAAATGATTTTAATTCATAATATGGAAGAGAAAAATATTCGAAATTGTTTGGTGAAAGTCCCATATTTTTTGGATCAATATTGAATTTAATATGAATTATTGAAGAAAATGCAAATAAAATAAAAATTCAGAAATTCTAAATTACGTGGACCATCAGATCTCCCTCATTAATTGAGGTGGCAGATCTGATGATCCAAAACGCGCGCTCCACATGTACATGAGTCAACCGCGTGGCATAAATGGTAATTAAAAGCAACGCTCAACATTAGAACGTGATACATGGATCTTATGGTTCACAACCTTGCCAAGTCACCACCGGAGCCAGAGCTCCGGTCATCTTCTCTGGTGAACCTCACCAGACTGGTCAAGATGAACCATCACCAAAAAGAAAAACAAGGATATGATCTTGAAGAAAAAATGACACTGAGCTCGAATCTGACCTCCATTCATTCCAATTCCAAATATATTGAGAGATATGTGGAATTGAAAATTGAGGTACATGAACTGAGTTGCTTCGATTTGACCTCAAAACAACTCAATCTTCTTGCCTACATTGGTAGGACTTCAGACAACCAAAGAATCAATAGAATTGAGCAAGAATTTAAGAGAATCGAAGAGTTTAAAATTTCTGCAAATTACCTTCAATGGAGGTCTGAACTTGATGGATCTTGATCTGGCTTGTGCTTGGACTCACTCTACTTGCTTGCAGGAAGAGAATGGAAAGGTTTAGAAGCAATGGATTCCTAGAGAATTGAATTCCAAAACAGTGGAGATTCAAGCTCAAATTCAAACGAATTTATCAGGTTTATCCTTTGTGAATGAAGGGTTTTCAATGGGGGATCAAAGCTGGCACAATGGTGTTGTGAATTCTGAACAATTGAAGCTCTATTTATAGATGAATCAAGTGATATTTTCACACTCACTTCCACTTTCCAAAATTGGAAAATGATGATACAATGGTGCATGGGCGCGCATAGGCCCATGAAATGATAACTTGAGGTCCAAAATTGCATATCATATGGGTTGAAGTTATCTTAGATTGCAAGGAAAATGTACATTGATGCTTGAAGATTGATCCATGCCAAATGATATCAGCCTGTTTAAACCATGCACAACCTATGCATTTCAAGTCCAAAATGAATGAGTTTGAGCTCTTTGGAAAGGTGAGATCAAGAGGAACAAGTTTAATGTTGAAAACTTTTTCATTTGGAGCTTAGAACTTGGAGAAATTTGAGGTGGAAGTTTATAAAAATTTGACATATCAAAAAATTTCTAAGTGTCAAGCCATATGTCTCAATATTCCACCTTGCTTAACTTTTTATAGGAGCTTAAAATGAGAAGAGTGTATTCATAAAAGTTGTATATATATCAAATACCTTCAAAATGGTCACCAATTTCATTTTATTTGGATTTGAAATGATATAGTTATGCATTTTTGAAGTTTGGAAAAATCACTTGATCAATGGTATAGGTCAAAAGTGACCTATAATGTAACCTAATATCACATGCTCAAAAAAGTTGAATTAGAAACATTCAATTTGATTTTTCAATTTGGAAATATTTCATCTCATAAAAATTGAGCAAGTTATGGCCTTGGGAAGTTGACTTTCAAATTAGGGTTTAGACAAAATGACCTATAATGTTTCAACATAGAAAATGATTTTTCAAGCAAAACTAGCTCTAGGTCTCAACATGAAAGTTGTTTATAAATGTCATTCAGAGTAAGTTTTCTCTTGGAATAATTTTCATATGGTGAAAATTGTAGGAGATAGGGTCTAGGGAGACCCAGTTTTGATCAGATGAATTCATCTGGCCAACCACCATCAGCCAACTTGCTAACTTCCAATTCTCTTGACTTTCTTGGATCATGGTAGGTCATATATGCATAAGATTATGACTTTTGAAGTTCCCCTTGAGAAATTTGATCAATTTGTGAGATAGCTTGTTGGAGAAGTTACTCAAGATACCCAGTCAAACTAGGGTTTCCAAGGCAAATCACACTCAAACTCTTGAAGAAAATTTGATCAATATAACATGTAGAGATCATTGGGACTCATATATAATGTTCATAACCATTCTTGAATCAATCCTTGGTTGTGCTCTTTGTTCATGAGGGTCTCAAATCCTAGATGTGATCTTGATGAATCAATGAGATCATGCCCCTACCTACAAAAGAGTTAGATAGATGCAAAGACATATTTTTGGTATTTTAGTTAGTAAAATGATAATATACAAGTATGATATAATCACAAAGTGCTTGGTGATCTCTCTCAAAACAAACCCAATGAAAAAGGGGTAAGGAGGATGCCAAGATAGGATCCTAATGCTAATGCTTATGATGAAATTGCATGAGAGATCTTATGGTCAAAATTGGGGTCTTACAGTGACCATTGAGTATCCAAAGTGCTCGAAAATGCCCCACTAACAACTTTCACGAGTAATAACTCTATTGAACTCCTTACAGACTAGCGGTTTGACTCAAATAATAATAAAATCAACTATAAAATAATAATTTTATCTCAATTTATCAAAAAGGTTATTAACAAGAAAATTGCTAGAATTTCGTCAAACTGGCCCTCAAACTCGAAAATCGCCGAAACCACCGCCTGCCAGCCATAATTCGCTCGTACAGCCCCAACCATACAGCCCGCCGTACAATATCGCCGATGTACAACCCCAGTCGTACAACCCCTACTAAATTTCCGATTTTCCGTTAAAAAAATCTAATTTTATGAAAATTATGTTTTTCTGACATTTGGAAAGTTTTAGGGAAAACACATAGTCAACTTTTTGAAAAAAAATGGGAATGAACATCACATAAGGTTTCTGAAGAAATAAATTTGGGATAACAACACTACCAAATATGGTTGCTCAAATTTACAGACAAAATCTAAAAACTCTGAAATACGATCACAACAACATATACACAAGTTCATAGTAATAAAATTACAATCAACAATAAGAATTGTTAAACCTACAAACAATAACATTTTATAGACCGTAGGAGATTTATCCAAAATCCTCTTGGATTTTCAGAGCAACTCAAGCAAAATCACAAAATTCATCGATCATGGCAATACAGATTTGTCCAAACCCTATTCGGCCAAACAATTATTAGATAGTAAGAAATAAGAAAAAATAAAGCATTACCATGGAGCTGGTGGGAGGGTAAAGAACCCACACCATCCTGCCTGCTTAGTTCATCCATCAATAAGGAAATTCTCCCTCTTACCAAAAAATTGTAGAGTTTCAGATTTTTACTACAACTTCTCCTTCCTAGAGCTCTCGTTGGGGTTTCTAGGCGCTTTCTCTGCTTCCTTTTTTTTTTACATATCAACCTCTATCCCAATTCTCATTTTTTCTATTTAAATAACCTTCTCTTTTTTTGTTAATTCTCAATTTTCCGTCAACACTTGACTATTACTCCTTGACACTCCAATTTTATTAAACTTCTAATTTCACTCCATACTCTTAATTTTTAATTTTTATTATTTTAATTAAATAAATATTTCATTTAAATAAATATTTAATCAAATTTCTCCAAATTTTTATTTTCTCATCTTAGAACAAAATAATTAAATTTATCTAATTATTCATAATATTTCCAATCAATTCTATTTTATTTTACTGCTCTCCAATTCTATAACCCTGATAATTATTAAATTACCAAAATACTCATAAACACCAAATAACAGAAAAATTCAAATATAACGAATAAAATACACTAATAATTGAATAAAGTATTTAATTAAAATTGAGGTGTTACAACATCTCTATCAAAGTACATCAAAGGCAATGAGGTTCATCAAAATATAAAACGGAAAGACCTGATATCCTTTAACCATCATCTCCAATATCCCTGATGTAAAAAAAGAAAAAATAGAAAAGAATGAGGTAGGAATGTTACCTCGAAGGAACAAAGTTGATGCCCCGCGTGTTGTAGATGCTCCCAAAAGGAACGACGCAAATATGTCAAATATAAAGAACAATGTAAAAAGAATGACCGCAAAAGAAGAAGTCGCATGCGAAGAAATTCACAAATGACAAAGAAAGAAAAACTAGTAGTTCCAAAACTCCTTATATATGACCCAATAGGGATGAACCGTGTGATCCATTACATTGTAAAGCACGAACCACGCCATCAACGAACGAGATCTCATCGTGAACTGTTCAAAGTACTTAAGTATCCCAATACATAAGGAATATCATTATTATTAGATAGAGGGACATATGTCAGGACATCCTTGCAAAACATCATCGATCAAGAGAAAAACATTTAATGCATTTGTTTCCAGTGTTGGTGACATCTCGTCAATACTCTTCACTTACTTCGGCTAACAGCCAGCCTAAAGGAGTGCACAGTGAATCCCTCATTCTATAAATAGGAACAAGGGCGAAGAGTAATTGTTATATTTCGTCTGCAATGCTCATGATGAAAGGTCAAAGAGTGAACTCCAAGTACAAATGCCCATGAAATAGATAGATCTTCACACTGACCAGAAGCAAACGATTTCGCCCTCCAACGCACACATCAACCACTATTCAATTTAATCAAATAGTTGTCCATGCAGAATGTCACATCTCCCGCGAACGCATACGTCAACCAATATATATATATATATATATATATATATATATATATATATATATATATATATATATATATATATATATATATATATATATATATATATATATATATATATATATATATTAATGTACATATTGCTCTTCACATTGAATTCATACATGATGTTTATTGTTAGGTTAAGTAAGAAATATAATTTTCTATCAAAAATATAAAAATTAAAAAGATGTGATAATAAAATTTAACAAGCTAAATTAAATAAATTGATCAATTTAATTCATATATCATATTTATTATTTTAGATAAAAGATATACTCTAAAATAAATTAAAATAACTATAAATATAATGTAAGAAAAATTAAAAAATACTCATTCTATATTTATTAACTAATTTAAATATTGATTTTATTATGCTAGCTAGTTTCACTTTAAGAAAAAATAATTTTATTTTATCAAGAAAAATCAAATAAATATTTTTTTTTATCATTTCAAATTTAAGTTAGTCAATGTTTCAAGATTTTTTATTTATTTTTAAAAGGGACCAAAAATCAGGCTTGAATAGAAACTGGAAGTAAAATGAAGAGAAAATTGTAGAACAAGTGACAACGTGCATGAACTCCACGTGTGACTCCTGATGAAGCTCCACGTACACGACCATCCTCGAAAATTGACTCGCTCTATCGATCAGAATATCTAAACTGCAACAACACATGAATCGTATTACAAGACGAAGAACAAAGACAACAATCAAATTACAATCACCAATCAATGGCGTCGTCGACTATCAGCCCAGCATATGCATACACGGTTCTTTACGTAAAAGACGTTGCTCAGTCCGTAGCTTTCTACGCCAAAGCCTTCGGTTATTCCGTTCGCCGCTTAGACGAATCCCACAGGTAGATACTCATTTCTTTCATGATCTTTGAAAAGGTGTGTTATCAGTGTCAAAGTCGTGGTTCAAATACTTGATATTTCATGATTTAATTATTTAATTAATTGATTAATTGTGAAATTTGCATCTCAGATGGGGAGAGTTGGAAAGTGGAAACACGACGATCGCTTTCACTCCAATCCACCAGCACGAGACCGATGATCTCACCGCCGCTGTCCACGCAACTAGATCTAAACATGAACGACCACCGGTGGAAGTTTGTTTCGTTTACCCTGACGTTGATGCTGCTTACAAGGTTAATCACATCTATTGTTAATCAATCTTTAATTCTAGTAATAATTATTTATTGGTTGGTGGATTGATTGATTTTGTATTTAATGAAACAGAGGGCGGTGGAGAATGGGGCGGTGTCGGTGAGCGTACCGGAGGTGAAGGAGTGGGGACAGAAGGTTGGGTACGTCAGAGATATGGATGGTATCGTGATCAGAATGGGAAGTCACGTGAAGCCAGCAAAATTAGATTAATAAAGCTGGACATAGAGCCAAAATATGCTACCATTATGTTTGTTTTTTTCTGTATATGTATCAACAAACTATAACACTATATAAGTCACTGCAATATTATAAATTTTCCAATTCAATGATTTATGTTGCATGGTAATTTTGGGTCTAGAGTTTTTTTGGGATTTAAAAAAGTATCCAAATTCTCTAAACTGAGCAACTCGCTATTAAATTAACATGCATGATAAATTCGTATGTATTGAAATATAAAGCACTGTTTTGTTGATTTTTTAAAGGAAGAAATTGCTTTATTTAATACTCAACAAAGTTATAACGACCAACCCGGGGCAATAAGATGGAGAATCACGTAGAGAGAACAACATAACTCATTCATTTTGATTGAATTTAAATTTGGGTTTTGGTTTAGTATCTATTTCTTAGGTAGTTTATGTATTTTAATTTTAATAATTTTAATATTTAATTTATCTTATGTATTTTATTATTTAATTTTAATAATTTAAAATATTAAATATATAATTAATGTTTTAGTATTCTAATTTATATTTATTATTTAAAATATATGAAATTTTAATTTCTTTTTTGAAAAGGAGTAATTATATTCAAAAAATTTAGTAAATTGTTTATTTAAATTATTGAATGACAGTGTAAAATACCGAAACCGTTTTAATTTTTCAACCTAATTTTTCAATCTATGATGGTTTGGGATTTTATTGAAGACCTTATAAAATTAGTTGGTGTAAGACAGAGTGAGTACTCTATTGAGAAGTGTAACCTGGGTACCAGACAAGCAGTTTAGTAAAAAATTAAAACTAGAAAAAATGCTGATGATAATCGTAAACGCGCATTTTCAAGAAACTTATATGAATTTAAAATTTTAAAAGATTGTCATTTCCAATACAAAACTCTTATTTTTAATTTCTAGTTAATGTACTTGGAACACTTGTTAACAGATCATGATCTGAAAGATTAAAAAGGTTAAACTGTGAAGGGTCATCCTGATTCCAAAAAAAATGAAATCAAGCAATCAGCACAACCTCAATGCAGAATCCAAAAATCACAATATTAAGCAGAAAGACCAAACAATGCACCTATTTTCAAATCATTAAAACTAAACAAAAAAAAAAAGTTTTGCAAATGAACAAAGTAAATTTCCCGTGTCAAACCACCAGGCCAAAGCACTTAGAAAGTTAGAATACAGTTTGTTTTCAATTCCTAACATATGGAACTGAAGAAAATAGAAGTGTAGTGTGACCAACTTCAAAAAAAAAAGCCATTCTAACACGGATCAAAAGCAAAAAGTGAACCAATCCATTACAGGTAAGTTGTATCTTTCTCCAGTTCACAAAAGCACCGTGTTGCGCAGGCGACAAATCACAACATTTCTTGTGACTTCCTTACACATCGGCCAACCTTCTTCCTGAATTCATCTCTGCTATCTCTCCACTCCTTCTGCAAATTAAATCAAATATAGGTCCAATAAGATCAAACTAGTAATTAAGAAAAACTGCCAAGACTAAAGCACGCAAGGAATTTAAATCAGTCATTCGGATGACCAGTGTGAATATTAGAAAGCAATGGTTCCCAGAACAAGCAATATAGTTTTTAGGTATATAAATAAAAGGTTAGAAATAGCTTGAAGCTGATACATCCCAAACAAATAGTCCTTCAGAAACTAATTATTAATGTGGAAGACACTACAACTAAACCATAAAATTATGCCACTGTATTTAGCAACTCATGTAAATCCTCAATACCAAAAAGAAGAACTTCTTGTTCACTTCTAATTACAAATTGTAGAAGTATTATATAAGCACATGGTATTGTTATGCAACATCTCAGTATCAGCCTACTAACACCCTACTGTTAAGATGCCTCTATGTTTTCTAAGATACAAATAAGTAATCTACGAAACGAAAGAATGTAGGTTGCAATAAAACAGTCAAGTAATATTGATTATCAAACTTACTGCAGCTTCAACATTTGCAGGAGATTCGTCATTAGGACCAGAGAGCATTGAGATGATACTCAATACTATACTCTCTACCTGCAAGATAACATACAATTATTTAGCACATATAAGATTTGATTAGTGAATAGTTTTGCGAATAGCAAGTACATGACATCACAAGTGGCATACGATTTCCTAGGACAGACCCAACAATTAATTAATGGAAAGCCAGTGAAACTTTAAACCCAACTTTCAAGATAAAAAAAATTGAAGACATTACGAACATTTTAAAGCTTCTCATTTGATACATTACGCTGGAAAACTGAACACTTGATTCAACTTTGGTCTTTCACTTTGTAGTTCTTCATTGAAAAGTAACCAATGACTAAGCCTTTCACTCTACTTACACTTTGAGAGTAATAGTAAATATAAAAGATATAACTCCAACATGAGAGTTTGGGTTTAGCAAATTGGACTTGTAAGTTGTAATACATAGTAGCTCGACAATATTTGTTTCCTTTGGATAACTTCATAGTCGATAGGTCTCTGTGTATTGTTATTAACGTGTCTTGTTATTAATGTGTAATGATACTAATCTTATACCAAACCAGTCTTCAACATTAGTAGTAAATTAGAATTTTTAATATGCAGTACATCCATTTAAGCAATGAAAAAGGACATAAAATGAGCCGTGGAGTAATTTATCGCAGAATCTGCAATTTCCAAGATGCACTTTATTTGACATTATGGAATTATGAAAAAATAGCATATTCAAACTAAAGGTATTGAAGATAAACTCACAATACTAATAGGTTCAACAACGACGAGTAAAATTCTTATCATACAAAACAACCCCCTACCATCCAAGAAAAGATACAAAAACAAAGTGTATGGTTGTACAGTACTATCACGTACCGTATGAACAGGCGTCCAGCGCTCACTTGCAAGCTCGTAACCATTAGGATCATCACCAGGAGGATGGAGGATAGATATGCAAACCCGGCCATCAGGATATACTGCAAATCAAACAGAAAAACTTCAGTTCCGCATAGTTAATAAAATCAAACCAAAATCACAAATAGACAAAAAACAAACCATTGGGGTGCCATATCTCTGATGTGAATTTCACTGATGGTGGACTATTAGGATAATTGGAAGGAAAGCTCATTATCGCATTGAAAAAACCTCCCTCACTATGAGAAAAAAATCCAACAAATTGACAAACAAAACAACAGAGATAAGTCAGTAAAATTCCAGTGCTACATAGAAAAGAAACAAACAAACAAAAAACTAATAATAAGCTAAACCTATGTGCAAGTACATTTTCAGAAACATAAGAATCAAGTACAATTACAATCTATTAAAATCAAATCAACACAAACAATATCACAAATAGTTGGTGGGCAGTGAGTGTGAGTGTTTGCAACCAAGACATAGACCGATCCAAATAGTTAACAGCATAAACAAAACAAAAACAAGAACCACAACAACCAAATAAGAAGAAACAGCCTTAACGAATTCTCATGATCATCATTAAATAAAAAACAAAAAGAAACCTAAAAGAAAGAAAAAGCCAAAAAAAAAAAAAACCGAAATTGGAAATTGAGAAAAGGAATAAGATAAAATAAAAATTAGTGAGATTGAATTACTAGAGAGTATCAGGGGGTCCAATTATGGTGACACTCCATTCAAAAATATTGCTTTCATCGACCAAACCAGCAGAAAAGCCATCGACGGGATGTTTGCAAAGATCTGCGAAGAAAAAGGGGTTAATAAGAAGATCGCAGAAAGAATCGAAATCCAAAGAAGAGAAAAAAAAGGTTATTATTATTGTTATTATTACCTTTGAGCTGTTTTTGAAGGAGAAGGCTGGCTTGGGACGCCATGAAATCAAGAATGTTTGGAAACCGACAGTTTGATGGATTATTTATACGAATGGAATTAAGAGAAAGATGGTTGGCTTCTCTGTGACTCTTACTTCTTTGTGGGTTTGGGTTCTGCAATGCCAAATCCTATTTATTTATATACAGTTTTTAAATTAGAGTAATAGGTTTGATTTTTATTAGGTTATTCATTATTAGTATTTATCTTGTGGAATAATTTGAATAAAAATTAATTGTGGATTACTATAAATTTGAAGTGTTGATTTTTTATAGCCTAAGGTTGTTGATTTTTTATAGCTTAAGGTTGTGAATTTTTTTTCAAAATAACCAAATTTTTTATAATTTTTTTTGAAATAATCAATTTTTCAAAAAAAAAAACCAAAATAACCAAGTTTGGTAGAGGATGCGTCAGATGAATTGGCGCACCCCATACCAATAAGAGGAGGCGCCAGTAGCATTGGCGCACATGCATTATGCCTCATGAGGAGGCGCCAATGCTTGTGGTGCCTGCATTGACCCTCATGAGGAGGCGCCAATGCTTCTGGCGCCTGAGTGTATTTTTAAAGGTGTATGACGCATACACCCCTCGTATTATTTTTATTTATTTTTTATTTTTTTAGTTATTGAATTTTTTAAAATTTTTTTTATTTTTAATATTTAATATTTATTATTTAATACATAAAAAATGATAATGAAAAAAAATTATTAAATATGTCATAATTGGTTACATTGGACAGACAAAAAACTAATGACCTGTCCGATTATAACGTCTCCCGGTTCCACATCCCGGTGCGTTAGTTTGTCTCCGAGGTGTCCCACGATTTTCTTGAGGTGTTTGTGGTCTTTGGGTGCTGACCTGATCGAGTGATGGTTGGTTGGAAGGTCCGACGGAAGTTCCGGCGGTATTTGACAGCTGTGTCATCATTTGCTCCCAATATCCGGAGGGGCTCTGGCCAACGGCGCTTCCGTAATGGAGTTCGGTGTCCATGTCATCGTAGTTAGGACGCTGGGGTTGGGTGAATTAGGGACGATATAGTTGCCCAAATTGGACCATTGAGTCGTTTTGAAAACGAAACAATGGTTCCTGGGCGTACTATAGTTAAACAGTGGTTGAGTGTTCATTGGTGGGGGGCTACGATGAAGTGACCCATATGAATCATCTGGGCTATAGACTGTTGTGGTTGAGGGGTTTGATTCTTGGTTTTATGTTTGGGTGGGTGGTATGAATGGATTACGACGTTGGATGGTTGGTTGTTGGGTGGTTGGCATGAACGGGTTGCGATGTTGGGTGTGTGGTTGTTGTGTGTATGTGGTCGGTTGATGTTGTGTGGTTGGTTGTTGGGTTTAGGTGGGTTCACATTGGTGTTGGGTGGTGAATTGATGTGGGGCATACGATGACGAAGCAAGTTGGCGCGGATCTGTCAAATACCGCGGCTCAGATACAAATTGCTGAGTTGTTACCGACCTAAACCATGCCATATATTTTTGAGTCGGTCTTGCACCTTGGATGACTGGTTCGTTCAAGATGTGTTGTCGTCGATTCCTCCATTGACGACACATGTCTTTTGCAAAGTCTCTCTAGTCAGAATAATCCCACCGTGCATCGACCCTTTTTGATGTCAATTCCCCAAACACGTGGGAGATTCTGGAATATGTTGTAGTATTCCGAACTGCAGTTTGACCCCGTCACTTTGGTGCATTTCCACTGTAGTGAATCTGATAACCGATGTCTTCGTTGTCCAAACTGCAGCATCGTCATGGTTCACATCATGATTCAAACTCATATGTGGCCTCCAAATAAACTGTAAAACAATACCAAATCGTTAGATGGAAAATAATTTGAGAAGTATTTTTAAATTAAAATATAGTTTGGTAGGAGTATTACATCGTCATGTCCAATGTGGTCCAATAGATTTCGATAAACTACAATAGCGCGTTTCGGACACCTATTGTAGTTCATTCCCCTTATTGACCACCTAAGATAATAAAAAGAAGTGAAAAATATTATTTACTGTTAATTCAAATAATAAATATGATTAACTAAATGGTGAATGGTAAAGTGTTTGACTTACTTGGTTGCAACCTATTTATGTTGTGCAGTTGAACAACTTAGCAATGCATTCAGTTTCAATTCTATTCAAACTATCTACATATTTAATATTTTAACACAATGTCTTACACACAACATTACATGATCAGTGCACATGTCGAAGGTGAAATATTTGACCATCAGTTGTTCGGTTTTTGTTTTCGAAACACAGAGGTGACTCGGTTTACAATAAATCGACGATCAAATTTTTCACATCTGAAACAAAGAATAGAAAAGAAATTGCAGTGCAATAATGTGGGTCAGATCATCTATAAAAATCCGGTTTGGTTTGCAGAAAACCAGGTAAAATTTTATCAGAAGAAGATTCGAGATGATGATGATGTTCAACATATGTTTGGCAGTCATGAACAATCTGGTTACAACGATATAGAGTTGTATATATTACCACATCAACAACAGGAGTCTCAGTACATTGATCAGTCACAAGTGTTTTGTGAGACTGATAACGAACAAGCTGAGGTGAATGTTCCAGACGATGAAGAAGAGGAACCTGAGATCATGGTTAATTCGATGGTGAGCGATGAAGAGGAAGAGGAGCCAATACCAGCAAGTCATGTATATTGCCCACCCCAACACATGACAAGGTTAAATTTGGGTTCAGATGAACCTTCGGCAGATGTATGGTACAATCCTTACATGCAAATGCAAGGATCTCTGAAACAAGGAGACACATTTCGCACAAAAGAGGAATGTGTAAAAGCCATTAAGAAAGTCCACATGCAACTATCACTAGATTTCAGAGTTGACAGAACTGACGCATCGAGGTATAAAGTTTATTGTCCGAATGAGCACTGCCTTTTTAGGTTGTCAGCTTCGTACCGGAAGAGGAGCGAGTCTTGGGAGATTGGATCAATGGGTCCAGATCACACATGCATGCTGACAAACCCAATGCAGGATCATCATAAATTAAGTTCTCAACTAATATGCGATGAAATATTGTCTGTCATTAGCGACAATCTGTCGTTAAAGGTGAGTACAATAATCTCGCATATTAGGGCAGAGTACGAGTACACTCCATCATATAGGAAGGCATGGATAGCTAGAACAAAAGCTGTTGAAAAAATGTTTGGCAATTGGGAGGAGTCTTACAAACAACTTCCAAAATACTTGTTGACTCTAAAACACTATGCTCCCGGGACAATTGTCAAGATGGAAACATTGCCCGCATATACACCAGATGGTACGTGTGCTGTTGGAAATAGAATATTTCACTGTCTATTTTGGACGTATCAACCGTGTATCATAGGTTTTTCTTTCTGTAAACCAATTATACAAATTGATGGTACATGGTTGTATGGAAAATACAAAGGAACGTTACTGATGGCAGTGGCACAAGAAGGGAACAACAATATTTTTCCAATCGCCTTTGCCCTAGTTGAAGGGGAGACTGCTGAGGGATGGAGTTTTTTCCTAAGAAATCTCCGATTGCACGTTGCACCTCAGCCTAACTTGTGTTTGATCTCTGATAGACACCCCTCAATCATCAATGCATATAATAACATTGACAATGGCTGGTAAAATCCTCCTTCGACGCATGTGTTTTGTATTAGACATATTGCTCAGAATTTCATGCGGGAAATCAAAGATAAGACATTGCATAAGAAGGTTGTCAATGCAGGTTATGCATTATCAGAACCTTCTTTCAAACACTACCGCGAGGAAATAAGATTGTCGAACGAAGATGCGGTTCGGTGGATCGATAGTATTTCGTTGGAGAAGTGGACTAGGGCATACGACAACGGTCAGCGTTGGGGCCACATGACAACATATCTTGTGGAATCAATGAACTTTGTCTTCAAAGGCATCTGTAACCTACCAATAACCGCTTTGGTGCAAGCTACATATTTCAGGCTAGGGGCGTTGCTTGAAACCAGACGCTCAAAATGGAGTTCAGTGTTGCAATCTGGACAATTGTTCAGGTATGCTTCAATGAAATTCATCAGACATGAAGCTGCCAAAGCAAACACACACGTGGTTACGGTATTTGACCGAACTAAAGGTTGGTTGAGTGTTGCCGAGTCCATGGATCACAATGAGGGCATGCCGATGGGACAGTACAAAGTCAAACTAGATAAAGGTTGGTGCGACTGCGGAAGGTTCCAAGCCTTTTGTACACCCTGCTTCCATGTCATTGCGGCGTGCTCAAAGGTTCGAAGGGATCCATCCTACTTGCTATCTGAAATTTACAAAGTCGTCAGCCTTTCTAATGTTTATAAAATTAGTTTTTCGGTAGTGGCAAAAGAGGATTATTGGCCAGAATATCAAGGGGACATTGTTTGGCACAACGAAGTTATGCGAAGGAAGAAAAAGGGTCGCTCTAACAGCACCCGGATTCGAACTGAAATGGATACGGCGAACAAAATGGTTAGACTATGTAGTTCATGTCGTCAATCAGGTCACAATCGTAATAACTGTCCTAGTGTTGGAACGAGCACAACCAGATAAATTCAGATGTACCTCTGTTGCTATATATGGAAAACTAAATTTATTTCAAAGTACCTCTGTTGCAATATATGGAAAACTAAATTTACTTCATAGTAGACGTCTGTGACGAAAAGGCAGTTGTTCATAAAAAATAACACAAACAATTAAAACAACTAGAATACAAAAACTATGCGATTACAACCATCAAAACAATTTTGAACATGTAATGCATCATCCTACGAGCGTCTTGGTCGGTCTTAATATCCACCCATTCGCGCACTTCTCCGTGTTGGTTGAACGTGGACACAAGCCATTGTATTCTTCTAATCCGTTCACCCTCTCCAATTTCTCCCTCTAACCAATTGTACAACGTCCGATTAAGACGTTCAAACGTATCTGTGTTCCAAAGTCGAACCTGTATTGGAGCCGCAATGACATAAAATATTACATCAGCATTTCGTTTCTGAATGTATGCAAACATTGTTGAAACAAAGAAAATTGAAATTAATGGTTGAACTAGACTAGGAGATGAATTTGAGTGAAAATAATTGTATGCAAGGCGTGGTATTTATAGAGACGGAACGTCTATTGGACAAAACACGTGGGCGCTAGTTGAATTGGTGCCCACATGACCATTACAAGTAGGCGCCACATGAATTGGCGTCCACCTTTAAAAATACACTCAGGCGCCAGAGGCATTGGCGCCTCCTCATGAGGGTCAATGCAGGCGCCACAAGCATTGGCGCCTCCTCATGAGGTCCAATGCATGTGCGCCAATGCTACTGGCGCCTCCTCTTATTGGTATGGGGGTGCACAAATTCATCTGGCGCATCCTCTACCAAACTCGATTATTTTGGTGTTTTTTTTGAAAAATTGGTTATTTTAGAATTTTTTTTGAAAAATTTGGTTATTTTGAAAAAAAAAATCAAAGGTTGTTTTTTATAAGATTATTTTATAGTATGTGTTATGAGATCAACCAAAATTTAAATATTATAGGATTTTGTTAAATGATTCAAATTTTTTAAAAAAATTGAGAACATATTTGATTTGGTTTTGTAAAATTTATAATCTTGTACAATTTTCATTAATTGACAAATTTATAATTTTGTACAATTAAAAAAAAAATTCTAAAAATAAAATTACTAAACATGTTTTTTGTAAGTATTTTTTAAAATTAAATTATAAAATAGCCTTTAAAAACTAAACCCTAAACTCATTCAACAAATCCTAAGAATTTTAATTTCTAATACATTTTTTTTATATAAATAGTCAAATTAACTTGTGTCTTTAAAACATGTGTATTATTAAGAAATCCTAAAGAAAATTTTATCATTTAAAAATTATATTATATTTATTCTTAAATATAAGAAGCATTAAGATTTTTCTTGTTTCTTTTTATAAAATTTTATTCAAATATTAAATTGTGTTAATAATAATAATAATAATAATAATAATAATTATTATTATTATTATAATAATAATAATAATAATAATTATTATTATTATTATAAATATATTAATTATTATTTTACTCATATATCCATTGTTATTTTATATACTTTTCTGAATCAAACATAACATATATACTATTTTGTATTATATTTATAAAAACATATACTATAGTATTTTGATTTTCAAAAAGAATAAATAATATACTATTTGTGTTAGCTCATGTTTTTTACGCTCATCCAGAATTATCAAAATTGGAAAATATGTATAGTTGGTTTCGACCAAGAAGTAGTATTCGACCAGCTGGAAGTGAGTCGACTTGGCTAGGTGGATAAAGATCAAGCTTATAGGTGAGACTTCAGAGCGGTCCTTTAGAGAAGCGGTTGAAAACGGTTTTCGATCAAACATTCAAAATTCAAATAAAGGAGGGAATTTCGCCTTCATCGAAAACCGTAAGAGCACAAGTGGAGCATGGTGAATGAATGCGTGCATGCAAGGCGTCATGTGTCTCGACGTGATTGAAGAACCATCAAAGTGGTTATTTCAATCGAATATTAATATAGGGCCTTAGTGTTAGAAAAGCGTGTGCCAAATTGTGTACAAAATTTGTAAATTTACTAAGTATTCGTGTGAAGAAGAATTGTAAAACACAGAATGTATGTTGTCTACACCATTGTTGGTTATTTCAAAGCAATATAAATTTGTCTTTACTTTTTTCCAGAAATATACTTCTTCACTTCTTCTTTTCAAACACCTTCCTTTTACTTTATCATTTGCAGTTTTAAGATTTTTTTGTTCTTTCCCTGCATTCAACACTTACTTTACAGTCTTAAGATTCCTGTACTTGCGACATTTACTTTGTCATTTCTAAATCCTTTATGATTTTTGTTGTTTACTTCACTCTTTTTTATTAGTTTCAAACGCTGGTTTAAGATCTTTTTCATTCAACTCACCCTTTGTTCTTAGTTTTCTTTTAAACTCTGATTTGACGCTTAGTCTTGATTATTCGTTACTACCACATTTCTAAAACACTTAGCACATGTCCTAGGATCAATCTGATCGATCTTGCGAGTAACCAAATTTAGAAATTTGGAAGATCAGCGGTTGTGTACCAATTTTCCAGGTAAACAAATTGGCACGCCCAGTGCGACCAATGCTAACATTACGTATGGTGTGTAGTTCTGGTTGTTAAGTTTTTGTTTGGGGAAAGATTCGTTGTATGCTTTTAAGAAGTGGTAAAATAGCCATAAACAACGAACGACGAACAGGGAGAGAATCCCATACGAGGATGGAGAATGTGAATCCACCAGACACTCAAAACTCTCAAAATCCATCTACTAGTAACATAACGCCCCTTCTTCTTTGATAGGGGCGAACACGGCCACAACGCATGCGTCCGAAGTAGTTCCGTCTATGGTGAGTTCGATACCTACGCATTCGATCTCCCATCTTGAACCAATTTTAACCTACATTGGGCCTAGGGGACCTCCTCACACTCCTTCACCAATTAGAGATATTCCAAATAGGTCGTTGGTACCCCCTGGTTTCTCAATACCATTTAGTGGTCTAGAGCAGCCGTATGGAATGCCAACTTCAGTGATGGCTAATCTACAGAACGCGGGCTCTACTTTTTCAGAACTGGTGGTCAACATAAATTCGCCAGTGCAAGGGTCTGGGGTAAACATGGGTCGAACCAACCAATCCTTAGGTTTGAGACACCAAACACAACTACTTACTCTTACTAATAATTCTCCGGTGGCATGGAGGAAACAGATGAACGAAAGCAATCAGACTTTGACCACTGTGTTAAATCCTCTAATTCAGAATACGACTCAGTCGAATCAACAGATGACAGCACACGTGGCTCGAAAGTTTGAGTTTCTTGGTATACCTCAGCACCAACGTCCTCTTCCTAGGGATTGGGTAAGAGAGAATCAAGAGTCCACATTTGAGGAAGACCTCACCATTAACCAGATCCCACAAAACCAATGGGAAGTAGTAGTACCCCCTAGGAAGGAACCACATATACCTAGGGAACCGAGGGTGTTAATGGTGACTAGAAATCAAAATGCCGATGATATCATGCGTTAAGTTCGACATGACGATGTGGCAGCAGAAAATAACCTAGCAGCTATAGTCGAAATAATTATGGTTCGAAATGGGGTAAATTTTGGCCTTAGAAGGCCAAACTATACGTCGCCTTTAGCAGAGTATATCTTACAAGCAGAATCACCCCTCAGGACCAAAATCTCCAAATTCACCAAGTTTGTTGGGGATACTACAGAGTCTACCGTTGAACATGTGGGGAGATATTTAATCGAGGCTGGAGATATGTCAAATAACGAGAGCCTTAGGATGAAATTTTTTCCAAGTCCTCTTACGAAGAATGCTTTCACATGGTTCACAACCTTGCCCCAAAATTCGATCCACACTTGGAACCAACTGGAAATAATGTTCCATGAGCAGTTCTACATGGGGCAAACGAAGATAAGTTTGAAAGAGTTGGCTAATGTCAGACGAAAGTTCACTGAGCCAATTGATGACTATCTGAACAGAGTTCACAGAGTATGAATTGGTCAAAATAGCCGCTGGGGGCCATGACTATTCGATTAGAAAGAAACTAGATACTCAATACCTAAGGGATATGGCCCAATTGGCTGACAGAGTTTGACAGGTAGAACGTTTAAAGGAAGAAAAGCTAGGGCGAACAAAGGTAAAAGGGTAGCCTATGTCGATTTCAGGAATGATGGCGAAGGTTCATGTCATGAAGTTTCAGACTTCGATGACAATGAGATCGACCTTGCTAAATTGACACAGGGGCCACCATATACGTGCAAAGTTTTAGCCCCTTCGAATGGAAAAAATCCTGTCGAACCTGAAAAGAATGACAAATTTCCTAAGAAAACATATACGTTTGACGTTACAAAATGTGACGAAATTTTTGACTTACTAGTCAAAGATGGTCAGATGATAGTACCTCCGGGTGCTAAAGTACCCCCTTTAGAACAAAGAAAGAAAATAGGGTTTTGCAAATACCATAGTTTTTTGGGTCATAAAACGTCTCAATGTTTTCTTTTCATGGACCTGGTGCAGAGTGCCATCCAGGAGGGAAGACTAAAGTTCGGAGACAAAACAAGGAGCCAGATGAAGATCGACTCTGATCCTCTACAGATAGCTAAGGCTCATTATACTAAGCCAGAGGAAGTGAATCTTATTGAAGTCGCTGATGATTTCTACATGACCGAAGTCACTAAAGATTTCGTCAATGGACCTGTTATGGCTAGGGTTCATGAGTACTTAGAGCAATCACCTTTTGATGATTTCTCCCAAAAGGATACAGGGGATGTCAACAAGAAAAATGTTGAAATCTCAGATGTAGAGGATGCTGGAAGTTCAAAGTTAATGATGATTACTAAAGAAACCGCTGATAATTTCATTCAGATGGACAAGGCCACTGACGGCCTTCAAAAACAATTTCATTCTATGGAGGTCGATGATGAATGTCGAAAGGAGGAGTATAACAAGGTATCCTTCCCTCAGGAGGAAGAAACGATGTCGGTCTTCCTCCGAAGGTGTCACAAAAAGAAGTCGAAAGTTATGCTATGCCCTAGGTGTAATGTTGTTTTCGACAAAAAGGCAGCTCAAAATCTTGAAGGGGTTAGGAAAGTAAATCACCAAGATGGCTATAAAGCCATCCACAATCATCAAATGGGTAAGCCAAAAAGGGCTTTTGATCCTAGGAGATACCCTGATCCTAGGCGCCCCATGGTGAAGTTGAGCGAAACCAAGCAAGCAGGGCGAAATTTCAAACCCATGACCTTTAAGCCAAACATCAAGGGATAAAATGGAAAGTGGGTTAAGCAAATTACTGGCAGGAAACGTGGTCATGGAAAGTGGCAGAACTTCGAGGTTGAAAGAGGTTCGTCGCTGGCTTACCACCAGGAATTTCGGTCCGACAAAAGGATTTCACATGTGTCCGAGAACTATAAAGGAAAAAACCATATGACGAGATCTCAGTGGAAAAGAGAACAAAGAAGGAAAAAAGCCAAAAGAGAAGATGGTGAGATGGATCAGGTTGAGTCAAGTACCAACGTGATTGTAAAGAAAAGGGATGACCCAAACTTCACCAAAAGAGATCCCAATATTTCAGGTAAAATGGCTGGAGAGAAATACAATCAGGTGGCCGTCGAAGATGAATTGTTAACTGACAACTTCGACTCTGGTTCAAAGGTTTCCTTAGACATTTTAGTTAGAGTGGTATCTATAATGCCCAGGGAATTCGATTGAATTACTGAAGTCGAAGACAATGACAGTATCACTGAGAAGGAGATGGCCGCTCACAAGCCGGTATGTTACTATGTAATGAACAACAGTTGTGTCGAAGAGAAAAATGTTTTTTTCGAAAGGCCCAGTGAAGCCATGAAGAGCCACCTGAAACCCCTCTCCATCACTGGAAAAGTCGAAGACATCCTGGTTAACAAAATATTGGTGGATTGTGGAGCGACTGTGAACTGGATGCCTCACCGCATGCTGAGGAAAATTGGAAAATATGATACTGATGCCAAACCTCATAATATGGTGTTAACCAACTATGAAGGTAAAGTAGGTTCCATCCTAGGGGCTATCCAATTCGAATTAACTGTGGGGACAGTCATTAGGTCCATAATGTTTATGATTGTGGAAACAAAGGCCAACTACATTTTGTTGCTTGGAAGAGAATGGATCCATGGAGTCGGAGTTGTCGCATCTTTAATGCACCAGAGGATAATAATTTGGCGCCCAGATGGCATCGTTGAAAATATAGAGGCGAATCAGGGGTACTTTAAAACCCCTATCAATCATGTCGATATGCGCCAGTTTGACAAAGACTTAGCCACTATAGCTCCTTATGATTCAACTGAGTTTGCGTTTACCCCTGACGACAACGCCTATTGTTCCTTGTCACTACACCCTCACTATGGTTTTCGGTGGGACAGAGAGATAGTAGGCGAAGACAACTTCAGATATTTGGGAGTATTTGGAATCGACCCCACAGGATGGGGAAGTAAATTCAGTAATGATGACTGAGTTTACAACTTTAAAGAGGATTTCGGCTTACATAGCCGAAAACAAGCAACAATCGGCCTTAGAGGCCGAGGTAAAAAATATGGTTGTTGAAGCCAGTGAAGTTTCTCCATCAATAGGTCCCGGAAAGGACTTTGACCCAATGCCACCTAATAAAGGTCAGGATGAAGAGCAAGACCAGAGGCTCGATGCGATCTACGACGATGAGCCTTTGGGTTTCGAGAAGGATCCGCTAGAAATAAACATTAAGATGATGGCTCAGGACCCCCTTGAAGAAGTAGACTTGGGAGAGGGGGTAATAAAAAGGCCGACTTACATCAGTGCCAACATTCATCCTTAACTCAAGATCGAAGTGGTCCAGTTGCTGAGAGAGTTTAAAGACTGTTTCGCATGGGACTATGATGAAATGCCTGGTTTAAGCAAGGAGTTGGTCGAATTGAAACTGCCGATCAAGCCTGGAAAGAAGCCTGTGAAGCAGAACCCAAGACGATTTGCTCCAGCAATATTGTCGAAGATCAAGGAGGAAGTTGAAAGGCTTCTCCATTGTAATTTAATTCGCACGGCCAAGTATGTCAAATGGTTAGCTAACATTGTGCCAGTTGTAAAGAAGAATGGTACTTTAAGGGTTTGCATAGATTTTAGATATTTAAATACTATAACCCCAAAAGATGAATATTCGATGCCAGTGGCGGAAATGTTAGTCGATTTTGTTGCACGCTATGAATATTTAAGCATGTTTGACGGGTATTCTCGGTATAATCAAATATTTATTGTCGAAGAGGATGTCCCAAAAACATCATTTCGTTGCCCTGGAGCCTTAGGCACCTACGAATGGGTAGTGATGCCTTTCGGTTTGAAAAATGCTAGGGTGACCTACCAAAGAGCGATGAATTCGATCTTCCATGATTTCATAGAAACTTTTATGCAAATCTATATAGACGATATTATTGTTAAGTCTGTTTCAGGGAAGAGTCATGTAGACCACCTTCGAGTATCTTTCGAGAGAATGAGAAAATATGGTCTAAAAATGAATCCTTTAAAATACGCTTTTTGTGTGCAGACTGGGGATTTTCTAGGTTTCGTGGTCCATAAAAAGGGGATCGAAATAAAATATAATAAGACCAAGGCCATCATGGAAGCGAAAGCGCCATCGACGAAGAAAGGTTTGCAGTCGCTGCTGGGCAAGATCAATTTCCTAAGGAGATTCATCTCAAACCTTAGTGGGAAGATGCAAGCATTCTCGCCTTTGCTTCGACTCAACAAGGAAGTGTTTGAATGGGGGCAGGCTTAACAAGAAGTGTTCGATAAGATTAAAGCATACTTGAGCCATCCATCAATCTTAACACCACCTTGCAGAAATAAAAGTATGAGATTGTATATATCTGCATCTGACAAAACCTTAGGGAGCATGTTAGCCCAGGAGGATGATAATGGTGTTGAAAGATCCATTTACTATCTCAGTAGAGTTTTAAACGATGCAGAAACTAGGTATAGCATGATCGAAAAATTATGTTTATGCTTATATTTCTCCTGTACAAAATTGAATCATTATATCAAACTTGCTGACGTGTATGTTTCATCTCATTATGAGGTTATTAAACATATGTTATCCAAACCAATTTTGCATAGTCGAATTGGGAAATGGGCATTAGCATTAACTGAATTCTCTTTAACATACATGCCATTAAGAGCTGTTAAAGGACAAGTGGTAGCGGACTTCATAGTTGATCACTCCATTGACGCCAACACATTGAACTATGTCGAATTGGGGTCGTGGAAGTTGTACTTCGACGGATCTAGTCATAAGGATGGCACAGGCGTCGGGGTCGTAATTGTTTCTCCTAATAAAATTCCAACAAAATTCGAGTACAACTTTCATTAATTGACACATTTATAATTTTGTACAATTTAAAACAATTTCTAAAAATAAAATTACTAAACATGTTTTTTGTAACTATTTTTTAAAAACTAAACCCTAAACTCATTCAACAAATCCTAAGAATTTTAATTTCTAACACATTGAATTTCTTTTATAATAGTCAAATTAACTTGTATCTTTAAAACATGTGTATTATTAAGAAATTCTAAAAGAAAATTTTATCATTTAAAAATTATATTATATTTATTCTTAAATATAAGAAGAATTAAGGTTTTTCTTGTTTCTTTTTATAAAATTTTATTCAAATATTAAATTGTGTTAATAATATTCTTTTCGGTAGCCTAACAGATAAGAACTCCATAATTAAGCGTGTTTGACTTGGAGTAGTATTTGGATGAGTGACCTCCTGGAAAGTTTTTCGGGAAGCGTGTGAGTAAGGACAAAACATTATTTGGATGGGTGACCTCCTGGAAAGTTTCCCGGGAAGCATGTGAGTGAGGACAAAACATGCTGAAAAGACACGTTTTGGTTTGTGAGGTCAGTCGATAATCCTGAAAGCAGTCGGTAATCATGTAACGTCAGAGAGGCCAAAAAATGGTTATATGTTACACCCGAGGGCGATGGAGTGGTTGTCGGTGCACGAGGCATGATAATGAGACACTCCTAGCAGTTTCTAGGGAAAAAAATGAATTCACATCAGAATGAGAGGGATCCTGAGACCGTGTAGGTATATAACTGCATGGTTGAATGAAGGCTTATAGAGATTAATTGATATTACCTATACCAACAAGGTACATCTTCTTTTCGGTAGCCCAATATATAAGAACTCCATAGTTAAGCGTGCTTGACTTGGAGTAGTATTTGGATGGGTGACCTTTTGTAAGTTTCTTGGAAAGCATGCGAGTGAGGACAAAACATGTTGAAAAGGCTTGTGTTGGTATATGGGGTCAGTCGGTAATCCTAAAAGTAGTATGGGGTGTTACAAATGGTATGAGAGTTAGACCTCTCCCAGTACGATGTAGTTCGGGGACGAACCAAGCGAAAGTTGGTGGGCATGTAACACCCGAGGCTAGAGAGGCCAAAGAGTGGTTACATGTTACACCTAAGGGCGAGTGAGTGGTTGTCGATGCACGAGGCATGACAATGAGACACTCCTAGCATCTTTTAGGGAAAAAACCGAATTCACATCCAAATGAGAGGGATCCTGAGGTTGTGCAGGTATGGGACTGCATGGTTGAAGGAAGGCTTATAAGGATTAATTGGTACTACCTATATCAACAAGATGCATCTTCTTTTCGGTAGCCTAACAGATAAGAACTCCATAGTTAAGTGTGTTTGACTTGGAGTAGTATTTGGATGGGTGACCTCCTGGGTAGTTTCCCAGGAAGCATGTGAGTGAGGACAAAACATGCTGAAAATACTCGCGCTGGTTTGTGGGGTCAGTCGGTAATCCTAAAAGCAGTTTGGGGTGTTACAGTGGCCGCCTTCATGAGTTTTAACTTCCGTATCTTTGATGTATATCTCGAAGTTCCGACCAATTGTATTTGAAAAAAAAGGTGTATGTGAGTCTTTGGTAAGTTGCTTCGAAGTTTTTCAAATTGAAGGACATCACATCATAATAAAAGTTATTTTAGCTAGTCATGAACGTCGTTTTTGGGGTGTCATCGGGCTCATCCTGATCTGGTTGTAACCTGAATATGCATCCATAAAAATAAGTGTCTTAAGATCTGAGGAACCATCAATGAGTCGGTCGATACTAGATAAAGGGTAAGAACACTTTGGATATGCTTTGTTGAGGTCGGTAAAATCCATACGCATCCTCCATTTTCCAAAGTTCTTCTTTACCATTACTACATTAGTCAGTCATGTGGGATACTTTATTTCTGGATGATGTTGGCTTATAGGAGCTTTTTGACCTCCTCTTTGATGGTTTGTCTCTTCTCATTGCTTTCCTTTCTTTTTTGTTGACTGACGGGTCTGACCCTCGACCTGATGGATAATTCGTGACACACAACATTGGGATCAATGTCGAGCATATCAACTGGTAGCCAAGCAAAAATATTGATGTTATCCCTTAATATGTGAGTTATCTCTGACTCGTCTCTTAGGGATATGACAATTCTCAGTTGGGTTTTCTTGTGCTTTTTAGGGATAATATGAAGGATCTTTAACTCTTTGATCGGAGTCAAACTATCTTTTGGTGGGCCACCCTATGGGTTAAGATCTACGAAATGAACATCATGAGAATTCACAAATGGTTTGCTTTTATTAGACCTTCGCATTTTCAAACTATCCCGGTAATACTGTTTGGCTTGCTTCTTATTATCCTTGACTATCCCTACTTGAACATCGCCAATGGATACTTCATGGTCAAGTATAATGTTGATAACACCGCCTCTAAAGAGTCAAATGTTGGTCGGCCAATTATTATGATGTAAGGTGAAGGGGAATTGATTACCATGTACCTAAACTTCTTCGATTCCGCATTCCTCCCACTACTAAAAATGGTGCATAAAGTAATCTAGCTCAGCACTTGTACTTGCTCTCCCGAGAATCTGACCAAAGACCCTTTGAAAGGTTGTAACGAGTCTGGCTCCAACCTCAGACCTCAGAAAGCTTCCTAGTAGAGTATATCCTCTGAATTTCCAAGGTCGATTAGAACTCACTTCACACCCCAATTGCCAATCAAAAGGTTGACATCATTGATTCATCTTCATGGGGAATTATGTCATCTGCATCCCGCTTAGAGAAGCCGATTTAATGGTCGGGGGAATGAGACTTGGGAACAGGGTACGGGAGACGTGCATCACCCGTCTTGCGTAATTTTTGTATGACCTGCTAGATTCTCCTCCACCAGTGAATCCCCTGACAATAATATTGAGGGTGTGACGTGGAGCACTTATTTCACGATCATCCGAGTTATTTTGCTTTTGTCGATGATGTTCGTTCCCATGTGCGATTTGGGGAGGATCGTCTGGCTTTGTGTACACATTTTTGTAGGTGTCCCTTCTGTATAAGCTTCTCAATCTCCTATTTTAGGTGGTGGAAATCCTCAATATGATGTCCTCATATCTTGTGGTATTTATACCAACAGTTAACGATCGTGCCCAACACCCCGTTTTTTATTAGATATTTTATTATATTTTTATTGTTTGAATTATGGATTTTGATGATTTATTTTATGGCTGGGTATTTGCGGAGTATGTATCCTTGAGTTAGAGGTATAAAGAAATGATATAAGTAAGTAAAATTATTTAGAAATATTTTGATAATTAAAAATAATGTTTTGTTTATTTTTATTATATTAATTAGTGAAGATAGAATAATTGAGTCAAATATGAGAAATTGAGAAAGTTATTGGGAGGAAGGAATATGAGATAATTAAGTTGGGTCAAGTTGGTGATTTGGAAAAGTTTACCCTAAAAATAAAAAGTTAAGAGGAACCTAGGTTTAGGGGATTTTCACATTATATGACATTCGAGGAAAAGGAGCAAAGAGGCAATAGGAAAGGTGATTAAGGGAAGAGAGTGAAAATTTCAATTTAGAATTTTTGTAAGGAATTCAGGTAAGGGTGAGAATTTGCTCAATAGTAATGGGTATGGTAGAAGAGTAGAATGGAGGAACCTTTAACTTCCTTAGGGTTGGGTGTTTTGATTTATAATTTTGAATTTGGATGCTATGATGGTTGTTATATGATGATTATATGATGAATTTCGTGTCCCTTATGTGCGTATAATTTGGATCCACCATTGTTGCAATTTTGAAGGTTTTAAGCATAATCTTAAAACAATGATTAGATTCTTTAATTGTGTTAAAACTGTAAATTAACTTTAGATAATTAGAGTACTACATGAGTTGTAATTTTCTGAGCGTTTTCCTTTTTACGGAATCGAAATCGGAGGTCCGGAAGGCCTCCAACGATGAAAAACGCAGAAAATTATGCATTCGGTCTGTCACGATCACGCTCAACGCGGGAGCATTTTTTGTGTTTTTCGGTCGAAATCGATTTGGCCATAACGTTTGATCCGTAAGTCCAAATTGAGTGTCGTTTGAAGCGTTGGATATATGAAATAGAGGGATATAACTTAGATTCAGGGATAAAATGATTTTGGTGATTATTCCATGGATGTTTTTGGGCTTGAAGAAGATGAAAACTATGTTGGAAATTTTAGAAAACAATAACTTTTTAGTAACGTCTTCGTGCACGGTTTTGATCATAACTTTCAACTCGTGAATCATTTTGGGTTGGGGTTTAAAGCATTAGAAAGTTGACTCTCAAAGATATAAAGTGACGGTCATAGGTGAATTATTTAAGTATTATTCCTACGCCTACTGTGTTGGTGAAGTTTTGTTCATACGTTCGATTAATGAATTGTTAACATATCCCGACGATTTTGGTCATAACTTTTATTCCGTAAGTCCAATTTTGATGTCGTTTGAAGCGTTAGAATGTTGATGCTCATATCTATAACATGGTAGTGATTATTGATATGTTTTAATAATATTGACATGCATAGTATGTTAATAAATGTATTGGTTTATACGTTTGGTTGATGAATCGTTGCATTTGTTGTAATATTGTGGTGTGATGATTATGTTGTTATGTCGATGATGTTAAGATATTGATGAGTTGTTGCTGTTTGTTGATATTATTCATGTGGCAACATGAGTTGGTTGTTGCATGATGAATGATGTGATGCATAAATGATGAGATGTGTGTGGGGATCCTTTAGGTGGACCTTGTTGTGTTAATGCATGTTATTTGAGAGTCATGCATCTTGGTGTTTGGGTTTCGGTCCAATTTTAGTGAGCCTCGATTCTATGGTGATGGATCGGGTGCGAGTAACTAATTCTTATTATGAGGGATTAGTGAAGCGTTACCTATGTTGATGATAACTAGTTTTGGTTAGCCTTGATCCCATTATGATGGATCGAGTGTGAGTAGCTAATTCCTATTATGGGGTATTAGTGAAGCGTTACCTATGGTGATGGTAGAGATTTTGGTGTGCTCCGGTTCCAAGAGGTAATTGATCCTATGGTGGGGATCATGAAGTGAGATGAACCAGAGTGTCCATATTTGGTACCACATGTATGTCGAGTCAGTGTTGAGTACATTGCATAAGTGTTGCATTTGTATTGGTTGTTATTTATGTGTTATTAGATGAGATGTTGTTGCATATGATGTTAATGATAATTGAGATGTGGTTTTCTATGATGTTGATGATAATTGAGAAGTTGTCATGTATGATGTTGATTATGATTTAGATGTAAGAATGTGATATATCATTGTGCATGATTGTGTAGATGTTGTACTCTATTCGTCATTCTATATCCTTATTATTGAAATGAATTCTCACCCATTTTGTTTGAATGTTGCCTTTACATGGGCATCGTGCAGATACTCAAGAGTAGTATTGTTGAAGTAAGTGGAAGGTAGCTCTTGGATTACTTCTTTATTTTGTCGCTTTTACTAGTGGTACCTTGCTCTGATCATGTAACATCGGGTTGGGTTAAACGTTTATTTTATTCCTTATGTCTGATTATGTTGAAGTCATAAGATTAATTTTGTTGTTGATAGTTCTGTAGATGTTGAGTTTATTGATTACAACTCTCTTATTTTGTTATTACAATTGAAGATGAGACTAGATGTTATTACTTGCTTTATCTTCCATAATTGTGATGATAATTCCGCTGCGATGATACTTTAAAATGGAAGTGAGCATGTAGTGACAAGTTATGAATGCCTTATTATGTGAATATATAATACCGATCAGATGAGATGGATGTCGTGTAAACATCCCAGGTATGATTCAGATAAGTGGGATGTCGTGTAAACATCCTTATTATAAATGTGTGTATTGAAATTTACTGTTGAAACCCGTGTTATGGAGCAGGTCATGTGTGTTATGAATATGTGACACTTTACGTGGTTTTATTTTATATTTTATTTATGTGATAAATTATGTGCGGGATTTAGGGTTTTACATTAGTGGTATCAGAGTAGGTCGGTCTGTCCGACCAGGTTGTTTAATTATGCTTGTTCCCAAGTATATGACATGTGTGTGAGAACACTGTCGATGCTTATTTTGTTTTCCATTTGCATGTTGGGAATGAAACAAGTGGGGGAGAAACGTCTTCTTCTCTTGGATGTTCAAATGGTATTGAGCTTGGACATCATGTTGTTGCATGCAAGAGTGCAGTGTTGGCTAGTTAACCTGTTTTGAGAATGTTGTTCTTTTCCTGAACCTGAAGAGAGGTCGGATTCGTGGAGGGTGTCAGTTAGAAAAATGGTTTGATCCTTGAGGGAATATGATCAGGTGTTCTCGTTGGTCGCTTCCTTGTGAGGGGGAAGGCGATGTTTTGGCCAAAGATGAGCCAGTTGTGTGTTGAGTATCGTGACGTGTTCCCTGAGGATGTGTACGGTTTGTATTTTGTTGGAACAAGTTGACATTACTCTTGGAATTAATTGGTTGGAGTTAAACCAAGTGTTTACCAATTTTTTTGATAAGTTGGTGCAGTGTGCCACTGATTGCAAGAGCTCAGGCGGTGTTAAAGTGTTGTTCCAACACTGAAGATGTTATGGATTCGAGATTCGTGTATGTCGGTCAAGTTGGGAAGTCTTTAGGGAAAATGATCAGGTATTGTTAATGTTGTTTCTCTGAGAGTATATAGCAATGTGATGACTAGTGTTATGTGAGTGGTGTGTGATTCATGATGTTTTCTTGAAGATATCTACGACTTGCCTTTAGAGCCTGAATTTGAATTCGATGGAGGTGAAGAGTTGACATTTGTATCAACTAAGAAAGTGAGAGAGTCCATGAAGGATATGGTACAAGTGTTTGTGATGTTAGCTTCATTGGAAGCTAGAGGAAATGGAATAGTTCATGATATTCCTAGAGTGTGTGAATTTCCTAAAGTGTTTCCTGAAGATATCAGTGATTTACCTCCAGAGCACGGAGTGGATTTTTCTATAGACTTAGTAACTAGTACTAGTCCGGTGTCAATGACTCCTTATAGGGTGTCAACTTCAGAGTTGGGGAAATTGAAGAAGTAACTAGAAGATTTGCTTGAGAAGAAGCCTGTTCAACCAAGTGTTTCTCCGTGGGGTGTGTCAATGTTATTAGTGAAAGAAGAGGCATGATAGTATGAGGCTATGAGTGATCTGAGAATTGTATTGTAGGCATTGAAAGAGAACCATTTGTACGCAAAGTTTTTCCAAATGCGAGTTATGGTTAAAGAAACTGAGTTTCCTTGGTCATGTGATTCTAGTAGTGGTATAGTTGTGGATCTATCAAAGATAGATGCCGTGTTACAATGGGAGACTCTGAAGTCTGTCACTAAGATTAGAATTTTTTTCTTGGATTGACTGGTCACTACAGGAAGTTCATTAAAGGTTTTTCAAATTCAGCATTGTCGTTAACTCAATTGACTCGAAAGGGTCAAGCCTATGTTTGGGATGTGCATTGTGAAAAAAGTTTCCAAGAACTCAAGAAGAAGTTGATGTCTTCTCCAGTTTTGATTTCGACGAATCCAAGTGAGTCCTTTATTGTATATTGTGATGCTTAGAAGATGGGTCTGGAGGTGTGTTGATGCAGAATGGTCAGGTTGTGGCTTATTCTTAGAGAAAGTTGAGATTTCATTAAAGTAATTACCTTACGCATGATCTTGAGTTGACAACAATGGTATTCATGTTGAAGATTTGGCACTACCTATTTGGCTCCAAATTTGAAGTGTTCAGTGATCACAAGTGTTTGAAATATTTATTTGATGAGAAAAGTCAAATATGAGGCAGGGGAGATGGCTTGAACTTTTGAAGGGTTATGATTTTAATTTGAGTTACCATTTGGGTAAAGCTAATGTTGTAGCTGATGCGATGAGTAAGAAGTCTTTACATGGGTCAATGCTTATGGCTCGAGAGTTAGAACTGATTGAACAATTCAAAGATATAAGTTAGAGGGTGGAGAAACTCCTAACGATGTGAAGTTGGGTATGTTGAAGCTAACGAGTGGTATCCTTGAAGAGATCAGAGAAGGTCAGAGATCTGATTTGAGTTTGACAGATCGTCTCATATTAATCGACCAAGGTAATGGATGTGATTTCCAAGTTGATGAAAATGGTGTGATGATGTTCAGAGATAGAATTTTTGTTTCTGATGTACCCGAACTTAAGAGGAGTATTCTTGATGAGGGTCATAGAAGTGGATTGAGTATTCATCCTGGTGTTACGAATATGTATCAAGATTTGAAGAAGATGTTTTGGTGGCCATGAATGAAGAAAGAGGTTTCCAAATTTGTGTATGCTTGTTTGACCTGTCAGAAGTTAAAGATCGAACATCAGAAGTCGTTGGGTTTGATGTAACCATTGAATATTCCATAGTGGAAATGGGATAGTATTTCCATGGATTTTGTAATAGATTTACCGAAGACTTCAAAGGGATGCGATTCAATTTGGGTGATTGTGGGTAGATTGACCAAATTGACTCATTTTGTACTGATGAGGATCAATTATCCTTTGCAGAAGCTGGATGAATTGTATGTTGATGTGATTGTGAAGCTGCATGGTAATCCTTTAAGTATTGTGTCAGATAGAGATCTGAGATTTACATTGAGGTTCTGGGAGAGTCTGCAGGCTACTTTGGATACTAAGCTGAAGTTGAGTTCTTCTTATCATCCGCAAACAGACGGTCAAATAGAGAGGACTATCCAATCTTTGGAGGACTTGTTGAGGGCTTGTGTGCTAGAACAAGGAGGTACTTGGGATAACTATTTGTCATTGATTAAGTTTACCTACAACAACAGTTTCTATTCTAGTATCAGAATGTACCATATGAGGAATTGTATGGTAGGAGGTGTATGACTTATTTGTGTTAGTATGAGTCGGGCGTACATGTTGTGCTTGGACCTGAGATTGCTCACTTGACGATTGAAAAGATCAAGATGATCCAAGAAATGATGAAAAAGTCACAGAGTCGTCAGAAAAGTTACCATGACAAGAGGAGGAAAGCACTTGAGTTCTAGAAGGGAGATCACATATTTTTGAGAGTTACGCCAATAACTGGTATTGGTCAAATTTTGAAGTCTTGAAAGCTCACGTCGTGTTTTGTTGGTCCGTACCAGATTTTACAGAGGATAAGAGAGGTGTCCTATTATATTGTTTAGCCTCCGCCGCTAGATAATCTTAATGATGTGTTTCATGTGTCTCAGTTGAGGATTTACATTTCGGATCCATCTCATGTGATCCAGGTGGATGATATGCAAGTGAGAGATGACCTGACTGTTGAGGTATCACCCATGTGGATAGAGGATCGAGAAGTGAAGCAGATGTATGGTGAATAAATTGCCTTAGTGGAGGTAGTTTGAGGTGGACCAGCTGATGGGAGCATGACTTGAGAACGTGAGAAGTAGATGAAGGAGTCGTATCCAACTCTGTTTTCCTTAGGTAATTTTCGAGGACGAAAATTTCTTAAGTGAGGGAGAGTTGTAAGAATCTATTTTTTTTATTAGATATTTTATTATATTTTAATTATTTGAATTATGGATTTTGATGATTTATTTTATGGTTGGGTGTTGGCGGAGTATGTATCCTTCAGTTAGAGGTATAAAGAGATGTTAGAAGTAAATAGAATAATTTAGAATTGTTTTGATAATTAAAAATAATATTTTATTTATTTTTATTATATTAATTAGTGAAGATAGAATAATTGGGTCAAATATGAGAACTTGAGAAAGTTAGTGGGAGGAAGGAATATGAGATAATTAAGTTTGGGCCAAGTTGGTGATTTGGAAAAGTTTACCCTAAAAATAAAAAGTTAAGAGGAACTTAGGTTTTGGGGATTTTCACAGTATGTGACATTTAAGAAAAAGGAGCAAAGAGGCAATAGGAAAGATGATCAAGGGAAGAGAGTGAAGATTTCAATTCATAATTTTTGTAAGGAATTCAAGTAAGGGTGGGAGTTTGTTCAATAGTAATGGGTATGGTAGAAGGGTAGAATGGAGGAACCTTTAACTTCCTTATGGTTAGGTGTTTTGATTCATAATTTTGAATTTGGATGCTATGATGGTTGTTATCTGATGATTATATGATGAATTTCGTGTCCCTTATTGTGTATATTTTTCTATTTTTATGATTGAACATATATCCACCATTGTTGCAATTTTGAAGGTTTTAGGCATAATCTTAAAAAAATGATTAGATGATTTAATTGTGCTAAAATTGTAAATAAACTTTAGACAATTAGAGTATTGCATGAGTTGTAATTTTCTGAGCGTTTGGATTTTTTACGGAATCGAAATCGGAGATCCGAAAGGCCTTCAACGATGAAAAACACAGAAAATTCTGCATTCGGTCCGTCACGATCGCGCTCAGCGCGGGAGCCTTTTTTTTGTGTTTTTTGGTCGAAGTCGTTTTGGCCATAACTTTTGATCCGTAAGTCCAAATCGAATGTCGTTTGAAGCGTTGGATATCTGAAATAGAGGGATATAACTTTGTGTCAAGGATAAAATAATTTTTGTGATTATTTCATGGACGTTTTTGGGCTTGAAGAAGATGAAAATTATGTTGGAAATTTTAGAAAACAACAACTTTTTAGTAACGTCTTCGTGCATGGTTTTGATCATAACTTTTAACTCGTGAATCATTTTGGGTTGGGATTTGAAGCATTAGAAAGCTGGATCTTAGAGATATAAAGTGATAGTGATAAGTGAATTGTTTAAGTATTATTCTGATGCCTATTTTGTTGGTGAAGTTTTGTTCATACGTTCGATTAATGAATTATTGACATATCCCGACGATTTTGGTCATAACTTTTATTCCGTAAGTCTGATTTTGATGTCATTTGAAGTGTTAGAATGTTAATGCTCATACCTGTAACATGGGAGTGATTATTGATATGTTTTAATAATATTCACATGTATAGTATATTAATAAATGTATTGGTTTATACGTTTGGTTGATGAATCTTTGCATTGTTGTAATATTGCGGTGTGATGATTATGTTGTTATGTCGATGATGTTAAGATGTTGACGAGTTGTTGTTGTTTGTTGACATTATTCATATGGAAACATGAGTTGGTTATTGCATGATGAATGATGTGATTCATAAATGATGAGATATGTGTGGGGATCCTTTAGGTGGACCTTTTTGTGTTAATGCATGTTATTTGAGAGTCATGCATCTTGGTGTAAGGGCTTCAGTCTAATTTTGGTGAGCTTCGATTCTATGGTGATGGATCGGGTGCGAGTAGTTAAATCTTATTATTAGGGATTAATGAAGAGTTACCTATGTTGATGGTAACTAGTTTTGGTGAGCCTCAATCCCATTATTATGGATTGAGTGCGAGTAGTTAATTCCTATTATGGGGGATTAGTGAGGCGTTACCTATGGTGATGGTAGCGATTTTGGTGTGCTCTGGTTCCAAGAGAGAATTGATCCTATGGTGGGGATCATGGAGTGAGATGAACCTGAGTGTTCATATTTGGTACCACAAGCATGTCGAGTCGGTGTTGAGTACATTGCATAAGTGTTGCATTTGTATTGGTTGTTATTGATGTGTTGTTGGATGAGATGTTGTTGCATATGATGTTAATGATAATTAAGATGTGGTTTTCTATGATGTTGATAATAATTGAGAAGTTGTCGTGTATGATGTTGATTATGATTTGGATGTCAGAATGTGATATATCGTTGTGCATGATGTAGCGGTAAATTCATGAATATCAAGCTATGGATAAGCTAGACGTCAATAAAACCAGAGTCGCCACAACGCTTTTATTGTTTCCAAGGGAAAAGTGAAAATTATGAACAAAATCCAAAAGATAAGAAGTTTCCAATTCAAAACTAATAAAATGCCAGAGATTACAAATAAGGGGATTGGTTACACAAAGGGAAGGTGTTAGCACCCAAAGTGTCCTAGGTACTCCTAGGGAGCCCTTTTTTGTGTGCATGTGTATTTTTGTACAAAAGATGTTTGCAATAAATAGAGTGGAGGGATGAGAAAAGAATTCATTAGTTATATTTTTGTGTTTGACAAGACCTTCAGACTTGTGCCTACGTACCAACATAAAAATGAGAGATCAAAACCTCGTAGTTCGTGGTAACAATTTCAAAATGGGTGTGTTGCTTTTAACAAAAATTTAAGTTTAACAGAGGCACAAAAGGCCTAAAAAGATTTGAATGAGTGTTAGTTCTTTTTGTCTATTGAAATTTTAAGTCAAGTATAGTTAGGTTCATTTACAAGTTTGATTAAGAAAAGAGTTTAAAAATGCAACGGCATAAGGCCAAAGTTTCTAATTTGCAATATGGTCTAAGTTAAAAAAACACAAGCAAAGAAGATTTTAAAAGGAGGGAGAGATTTGAAATTAAAGAAGTGGAGAAGAGATGAAGAGACTAATCCTAAGCAAAAATTAAAAGTTAAGAGTTGAAAAGATCTGACCAATGGGCTGCAATCCAATAGACAAGAATGTCATATAGAAACCTAAATTTCCCTTGGAGTTTATAATTGATCAATATCAATACACAAATAGCAAGATGAAGAGAAAGGCATCAAATAAAGATAGCCACATCCAAGCTTAGCAACTCCATGATCTTCTTCAAAATCTCCCATGTATCAGATGACTTCAAAGATGACATAAGACACAAGTTCAAAATAACAGCTTCAATATGATCATGTTGCAGATGAACTCAAGTGGATCTTCAATATTGTATCAGATGAATGTTTACTTCACAAGCACTTGGTTCCATGAAAGTTAGCATTGGTCAAGTCCTTTTGTATAGGGAGTGTTGCCTAATTCTAAGTTCAAAGTCTCATATCAAACCAACAGTCCACACAAAATGTCTTTTATGGGTTTTTATTGTTATTATGTACATTAAGGTCAAAAGACCACAAAACACAGACAACTATATAATATCACAAAATATGGCCCAAGTGGGAAAAGTGAAAATGGCATTAAAGTAAACAAATTGAATGGTATGAATAATGACAAATGAATAAAAGCTTAAAATTTAAAGTGTATAAAAGTAAATGACTTGAAATTAAATGTTAGTTGTTAGTTGATTAGAAGTTAGTATTGCTTTTGCTTTGTTTTATTTAAGTCATTCTTTGGAGAACACTCAACCCACTTATCACAAGCATGGATCCTTGAACCAAGACATCTTTTAAAGGAAGGAAAAAAGGCCAAGTTTCCATACAATACCATGAAAGGGGGGAGACTTACAATCTCACTTACTAGAATGCTATGCCTTTTTGTGTCACAAATTTAGCGTTATGTTAAGCAATCATAATTGGACTTATGTAGAAGTCACAACTATTTGAGGTCGGGCAATAGAATTTTGGTGTTAATGCATGTTAGAGACATAATATAATGGACTATGCTCATGAAACATACCACACACAAAAGAATATGCAAAGTGGTGGACCTAATCTCATCCATACTCATGTTGATTTTGCAATCAACTAGCCTTAGGATATAGAGATATCATAGGTCCATGACATGAATGAATAAAGAAGGGGAATGAGATGAAGAGGGAGGGGGAATGGAATCAACACAAATTGGTCAAAGGAGTACTTTTACCAAATTAAGATCATTCATTCATTTTGGGAGATGAAATGTACATTTCATCAATCCCCTAAATCCAATGATCTTAACCTAAAAAAGTCAAATCAACCTTGACCAAGGGCCAACAACACAAGTCAAACTCAACAAGTCAATTCAAAATGGCTCTACATAATTTATTTGGCATTCAATCAATTAAAAATAATTAAAATATGCATTAAATTAAATTATGATTGATCAATTTCCTAAAACCTCCTCAAAACACCAAAGAAATGGCCATGAGATTTATCATAGGTCAAACAAGGTCAAAGGACCTTGGAGAAAAAATTTCACAATCTTTGGAAACTTAAAACTATGTTGAAACAATTAAAAATATTCATAAAATCAATTAAATCATGAAAAATATTAATAATGATCCAAAAAATAAATTTAATTCAGAAAATAAAAGAGGATTTTATTTAAATTATTTTGGTGAAACTCTCATATTTTTTGGATCAATATTAAAATTAATATGAATTAATGAAAATAACACAATTAAAATGAAATTCAAATAATAAGAAAAAACGTGGACCACTTGATCTCCCTCATTAATTGAGGTGGCAGATCAAGTGGCCACAAGCGTGCGTTCCATGGCGGACTTGAGTCAGCGCACCACAAAACAAGTAATCAAAACCAATGCTCGTGATTAAAACAAATTGAATAGATCATGTGGCTCTGGACCTTGCCAACTCACCGCCTGAGCAAATCTCCGGTCACCTTCTCAGACGAGCCTCGTCGGACTGGTCCAATCATAACCATCACTAAGATAAAAAAGGACATGATTTTAAAGTAAAAATGGCACTGAGCACGAATTTGGCCTCAATTTATCCTAACTCCAAGTATATTGAGAGATACATGGAGTTGAAATTTGAGGTGCATGATCTGAGTTGCTTCGCTTTGACCTCAAAGCAACTCAATCTTCTTGCCTACATTGGTAGGACTTTAGACAACCAAGGAACCAAGAGAATTGTGGAGAATTGAGTGAGAATCGAAGAGATGAAAATTTATGGAAAATACCTTCAATGCAGGTCAAAATTTGCTTGCTCTTACTTTGATTCGTGCTTGATCTCACCCAAGAAGCTTGTAAAAGTAGATTAGAATCAAACAAAGGCTTTGGATCCCTGGAGTTTTGAATCTCAAAACAGTGAGATTCAAACTCAATTTTCAAAAATAAATCTCAGGATTATCCTTTCAAATGGAAGGGTTTGGGGTATTGGAGTAAACCTGGCGCGAAGGGATTCCTAATTCTGAACCTAGAGGCTTCTATTTATAGCTGAATCACATGTTATTTACACCTTCAAATTGAATTTCCAAAATTTGGAAATGGATGATGCATGCTTGCATGTGCGTGTACAGGCCCATGAAGTCACTCCTTTAGGTCCATAATCAAGTGTGAATGAGTCTAAAATCAACTTGGAATGCAAGGTAATTGTACACAGCTGCTTGAAGTTTTGATTTTGCCAAATGATGTTGCCATATTCAAGCCATGCGCAGACCATTCAAATCTTGTCCAAAATGGATAAAAATGGACTTTTTGGAATGGTTAGATCAAGAGGAACAACTCTTATGTTGAAGACTTTTCCATTTCAAGCTTGTATCATGGTGAATTTTGAGGTGGAAGTTTGGAAATTTTAACATATCAAAATTTGTTCTAAGTGCCAAGTCATATGTTCACTTATTCCACCTTGGCTAAATTTTTGTGTGAGCTTCAAATGAGAAACGCGTCTTCATAAAAGTTGTATACCTTTAAAATTCCTTCAAAATGGTCACAAATTTGACCTCATTTGGATTTAATATGAATGAGTTATGCATTTTTGAAGTTGAGGAAAATCACTTGTTCAATGGTATTGGTCCAAAATGACCTATAATGTATCCTCGTATCACATGCTCGTAAAAGTTGAATTAGTTCTTCCTCCAAACACCAACGTTGAAGTAGACAACTTGAATTTGATTATGAAACTTGGAAATCTTTCATCTCATACAAAATGAGAAAGTTATGGCCTTGGGAAGTTGACTTCCAAATTAGGGTTTAGACAAAATGACATATAATCTTTCAACATAAAAAATAACTTTCCAAGCAAAACTAGCTCTAGACCTCAACATGAAAGTTATTTGGAATGTCATTTAGAGTAACTCTTCTCTTGGGATCATTTTCATATGATAAAAATTGTAGGAGATAGGGTCTAAGGGACCCCAGTTTTGATCAGATGAAATCCTCTAGTTAACCACCATCAACCAACTTGCTAGCTTGCAATTCTCTTGACTTTTGGGACTCATGGGAGATGATATATGCATAATATGATGAAATTTTAAGTATCCCCTGAAGTATTTGATCAAATGTTGAAGAATCTTGGTGAAGAAGTTACATAAGATACCCATATGAATTAGGGTTTCCAAGGCAAACCTATTCCAAACTCTTGATGATTTCTTGACCAAAACAACATGTAAAGATCGTAGGGACTCATATATGATGTCTAAAGCCATTTTAGACCAATCTTGATTGTGGTCTTAGCAATGAGGGTCTTAAACCCTATATATAAACTTGATAGATCAAAGGTGATCATGTGCCCCTCCTACAAAAGAGTTAGACAAATGCAAAGACATGTTTTTGGTATTTTGGTTAGTAAATGATAAAGTACAAGGTATGATACAATCACATGGTGCTTGGTGATCTCTCCTAATTCGAAGTCAATGAATTAGGGGTAAGGAGGATGCCAAGGTATGATTCCAATGCTAATGCATATGATGAAGTAGCATGAGGGATCTTAGGGTCAAAATTGGGGTCTTACAGCTGCCCCTATTTAAGGACGTTCTGACTGAGGAGATGAAGGTTAAAATCTTCGTATCGACTCAGTAGAATAGGCTTAAATAGCAATATATAGAAACAAATTTTGGTCCCTAAGAGACCTCATGATGCATATGCTATGAATGTTAAAATAAATCTCTATGGGGAAATGTTGCCACAAAGGAAAAGAATTCAGAGAGACTCAAAGTCCGCAGGAGTGTAATGCATTTCGTAAGGAAAGTTCACTCGGGAGACAGAGACTCTGGGGGGATAAAAGGTTACACGTAGGCCAGACTACGAATTAAAAACTGTTGGCGGACACGAGGGGTTTCCATGAGAAACAATGGAAAGACTCAGCCGGGGAGGTACAAAGGTCATCTGCAAGGGGACACAGCTAGATCAGAGCAAAACTGAAATGCTCGAACCAAGAAGGAACATTGATTTCACTAAGGAAATACGCACTCAAACTCGATTGGGGACGGAGATAACAAAATCTGACAGGGAGGACATCTGTTATCGGTTAGGGTAAACATATCAAGGATGACTCGCTAAGGGCCACCAGGAGGTGTATTCATTATCGGCTATTGGGTAAGAATAGACTTGTTGGGGAAAAGCTGAAAATAGGATTTACAACTACCGGTTACTAGGCAGAAGACCGTAAAGGAAGAGAATATTCGTCAATGATTAAAGTGAACATATCAAGGATAGATTCAAAGGAAAGAAAATCCGTCATCGGTTAAGATGAACATATCAAGGATAGACTTGCCTAGGGATGCTAAGGAGGATATCCGTCACCGATTAGGATGAACATATCAAGGATAAATCATCCGAGCAAAAAAAGTAGGAATTACATCTATCGAATGCTGGATAGAATACCAAAAAGAGAATATTTGTCACCGGTTTAGGATGGACATATCAAGGATAGACTCCGGGGGAATAATAGGGATTACATCTATCAGTTACTAGATAGAAAACCACAAAGAGAATATCCGTCACCGATTAAAGTGAACATATCAAGGATAAACTCTGCGAAGGGGAGAAAAGCAGGATTTACAACTACCGGTTACTGGGCAGAAGACCACAAAGACAAGGAAACCCGTCACCGGTTAGGATGAACATATCAAGGATTAACTCTCTGGGGAATAACAATAGGGATTGCGATTACCTTTTTACTCGGTAGAATACCAAGAAGAGAATATCCGTCATCGGTTGGGATGAACATATCAATGATATACTCAAAAGCAGGGGAAGAAAAATATCCGTCATCGGTTAGGATGAACATATCAAGGATATTTTTCATGGGAAACGTGAAAACGAATCCGATGGGAATAAAAGTGATTACTTTTGTCGGGCATTAGGCAAGAAGTAACAAACTGTAGACTAAGAAGAATACTACTAGTTACTGGGTAATAAACTCTCAAAGGACCAAAAACGTCTATCTAGGTAAGATCTAGAAAGAAACGGTCAATCAAGACACAACCCAATGAGGATATAACTCAAGGGGAGTGGTTCCATCCAGATGATCAATTGGGGAGGAAGCTGAAATAATAATCATCCACGAGGAAATAACTCAAATGGGGAAAGGAGAAAGGTTAAAGTTTTTCTGCTTAGGGGGCTGACACTCTATAATTGTAGGAGGACAGACACACTTGACCTGTATGGGGATAAAGTACCACCATAGCAGGGGATCAATTTTCACAAGAATGAATCACCACGTGCAATGATGTGATAATGAAGTTGTATGAGTGTATATGTATATGTATATGTAATGATTATGCTGACAAAACGATCACAAAGAATACAAAAATGTTGTTGATTTGAATCATCGATACAATTCTCGGCCAATCCATAAAAGAGGGAAACAACTGCTGGAGAAAAGACCAAACATCTCAAAGGCTCAACCCTAGCTGGGGAAGGAAGGAGGACATCTGTTGAGGAAACTGATGCCAACTCGGCGAGGATTTTTAGGTCGATACCATATCAAATGGGAGACAACCCTGCAGGGGATAAACGCAAATAGCTACTCAGAAACCAGGTGGAAACTCTGACTGGGAGCGAATCTGATGGCGCCTAGTGGGGAAATAAAGTTCTGCCAAAACTACGAAAATTGTTGTCATGAAATGCCTACACTCAGGTGGGGAACAAACACAAACTCAATTGGGAATAACGGCGAACTAATCGGCCGGGGAAATCAACAAACACCGGGTGCTAACACTGCTAGGGATGAAAGACAGAAACAATGCCAACTGCTCTGGGGGAACCAATAATGCTCCACATTTAGGGCTTACCGCTTTTCTAATGCTGTTGATATTCCTTTTAATGAAATCGATTGCTTAAAATTAATGCTTTTATATGTTTAAGAAAATATGATTTTGATTAAAATTTAATTTCAAAAGAATGATCATAATAAAATTTAAATCTATTTGGTTGAATTAAACAAGAGTAGAAACAATTGGATAAAAGTTCAACTTTATTTGATAGAATGGTAGTCTGTAAATGACAAGACTCCATAGATCTTTACAAAAGTTGAAAAATGGTAATTTACATGGAAAAGGGCTACATTGAATACAATGATCACTAATCCTTCTACCGCCTCTTGATATCCACTATGCTCTTGACTGCTACTGGGGATCAGAATCTGATAATGTGCTCAAGAAAGTCTTCAAAACTGAAGATCAACAGGATGCAGTTACTTGCCATAATCCCTAATTTTTGCTAAATTTCCCCATGGTGGGGTACTCAATTTATCGGGATAAATTTTTTTGTTTTAAGTCTCTAACTTTTGCCTGGATCGCCCTTTCAGGTTTTCAATCCACTAAGACGCTCATTTTTTCTAAGCCGCCCTTTCGGGTTTTCAACTTAGCGAGGTGTTGTTTTCTTTTTTAGGCGAAGTATTTCTTGACTGCATCTGCGTTCATAAGACGAGTGAACTCTTCACCGTCCATAGTTGTAAGAATCAAAGCACCTCCTAAAAAGGCCCTTTTAACAACATATGGGCCTTCATAATTAGGATTCCATTTGCCCCCTAGAATCAGGTTTGAAAGATAAGATATTCTTAAGCACAAGGTCACCTTATCTAAATGCACGAGGTTTGGCCTTCTTATCAAAGGCTTTCTATATTCTCTGCTGATATAACTGTCCATGACACATGGAAGTTAACCTCTTTTCTTCAATTAAATTCAACTGATCATACCTGGTATGACACCATTCAGCCTCAGCCAACTTGGCTTCCATCAGAACACGTAGTGATGGGATCTCATCCTTTACGGGGAGCACAACCTCCATACCATATACAAGAGAGAAAGGGGTTACCCCTGTTGAAGTGCGGATGGATGTATGATACCCGTGCAAAGCAAACAGGAGCATCTCATGCCAATCCTTGTATGTTATAACCATCTTCTAAATAATCTTTTTGATGTTCTTATTTGCAGCTTCAACAGCCCCATTCATCTTAGGTCTGTAGGGAGAAGAATTATGATGTGCAATCTTGAAGTCTTTACAAAGAGCTTCCACCATATTATTGTTCAAGTTCGAACCATTATCAGTAATGATCATACTTGGCACACCATAACGGCATATAATCTGATTCTTGATAAACCTTACAACAACTTGCTTGGTTACGTTCGCATACGATGCCACTTCAACCCACTTTGTGAAATAGTTGATTGCCACCAAAATGAAATGATGTCCGTTCGAAGCTTTGGGCTCAATCATGCCAATCATATCAATTCCCCACATGGAGAAGGGCCATAGAGAGGAAATGACGTTCAACAGTATTGGAGGAACATGAATCTTATCCACATAAATTTGACACTTGTGGCATTTCTTCACAAACTCGCAACAGTCAGATTCCATGGTCAGCCAATAGTAACCTACTTGCAACATCTTCTTTGCCATTGCATTTCCATTGAAATGAGTACCAAAGGAACCTTCATGGACTTCAGTCATCAATAGGTTTGCTTCATGTCTATCCACATACATAGCACTCTTGAAAACTCTTGCTTTCTCGCGCTGGGAATGTGAAGTTTTTTACAAGTGATTTTGGTACAAAGTGAACACCCGGAGTCCTTTGTTGGATCCCCTATTTATAATGAACTAAAGAAACTGTCTACAAGCAAAACTACTAAAAAATAACTGTCTGTAGACAGACGTCATGCCACACGATCTAAAAACTGCTCCATATCTTTGGCGCTCGTTCTCCTTGTAACTGCTAGTCATTTTGAATTTCAAACTTATCCCGCTCAGGTATTTATGTCGACACCATCCCCTATGTGTTTGGTACAATCAAGAATTTCTTAAGTCCCAATCTCTGGTCCAGTCGACAGAGCGGATTTCGACCAAACTTGCTTCTTCCGTCGATTTCATCTTCTGGTAACTTGTGGTTTTCCCAACTCTTGCTTATCTTGGGCTCAAATTTTCTTTCAAACATCCCCTTGGTGAGGTATAATCCTTAAATCCATAAGGCGCTTTCGTTAATTACGCCTTCAACATGCCTTACTAATTTCTTGTGGTAACAAAATTCCCCCCAGAGATGCCATTTTTGAACGTCGACTTTTTGTGAGATAATGGCATCTTTGAGATGTCGAATTGCTCTTTACCGTTTCCACTTCTACTTGGTGGTACAACTGTTTGTCCCATGCTGCTGACGCCATCTAATCATGACAAACATCCCCTTTTTCTCTCGAGACTCACAAAATCACGTCTCCCTCACTTCACGTCTTTATGACGGAAATGTGTCTCCACCCACGACTGCCCCTTCGCCTCCATGTGTCTGCAGATGTGGGAACATGGGCACATGTATCAGAAAAAAGAAAATTAAACGTCCATTTTTCCTTTTCCTAGGGTTTAAACTCTTATAAAACCCTTGTTTCTTCTCCCTCTTTCCTTTTTTCGCTCTTCATCTTTTCCCTCTGCTTCAGTAAACAAAAACGAACAAAACTCATCTCTTTTTCAAACCTTCAACTTCTTCCATGGCCGGCTCAAGCGAAAACAAAACACTCCCCTCCGCTGCGAAGCTCACGCAACCACTCACCATTGATGGCAAGGAATATGTTCCTGAACCTCCCTTTGCTGAAGAAAAATCCAAAATCTGGCATTCTCAGGTATTAATCCCTTTCTCCCTATCTGACAAACCTCTAGCATTCTTAGGTCCACTCCCAGAGAATCGTCAACCTGAGATAACTAAGAAAAATTCCTTTTTTCCTACCAGTCATCTTTCTGAACCACTAGTTTCTTCTCAAAAACCTATCTCCCTCCGTTATGTCGAAAGGAACTTTAGAACTGCTCATCCCAAGAACTGTCCTAAGTTTTGCGCTTGGATGGATCGTTTAGAGGCAGAGAAAATCGACCACTGGAAACGAATAGGTATATATATCCTTTTGCAGATTGCCCGTTGTAGCCCCCCTTAATCCTGTGGGATGTTGCTGGCTGCCCTCCAATTCTGGGAAAGCTCAACCAACTCCTTTCATACAAAGTGTGGCATGATTACGCCGACGCTTTTAGATATTACTGCCATTACAGGCCTAAAATCGACCGGCGAAGTCTTCGACTGTGAAGCCGTAGCACCAATATCTCTAAGGTTTGACGTCGGTGATTTTCGCAAACCGACATACAATAACGTCATTGATCATCATGCTACATCTTCAGGCCTTGTGACCAATGAAGAACATGTGGCGTTTCTAACTCTTTGGCTGTCTCGCTTTGTGTTCTGCTCTAGATCAATGCAGATAGCTAAACACTTTGCTCTCCTGGCAACTCATCTACACCAAGAGCATGACATCTCTCTTGGCCAATTAATACTGGCCTCTCTTTACGAGTCTTTATCTGAAGTTGTCTGCCAAAAACTCTTTGACCCTGAGAACTCAAAAAAGAAGAATGTCTTGGCTCACGGTCCTTTTTGGTTCCTACAACTGTGGCTCAATGCCACTTTTTCTAAAGATATAACGTCTCATGGGATGAGAAGGGTCGCGTGTCCCCTAGAAGAGCAACACCTTCTTTGGAAGCAACTGATCCCTCTGACCCCCATCGACAGAACCTTTCCTGATGTCAAAATGTTTCACCTTTTGTTCGACATTATGTTAACGCGCGCCGACTTTCACCCTTCTATGGCTCCTTTCAGTAGTCGAACTGAAGGTCCTGAATGGCTCAGCAGGGCTTTCCCTCCAACTGAAGATGAACATAAGAATGAAACTTTTGTTATCTGGAGACGCTTTCTGGTCCCCCACTTCCTGTCGGCTGTAACATCCGGCGTCAACCCGGGACTAGTTGCTTACCAACCCAACTTGGTAGCTAAACATTTTGGACTTTGTCAGTTTGTTCCCAAGTCCCTGTTTTCTTCTCTCGACATACTCACAAACATCCTTTGTGATCAACCCTGGAGTATGTTCCAAGAATATGTTGAGGCCCTTTGGAAAAACCGACCCAGGCTCCATTCCATCCCGTTTCAACCAGCCTTTTTCTGCACCAAAGAATTTGATGATTGGTGGCAATCATATTTTGCTGCTTACGTTGGCGCTCCTGAGGACAAATTATCTAAACTAACTCAAGCTCTTGTCCATTTGCTGGCGAAGTCGACCAAGTGTAAGGCTCTTCATATCAAACAAATTCAAGCTTTCCAGAAATATTTCCGAGTTATGTATCAACTTGATAATCTTTGTCGGACCATTTCTGAGGCCGCTGCCGAATTAAAGGAGAAGGTAACCGACAGGATCCCAAAGCTTAAAATCCCTAGTTACGCGAAAGACAAGTATCTTTACGCCCTTCCTTTCGGAAACATCAGATTCCCTCCTTTTTCATCTAGCCCATTGGCTTTGGCCTTCGGCTCTTCAATTCCAAATTGGTATTATTGTCCCTTTTCAGACGTGCAAAATGCTTATAAGAAAAAGGCCGACAGAGTGGTACCGACGAAGCATTATCTACCCAACTACTCAGGGCCACTTCATATTGATCCTCAATATATTAGAGTGTGCGATACCATACAAATTGGTAACACTTTTCTGGAAAGCTGGCACCTCTTTTTATTTGGATTTTGTCGCTTACTTGATTTTCCATGTTTTCTTTACAGCAATCCCCATAGACCCTGTGGACCACGCTTCTGTCAATGAACCTATCATTTCGACAGAAAAGACTCAAGTTTAAATCTGGCTGATTTGTCGTTTTCTTTTACTTTGGTATATGTCATACCCCAAAATTTGCCCGTTAATATCACAAGGCATTTTCCAGGACACTCCAACTTATTTTTCAAGGCACTGATCCCAAAGGAACAAAGACCCAGCTCACAGATGGCCCAATCCAGAAAATGGCCCAAACTGGCATGCTCGCTAGGCGAGTGATCGCGACTTTATGAGTCGAATTTGGGGTACAAACTGCAAGTGCACAGTTCTATCGCGTAGTTTTAAAAGATATCGATCCCACAGGGACTTATGAATCGATATACCGTTATCTAAGGTTACTTCGTAAAGCTAAGGTGAACAATGTTCGATTGTTTGAGGGAAAGCTAAAAACTAAACTAAGATCTAGATTAAATATTAATAAAGCAGATATCGGTATGTAGTTCGTCGTAATTAGGGAATCAATCCTTTGTCGGTCTCTTGGTTTTAAAATAAATCTTTTCAGTTGACTTTATTGATTAAAAGTTTTATCTCAAACTCTCGCTCTGTTGAATAAACCATGATTTTATGTTAATGTAGCTGTCACTTATAATTAAGTCAAAAACCATTTTTTGAAAGCAATACAGTCCATAGAAACTCTTTTCAAGAAAACACTGACCGTTTAAACACCCTTATCTCAAACTCTCGCTCTGTTGACTTAGGTTATATAATTAAATTCGAATGCTTAACTCTCGTCCTCACATTCAATCTTTAAAAATACTTTTTGGAAAAGATCGGAATTTAATTAACTCTAAAACTTGCTCTCGCCCTGATCTAGAATTAATGTCTAATTTACACTGTCCAGTTAAAACCTCAAACTCTCGCTCTATTGATTTTAACTTCTTTATGTCTTTTACTTTCGTAAAAACCTTTGTTATTAAACCTGTAAATTGAGACCGTAAAAAGAGTGATTTTAATTCTAAACTTAATTTAACCGACTTAGTTTTGATTCCTTATTCCGCTTACTTTACATACCGATATCTAAGCGAATTAGCCAGACATGCTAAACAAACTAAAATACTTATCATGCACAAACAGACTCATCCCAGGCAGATAATATAAATAAATAATAAAACAAAGCATTAAATAATAATTAAGGAACCTGAATGAGTTAAACAATAGTCTTGAACACTCCACCACAAGCCGGTAGGATTTGTTCTTGGTTTCTTCAATTAAACAACAAAACAAAACGAAGGAAATAAAAACTAGATTCTAACGTAAGGTTAGATCCGGTAAAAAGGTGCACAATAGTTTCCGGTGTAGAAACTATTGCACGAAAAGAATTAACTAAATGCTAAAAAGGAAAATAGGAATTGCAAGAGAGATAATGTAGAACTCGTAAAAATAATAAAGAAACAATAATGTTAAGTTGCTGGAAAAGAAAATATGCAAAAGCGAAAACGGCAAAGGAAAAAATGTGGAAAAGCTTCGGAACCCTTTTTGGTTTTGCAAGTGGCTATTTATATATGTTTGAGTAACCGCTTCCGCTGCCAAAAAGGTCTTCAACGTGCATAAAATCATGGCGTGGATATAGGGCTCAACACTCCTCAACGTCTCCTCAACGTCTCTGAGGCGTTCCTTGCGCCAAAAATGTAGGAGAAAATTTTAATTTCCGTTGCGTTTTAATTTCCGCTGCGTTTTTGCAAGATGCGGATAAAGTACCGGATAGTTGGGTTATGTATATGGGAAAGAAGGAGCTCTTCCCAGTTGTAGGCATCTATACCGAAAATTTTCTTGAAAAGGTCAAAAACGTCAACTGTGTTCCAGTTTGAGTTTGGAGGGATTCTGGGATGTACCTGACCTTCTATGGGAAATTGTAACATGGTACTCAATTGGTTTTGGGTTAAGGAGTACTCGGTGTTAAACATACGGAAGGTTGCGGTACCAGTTAAAAATTCGTCTTCACCGGCGGGAGTGGTGTAGTCGTATGAACTTAAGAATTCTAAGGTTAGGGATGGGTAGGTGGGTTGATTATGAGTGCAAAGGAAGGTTAAGTCGGCTAGGCGGAGCATCCATTCGATACCTTGGAGTAATCCTAATTGTTGTAAACAAGTTAAATCGGGGTACCTGGTGGAAACGACGCCTCGCTGTTGGAAACGCTCGAATTGCTCCCTTTGATAATTTTCATCTTCGGATCGGAAGATGATATTTTCGAAATTCTGATTTCCTGCCATTGTGATGAATGAATTTTGAAGGAGTGATTTGGAAAGAAAAGAAATGTATTTGATATTAGAGAATGGTTTGTGGTGAATGAAGGAAGATTTGGTGGGTATTTATAGGAAAAGAATTTGGAAGTTGGAAAGGAGGTGGTTGAAAAGTGAATAAATGTGGGTAAATATGAATAAATGGGGAAGGTAAAAAGTTGAAGGGGTGTAACTTTCGTCTCTAACGGCTCCTTAACGTTCACCTAGTCTGAAGGGCGTTACGCTCGTTACATGTGCATGACGGGCGTCACAGGTTCTTAGTGTGACGTCCGTGACAGAATGTGTGACGCTCGTCACACCGTCTGTTTGGCTAATGTTCAGCTAGCGTCCTTCAGGTAAGTTATTATATATTGTTATTATTTTTTTTGTTTATTTGCTACTGATTGATTTATTCTGCAATTTAATTTCTCCTGCATGCTTATTTTACTTTGTATAATAATAAGTCATAGGTAGCAACAGAAGAGAACATAATAGCTATTGCATAATAAAATTAAATAAATAGCTTCAATAAAATGATCATAATGTAATATTGGAAAGAAGAACAAAAGAAATGCGAAAAGGAAACAAATGCGAACATGAATTCAAATAACATTAATGAATAATCTAGCTTAAAACTAAATAACTAAGAAAAACAAATAAATACTATCCATCTGCACGATCTCTGGCCGGAGGAGCAAAAGAGTTAACACGATGTAGCAACTCGTGAAACTGATCTGTCATACTGCTCATGTACCCTAGAACTTCGTGTCTCATGTCAGTAAATTCTTCTCTGAGGGCGCCTTGTTCTGACATCAAAGCTTCAATGGCGGTGTTATAATCAGTTCCGGGCATATGATGCCGGAGGTCGGATACTGCTGATTCTTCGGTCTGAACAGGCTGAGGAGGAGGGTCAATATCATAATAGCCAGATGGTGTCTGAGGGTCAGATTCAGCATGAGGGATCTGGTCATCATAAGTCTCATAGTCATCACAAATCTCATAGTCCTGGATGGATTCAGTGGATCTAGCAGGAGAGGGGGTTTCGTTCAGGTTGTAGAGCCAGTTACTGCGGTTATGAACACTAGTCCTAGGATCGGGCATGGTGAATAGGAAAAGAACTTGGTTATCAGTAATAAGCTCAAACTCGTCAGACCCTAGGTTTGCTATAAACATAGTGTTGAAAAGGAAGGGTATACTCATAGTAGTAATGCCACAAAAAGGGCTTAGGTCAAGCATAGGCTGACGTAATCCAATAGCATTACCTATCATAGTTATCAAACCGCCTATTCGGATTGGTGCTCGCTCATCCTGGATAAGGTGGTCCAAATTAGCTAACATAAAAGTGGCACCGTTTACTGGACGGTTCTGGGAAGCACAAAATATGATGAAGAGTTCATCACGTGAAACTGAAGTACTATTTGGCTTCTTCCCAAATAAAGTGTGGGTCAGGATCTTATGGAAATAGCGAAAGGCCGGGTTGTGTATGTTTCCAGAGAGAAACTCATGTTCCTCGGGCTCGTCATTTCCAGTCAACTTACCCCAAAAGTGTTCAAGTTCTCTATATTCAAAAAGTTCTTCCTGGCTTACTGTGAATGTGTCAAAGGAGGTGGGAAAACCCAAAAGGTTGGTAAAGTCTCTAATATTAAATTGGTACTCCATGTTGAACATTCTGAACTGGATAAAACCTCTGCTAATTCCTTTTCCATGGCTGGGTAGATAGATTAATGAGCTAAGGAATTCTAGTGTGAGTCTCCGGTAGGTGGTGAAATGTCTTAGGATAGGGGACGTCTCCCATCCTATCTGATTCAGCAAATACAGGACACTTTGTCTCAGTCCAAGGGCAGTCATAGCCCAATCATCAGCATATAAACTAGGTAGCATCTCTCTAGTGGCTAGTTCTTCAAACTTTTGTTTCTGAGCCATTCCTCTGAATTTGATACCCATACGATCAATATGTCCCATCTGGTTAGTGTTAGCTAGAGAAAAGAAAACATGAGTTTTAGTCAGGATTTGGCCAAATGCCGAAAGAAGAAAAAAAGTTATTATTAAATTAAAATGAATTAGGAATGAATACTAAACAGGAATTAAAAGAATAATTAAGGAAGAAATAGGAAGATAATAATAATAATATAAGGAAATAATAAAATAATTGTGGGTTGTCTCCCACTAAGCGCTTTGTTTAAATGTCGCAAGCTCGACAAAGAAACTGTTAAGTATAATCTATTAATCCTGGAGGCATTTCGTCTAAGTGTAGGAGTTGCGAATCTCCATTGGTTTCCGCATAGTGATAGTGTTTTAGACGTTGCCCGTTTACGGTGAACGGTTCTGTGGATTTGCCTTTAATTTCTATCGCTCCACTGGGAAAGATGTTAGTGATATGAAAAGGACCTGACCATCTGGATCGTAGTTTTCCCGGGAATAACTTTAGTCTAGAGTTAAATAAAAGGACTGCGTCGCCTTGCTTGAAGATTTTCCTTGATATACGCTTGTCATGCCATTGTTTTGTTCTTTCTTTGTAGATTCTGGCATTTTCATAGGCGTCTCTTATGAGTTCCTCTAATTCGTTTATGTCAAGGATTCTTTTTTCACCGGCGACTTTATAGTTTAGATTCAGATTTCTAATAGCCCAATAGGCTTTATGTTCTAATTCTACCGGGAGATGGCAGGATTTTCCATATATGAGCTTAAATGGGGTCGTCCCTATGGGGGTTTTATAAGCAGTTCGGTATGCCCACAAAGCTTCTGGTAATTTCAATGACCAATCTTTCCTTGAAGTGGCGAATGTTTTTTCTAGTATTTGCTTGATTTCTCTGTTAGATACTTCCACTTGTCCACTGGTCTGAGGGTGGTAAGGTGTCGCTATCCTATGTCTCACGCCATATTTAAACAATAATTTTTCGAGTACCTTGGATATAAAGTGTGATCCACCATCACTGACTACTATTCTTGGGATGCCAAATCTCAGAAATATTATATTCTTAAAGAGTCTAGTTACTACTCGGGTGTCATTTGTTGGAGAAGCTATAGCTTCGATCCATTTTGATACGTAGTCAACTGCCACGAGTATGTATTTGTTACCGAAAGAGGATGGAAAAGGTCCCATGAAGTCTATTCCCCACACGTCGAAGATCTCTACTTCCAAAATACCTTTTTGTGGCATCTTGTCACGTCTAGATATGTTTCCTGTGCGTTGACATCTGTCACATTCCTTAATAGCCGCATGTACGTCCTTCCATATAGTTGGCCAATAAAAGCCGGCTTGTAGGATTTTAGAGCAGGTCTTGGATGTACTTGTGTGTCCACCATAAGGAGCGGAGTGGCAGTGTTGGATTATATTTTCTACCTCTTCTTCGGGTATACATCGACGGAAAATACCATCTGGGCCCCTTTTGAAAAGTAAGGGATCATCCCAGTAATAGTGTTTTATATCGTAGAAGAATCGTTTCTTCTGCTGGTAGGATAAAGTGGGTGGAACTATTCCGGCAGCTAAATAATTGACGAGATCAGCGTACCATGGTGTGACAGATATAGCTAAGGTGGTTTCTACTTGTTTGTCGGAGTTGTTCTCTTCCAAAGTAGCTATAAGTTTATCGTACGAGAAATCATCGTTAATAGAGGTTCTTTCCGGTTCAAGGTTCTCAAGTCTAGAGAGGTGGTCTGCTACTACGTTTTCAGTTCCTTTCTTGTCTTTGATTTCTAAATCGAACTCTTGTAGCAACAAGATCCATCTTAGGAGTCTAGGTTTAGCATCTTTTTTTGTCAAAAGGTACTTGATAGCAGCGTGATCAGTGTAAACTATTATTTTGGCTCCGACCAAGTAGGAACGAAATTTATCTAGCGCAAATACAACTGCTAGGAGTTCTTTCTCGGTAGTGGCGTAATTCATTTGCGCTTCATCCAGGGTTCTACTTGCGTAATATATAACGTGAAGCTTTTTATCCTTTCGTTGTCCTAAAACAGCACCTACAGCATAATCGCTGGCATCACACATTATTTCGAATGGTTCATTCCAGTCGGGTGTCTGCATTATGGGTGCGGAGATCAGTGCTTGCTTAAGCGCTTGAAATGCTTTTAAACAGTTATCGTCGAATATGAAATCAGCATCTTTCATCAATAGTCCGGTTAAAGGTTTTGTTATCTTAGAGAAGTCTTTGATGAATCGTCGGTAAAAACCGGCGTGTCCTAAGAAGCTTCGTACCTCTCTCACAGTTTTCGGGGGTTGAAGGTTTTCGATTACCTCTATTTTGGCTTTGTCTACTTCAATTCCTCTGTTCGAGATGATGTGTCCTAAAACAATTCCTTCTTGTACCATAAAATGGCACTTCTCCCAGTTAAGTACTAAGTTTACTTTCACACATCGCTCAAGAACTCTTTCTAGGTTTTTAAGGCATTCTTCAAAACTTTGTCCGTATACGAAAAAGTCATCCATAAATACTTCCATGATGTTTTCGAGAAAGTCGGCGAAAATTGCCATCATGCATCTTTGAAAGGTTGCAGGAGCATTACACAGGCCAAACGGCATTCGCCTATAAGCGAAGGTACCAAAAGGGCACGTGAACGTTGTCTTTTCTTGGTCATCAGGGTGAATTGGTATTTGAAAGAAGCCTGAATAGCCGTCTAGATAACAGAAATGCGAATGTTTTGCTAATCGTTCTAACATCTGGTCAATGAATGGTAAAGGGAAATGATCTTTTCGGGTTGCTTTGTTTAGTTTCCTATAGTCAATGCACATTCTCCATCCCGATTCGATTCGTTTAGTTATAGTTTCCCCTTTTTCGTTTTCAATAACGGTTATGCCTCATTTCTTTGGTACTACGTGTACAGGACTAACCCATTTGCTATCAGATATAGGATATATAATACCTGCTTCTAATAACTTGGTTATTTCCTTCTTTACTACCTCACTCAGGATCGGATTTAGTCTCCTCTGGTGTTCCCTAGAGGTTTTACAGTCTTCTTCTAACATGATGCGGTGCATACAAATAGAAGGACTTATTCCTTTAAGATCGGTGATGTGGTAACCTAGTGCGGTTGGATACTTTCTTAAGATATGTAGGAGTTTTTCTGTTTCGAGTCTTCCTAGGTCTGCATTAACTATCACAGGTCGTTCAAGTTCTAAATCTAGGAATTCATATCTCAGATTTTTGGGAAGTGTTTTCAGGTCAAGGGTTGGTTTGTTTAGACATTGCGTGGGGTCCGGTGTTATTGCTAAACATTGGTTAGATTTGTCTTTTAAAAGATAGTCTGATGATTTGTCTTCTCCTAACTCTGCTTCTTTTATGCATTCATCGATGATATCCATGAAGTAACATGTATCTTCTATTGCAGGTGCTTTCAAGAATTGGGAAAGAATGAACTCAATTTTCTCTTCACCTACTTCGAAGGTGAGTCGTCCTCGTTTTACGTCTATGATTGCACCGGCAGTTGCTAAAAACGGTCTTCCCAGTATAGTGGGTGTAATATCATCTTCTCTAATGTCCATAATTGTAAAATCAGTTGGAATGTAGAATTGACCTATGCGTACGGGAACGTTTTCAAGAATTCCTACAGGATATTTGATGGAACGATCTGCTAGTTGCACAGACATTTTGGTTGGTCTTAATTCTCCCATTTCCAGTTTCTTACATATGGATAAAGGCATAACGCTAATTCCGGCTCCTAAATCGCATAAGGCTTTGTCGATGACAAATTTTCCTATGTGACAGGGTATAGAGAAACTACCCGGATCCTTGAGTTTAGGAGGCATGTTTTGGATTATAGCGCTACATTCGGCAGGGAGTGTAACGGTTTCGCTATCTTCAAGTTTCCTCTTATTAGAAAGAATTTCTTTTAAGAATTTAGCATAGGAGGGCATCTGCGTAATAGCTTCGGTGAACGGAATTGTAACGTTTAATTGTTTAAGGAGATCAACAAATTTTCTAAATTGGCCCGCATCTTTGGTTTTAACAAGCCTTTGAGGGTAAGGGATAGGTGGTTTGTAAGGTGGTGGAGGTACATAAGGTTCCTTCTTTTCTAGGGTTTCCTTATTACTCTCTTCCTTTTCCTTAGGTTCACTTTCCTCAGTTGATTTCTTAGGGTTTTGGTTTTCTATCCTTGGATCAGACGGTCCTTCCACTTCCGTTCCACTTCTTAATATAATTGCATGAGCGTGGCTTCTCGGGTTAGGTTGGGGCTGTCCAGGGAATGTACCAGTTGGGGCAGCAGTAGGTGCTTGTTGTTGGGCTACTTGTGATATTTGTGTTTCCAGCATTTTGTTATGGGTAGCCAAGGCATCTACTTTGCTTGCTAGTTGTTTAAGTTGTTCGCCAGTGTGTACATTCTGGTTTAAGAAATCTTTATTGGTTTGTTGTTGGGAAGCTATAAAGTTTTCCATCTTGATTTCCAAGTTAGATTTCCTAGGGGCGTTATTGTTAGGCATGGATGGGTTCGGTTTCTGATATCCCGGAGGTATAGCTGGGGCTTGATTTTGAGACTGTCCAGGTGCGTACAAAGCATTATTACTCTTATACGAAAAGTTTGGATGGTTCTTCCAATTTGAGTTATAGGTATTCGAGTAGGGGCTTCCTTGAGCATAGTTTACTTGCTCTGCTTGGATTCCTGTCAAGAGTTGACAATCCGTAGGAGTGTGACCTTGGATTCCACAGACCTCGCAATTCTGAGTTATAGCAACCACGGCGGCTGGAGGTGATACATTTAAACTTTCAATTTTCTGGACCAAAGCATCCACTTTTGCATTAACGTGATCAAGGTTACTTATCTCGTACATGCCAGTTTTCGTTTGAGGTTTTTCCACCATTGTTCGTTCGGTTCCCCACTGATAGTGGTTTTGGGCCATGCTTTCGATAAGCTGGTAAGCATCAGCATAAGGTTTGTTCATTAGTGCACCACCTGCAGCGGCGTCTATTGTTAACCTTGTGTTGTACAAGAGACCATTATAAAATGTGTGAATTACTAACCAGTCTTCCAAACCATGGTGTGGGCAAAGTCTCATCATGTCTTTGTATCTTTCCCATGCTTCGAAAAGAGACTCGTTGTCTTTCTGTTTAAATCCGTTTATCTGGGCTCTTAACATAGCTGTTTTGCTTGGCGGAAAGTATCGGGCAAGAAAAACTTTCTTCAACTCGTTCCATGTGGTGACAGAGTTTGAAGGGAGAGACTGAAGCCATCTTCTAGCGCTATCTCTTAATGAGAAAGGAAAAAGACGAAGTCGAATTGCCTCCGAAGTGACACCATTAGCTTTAACAGTATCAGCGTATTGGACAAATACGGATAAATGAAGGTTTGGATCCTCGGTAGGATTTCCAGAGAATTGGTTCTGTTGCACAGCCTGCAACAACGAAGGTTTAAGTTCGAAGTTGTTTGCTTCGATTACGGGTGGAGCAATACTTGAATGCGGCTCATCTTGCGATGGAGCGGCGTAATCTCTAAGAGCACGAGCTGGTTCTGCCATCTCGGTTATCGAAGGAAAAATGTTTTTGAAATCAGGAAGTTCTATAGGAGGGAGATTGTTTGCAGCACGATATTCCCGAATTCGTCGTAGGACTCGGAGATATAGTTCGATATCGTTGATTCGTAAATAGAGCGGTTCGCCTTGAGAGCGAGTGCGTGGCATACAAATCAACGAAAGAAAGAATAGAAGAAAAAGAAACCTTAGTCTCTACAGCGTAACGGAAGAGTTACGATATCGATTAAATAAAAGTCCCTGGCAACGACGCCAAAAACTTGATCGCGACTTTATGAGTCGAATTTGGGGTACAAACTGCAAGTGCACAGTTCTATCGCGTAGTTTTAAAAGATATCGATCCCACAGGGACTTATGAATCGATATACCGTTATCTAAGGTTACTTCGTAAAGCTAAGGTGAACAATGTTCGATTGTTTGAGGGAAAGCTAAAAACTAAACTAAGATCTAGATTAAATATTAATAAAGCAGATATCGGTATGTAGTTCGTCGTAATTAGGGAATCAATCCTTTGTCGGTCTCTTGGTTTTAAAATAAATCTTTTCAGTTGACTTTATTGATTAAAAGTTTTATCTCAAACTCTCGCTCTGTTGAATAAACCATGATTTTATGTTAATGTAGCTGTCACTTATAATTAAGTCAAAAACCATTTTTTGAAAGCAATACAGTCCATAGAAACTCTTTTCAAGAAAACACTGACCGTTTAAACACCCTTATCTCAAACTCTCGCTCTGTTGACTTAGGTTATATAATTAAATTCGAATGCTTAACTCTCGTCCTCACATTCAATCTTTAAAAATACTTTTTGGAAAAGATCGGAATTTAATTAACTCTAAAACTTGCTCTCGCCCTGATCTAGAATTAATGTCTAATTTACACTGTCCAGTTAAAACCTCAAACTCTCGCTCTATTGATTTTAACTTCTTTATGTCTTTTACTTTCGTAAAAACCTTTGTTATTAAACCTGTAAATTGAGACCGTAAAAAGAGTGATTTTAATTCTAAACTTAATTTAACCGACTTAGTTTTGATTCCTTATTCCGCTTACTTTACATACCGATATCTAAGCGAATTAGCCAGACATGCTAAACAAACTAAAATACTTATCATGCACAAACAGACTCATCCCAGGCAGATAATATAAATAAATAATAAAACAAAGCATTAAATAATAATTAAGGAACCTGAATGAGTTAAACAATAGTCTTGAACACTCCCCCACAAGCCGGTAGGATTTGTTCTTGGTTTCTTCAATTAAACAACAAAACAAAACGAAGGAAATAAAAACTAGATTCTAACGTAAGGTTAGATCCGGTAAAAAGGTGCACAATAGTTTCCGGTGTAGAAACTATTGCACGAAAAGAATTAACTAAATGCTAAAAAGGAAAATAGGAATTGCAAGAGAGATAATGTAGAACTCGTAAAAATAATAAAGAAACAATAATGTTAAGTTGCTGGAAAAGAAAATATGCAAAAGCGAAAACGGCAAAGGAAAAAATGTGGAAAAGCTTCGGAACCCTTTTTGGTTTTGCAAGTGGCTATTTATATATGTTTGAGTAACCGCTTCCGCTGCCAAAAAGGTCTTCAACGTGCATAAAAGCATGGCGTGGATATAGGGCTCAACACTCCTCAACGTCTCCTCAACGTCTCTGAGGCGTTCCTTGCGCCAAAAATGTAGGAGAAAATTTTAATTTCCGCTGCGTTTTAATTTCCGCTGCGTTTTTGCAAGATGCGGATAAAGTACCGGATAGTTGGGTTATGTATATGGGAAAGAAGGAGCTCTTCCCAGTTGTAGGCATCTATACCGGAAATTTTCTTGAAAAGGTCGAAAACGTCAACTGTGTTCCAGTTTGAGTTTGGAGGGATTCTGGGATGTACCTGACCTTCTATGGGAAATTGTAACATGGTACTCAATTGGTTTTGGGTTAAGGAGTACTCGGTGTTAAACATACGGAAGGTTGCGGTACCGGTTAAAAATTCGTCTTCACCGGCGGGAGTGGTGTAGTCGTATGAACTTAAGAATTCTAAGGTTAGGGATGGGTAGGTGGGTTGATTATGAGTGCAAAGGAAGGTTAAGTCGGCTAGGCGGAGCATCCATTCGATACCTTGGAGTAATCCTAATTGTTGTAAACAAGTTAAATCGGGGTACCTGGTGGAAACGACGCCTCGCTGTTGGAAACGCTCGAATTGCTCCCTTTGATAATTTTCATCTTCGGATCGGAAGATGATATTTCCGAAATTCTGATTTCCTGCCATTGTGATGAATGAATTTTGAAGGAGTGATTTGGAAAGAAAAGAAATGTATTTGATATTAGAGAATGGTTTGTGGTGAATGAAGGAAGATTTGGTGGGTATTTATAGGAAAAGAATTTGGAAGTTGGAAAGGAGGTGGTTGAAAAGTGAATAAATGTGGGTAAATGTGAATAAATGGGGAAGGTAAAAAGTTGAAGGGGTGTAACGTTCGTCTCTAACGGCTCCTTAACGTTCACCTAGTCTGAAGGGCGTTACGCTCGTTACATGTGCATGACGGGCGTCACAGGTTCTTAGTGTGACGTCCGTGACAGAATGTGTGACGCTCGTCACACCGTCTGTTTGGCTAATGTTCAGCTAGCGTCCTTCAGGTAAGTTATTATATATTGTTATTATTTTTTTTTGTTTATTTGCTACTGATTGATTTATTCTGCAATTTAATTTCTCCTGCATGCTTATTTTACTTTGTATAATAATAAGTCACAGGTAGCAACAGAAGAGAACATAATAGCTATTGCATAATAAAATTAAATAAATAGCTTCAATAAAATGATCATAATGTAATATTGGAAAGAAGAACAAAAGAAATGCGAAAAGGAAACAAATGCGAACATGAATTCAAATAACATTAATGAATAATCTAGCTTAAAACTAAATAACTAAGAAAAACAAATAAATACTATCCATCTGCACGATCTCTGGCCGGAGGAGCAAAAGAGTTAACACGATGTAGCAACTCGTGAAACTGATCTGTCATACTGCTCATGTACCCTAGAACTTCGTGTCTCATGTCAGTAAATTCTTCTCTGAGGGCGCCTTGTTCTGACATCAAAGCTTCAATGGCGGTGTTATAATCAGTTCCGGGCATATGATGCCGGAGGTCGGATACTGCTGATTCTTCGGTCTGAACAGGCTGAGGAGGAGGGTCAATATCATAATAGCCAGATGGTGTCTGAGGGTCAGATTCAGCATGAGGGATCTGGTCATCATAAGTCTCATAGTCATCACAAATCTCATAGTCCTGGATGGATTCAGTGGATCTAGCAGGAGAGGGGGTTTCGTTCAGGTTGTAGAGCCAGTTACTGCGGTTATGAACACTAGTCCTAGGATCGGGCATGGTGAATAGGAAAAGAACTTGGTTATCAGTAATAAGCTCAAACTCGTCAGACCCTAGGTTTGCTATAAACATAGTGTTGAAAAGGAAGGGTATACTCATAGTAGTAATGCCACAAAAAGGGCTTAGGTCAAGCATAGGCTGACGTAATCCAATAGCATTACCTATCATAGTTATCAAACCGCCTATTCGGATTGGTGCTCGCTCATCCTGGATAAGGTGGTCCAAATTAGCTAACATAAAAGTGGCACCGTTTACTGGACGGTTCTGGGAAGCACAAAATATGATGAAGAGTTCATCACGTGAAACTGAAGTACTATTTGGCTTCTTCCCAAATAAAGTGTGGGTCAGGATCTTATGGAAATAGCGAAAGGTCGGGTTGTGTATGTTTCCAGAGAGAAACTCATGTTCCTCGGGCTCGTCATTTCCAGTCAACTTACCCCAAAAGTGTTCAAGTTCTCTATATTCAAAAAGTTCTTCCTGGCTTACTGTGAATGTGTCAAAGGAGGTGGGAAAACCCAAAAGGTTGGTAAAGTCTCTAATATTAAATTGGTACTCCATGTTGAACATTCTGAACTGGATAAAACCTCTGCTAATTCCTTTTCCATGGCTGGGTAGATAGATTAATGAGCTAAGGAATTCTAGTGTGAGTCTCCGGTAGGTGGTGAAATGTCTTAGGATAGGGGACGTCTCCCATCCTATCTGATTCAGCAAATACAGGACACTTTGTCTCAGTCCAAGGGCAGTCATAGCCCAATCATCAGCATATAAACTAGGTAGCATCTCTCTAGTGGCTAGTTCTTCAAACTTTTGTTTCTGAGCCATTCCTCTGAATTTGATACCCATACGATCAATATGTCCCATCTGGTTAGTGTTAGCTAGAGAAAAGAAAACATGAGTTTTAGTCAGGATTTGGCCAAATGCCGAAAGAAGAAAAAAAGTTATTATTAAATTAAAATGAATTAGGAATGAATACTAAACAGGAATTAAAAGAATAATTAAGGAAGAAATAGGAAGATAATAATAATAATATAAGGAAATAATAAAATAATTGTGGGTTGTCTCCCACTAAGCGCTTTGTTTAAATGTCGCAAGCTCGACAAAGAAACTGTTAAGTATAATCTATTAATCCTGGAGGCATTTCGTCTAAGTGTAGGATTTGCGAATCTCCATTGGTTTCCGCATAGTGATAGTGTTTTAGACGTTGCCCGTTTACGGTGAACGGTTCTGTGGATTTGCCTTTAATTTCTATCGCTCCACTGGGAAAGATGTTAGTGATATGAAAAGGACCTGACCATCTGGATCGTAGTTTTCCCGGGAATAACTTTAGTCTAGAGTTAAATAAAAGGACTGCATCGCCTTGCTTGAAGATTTTCCTTGATATACGCTTGTCATGCCATTGTTTTGTTCTTTCTTTGTAGATTCTGGCATTTTCATAGGCGTCTCTTATGAGTTCCTCTAATTCGTTTATGTCAAGGATTCTTTTTTCACCGGCGGCTTTATAGTTTAGATTCAGATTTCTAATAGCCCAATAGGCTTTATGTTCTAATTCTACCGGGAGGTGGCAGGATTTTCCATATATGAGCTTAAATGGGGTCGTCCCTATGGGGGTTTTATAAGCAGTTCGGTATGCCCACAAAGCTTCTGGTAATTTCAATGACCAATCTTTCCTTGAAGTGGCGAATGTTTTTTCTAGTATTTGCTTGATTTCTCTGTTAGATACTTCCACTTGTCCACTGGTCTGAGGGTGGTAAGGTGTCGCTATCCTATGTCTCACGCCATATTTAAACAATAATTTTTCGAGTACCTTGGATATAAAGTGTGATCCACCATCACTGACTACTATTCTTGGGATGCCAAATCTCAGAAATATTATATTCTTAAAGAGTCTAGTTACTACTCGGGTGTCATTTGTTGGAGAAGCTATAGCTTCGATCCATTTTGATACGTAGTCAACTGCCACGAGTATGTATTTGTTACCGAAAGAGGATGGAAAAGGTCCCATAAAGTCTATTCCCCACACGTCGAAGATCTCTACTTCCAAAATACCTTTTTGTGGCATCTCGTCACGTCTAGATATGTTTCCTGTGCGTTGACATCTGTCACATTCCTTAATAGCCGCATGTACGTCCTTCCATATAGTTGGCCAATAAAAGCCGGCTTGTAGGATTTTAGAGCAGGTCTTGGATGTACTTGTGTGTCCACCATAAGGAGCGGAGTGGCAGTGTTGGATTATATTTTCTACCTCTTCTTCGGGTATACATCGACGGAAAATACCATCTGGGCCCCTTTTGAAAAGTAAGGGATCATCCCAGTAATAGTGTTTTATATCGTAGAAGAATCGTTTCTTCTGCTGGTAGGATAAAGTGGGTGGAACTATTCCGACAGCTAAATAATTGACGAGATCAGCGTACCATGGTGTGACAGATATAGCTAAGGTGGTTTCTACTTGTTTGTCGGAGTTGTTCTCTTCCAAAGTAGCTATAAGTTTATCGTACGAGAAATCATCGTTAATAGAGGTTCTTTCCGGTTCAAGGTTCTCAAGTCTAGAGAGGTGGTCTGCTACTACGTTTTCAGTTCCTTTCTTGTCTTTGATTTCTAAATCGAACTCTTGTAGCAACAAGATCCATCTTAGGAGTCTAGGTTTAGCATCTTTTTTTGTCAAAAGGTACTTGATAGCAGCGTGATCAGTGTAAACTATTATTTTGGCTCCGACCAAGTAGGAACGAAATTTATCTAGCGCAAATACAACTGCTAGGAGTTCTTTCTCGGTAGTGGCGTAATTCATTTGCGCTTCATCCAGGGTTCTACTTGCGTAATATATAACGTGAAGCTTTTTATCCTTTCGTTGTCCTAAAACAGCACCTACAGCATAATCGCTGGCATCACACATTATTTCGAATGGTTCATTCCAGTCGGGTGTCTGCATTATGGGTGCGGAGATCAGTGCTTGCTTAAGCGCTTGAAATGCTTTTAAACAGTTATCGTCGAATATGAAATCAGCATCTTTCATCAATAGTCCGGTTAAAGGTTTTGTTATCTTAGAGAAGTCTTTGATGAATCGTCGGTAAAAACCGGCGTGTCCTAAGAAGCTTCGTACCTCTCTCACAGTTTTCGGGGGTTGAAGGTTTTCGATTACCTCTATTTTGGCTTTGTCTACTTCAATTCCTCTGTTCGAGATGATGTGTCCTAAAACAATTCCTTCTTGTACCATAAAATGGCACTTCTCCCAGTTAAGTACTAAGTTTACTTTCACACATCGCTCAAGAACTCTTTCTAGGTTTTTAAGGCATTCTTCAAAACTTTGTCCGTATACGGAAAAGTCATCCATAAATACTTCCATGATGTTTTCGAGAAAGTCGGCGAAAATTGCCATCATGCATCTTTGAAAGGTTGCAGGAGCATTACACAGGCCAAACGACATTCGCCTATAAGCGAAGGTACCAAAAGGGCACGTGAACGTTGTCTTTTCTTGGTCATCAGGGTGAATTGGTATTTGAAAGAAGCCTGAATAGCCGTCTAGATAACAGAAATGCGAATGTTTTGCTAATCGTTCTAACATCTGGTCAATGAATGGTAAAGGGAAATGATCTTTTCGGGTTGCTTTGTTTAGTTTCCTATAGTCAATGCATATTCTCCATCCCGATTCGATTCGTTTAGTTATAGTTTCCCCTTTTTCGTTTTCAATAACGGTTATGCCTCCTTTCTTTGGTACTACGTATACAGGACTAACCCATTTGCTATCAGATATAGGATATATAATACCTGCTTCTAATAACTTGGTTATTTCCTTCTTTACTACCTCACTCAGGATCGGATTTAGTCTCCTCTGGTGTTCCCTAGAGGTTTTACAGTCTTCTTCTAACATGATGCGGTGCATACAAATAGAAGGACTTATTCCTTTAAGATCGGTGATGTGGTAACCTAGTGCGGTTGGATACTTTCTTAAGATATGTAGGAGTTTTTCTGTTTCGAGTCTTCCTAGGTCTGCATTAACTATCACAGGTCGTTCAAGTTCTAAATCTAGGAATTCATATCTCAGATTTTTGGGAAGTGTTTTCAGGTCAAGGGTTGGTTTGTTTAGACATTGCGTGGGGTCCGGTGTTATTGCTAAACATTGGTTAGATTTGTCTTTTAAAAGATAGTCTGATGATTTGTCTTCTCCTAACTCTGCTTCTTTTATGCATTCATCGATGATATCCATGAAGTAACATGTATCTTCTATTGCAGGTGCTTTCAAGAATTGGGAAAGAATGAACTCAATTTTCTCTTCACCTACTTCGAAGGTGAGTCGTCCTCGTTTTACGTCTATGATTGCACCGGCAGTTGCTAAAAACGGTCTTCCCAGTATAGTGGGTGTAATATCATCTTCTCTAATGTCCATAATTGTAAAATCAGTTGGAATGTAGAATTGACCTATGCGTACGGGAACGTTTTCAAGAATTCCTACAGGATATTTGATGGAACGATCTGCTAGTTGCACAGACATTTTGGTTGGTCTTAATTCTCCCATTTCCAGTTTCTTACATATGGATAAAGGCATAACGCTAATTCCGGCTCCTAAATCGCATAAGGCTTTGTCGATGACAAATTTTCCTATGTGACAGGGTATAGAGAAACTACCCGGATCCTTGAGTTTAGGAGGCATGTTTTGGATTATAGCGCTACATTCGGCAGGGAGTGTAACGGTTTCGCTATCTTCAAGTTTCCTCTTATTAGAAAGAATTTCTTTTAAGAACTTAGCATAGGAGGGCATCTGCGTAATAGCTTCGGTGAACGGAATTGTAACGTTTAATTGTTTAAGGAGATCAACAAATTTTCTAAATTGGCCCGCATCTTTGGTTTTAACAAGCCTTTGAGGGTAAGGGATAGGTGGTTTGTAAGGTGGTGGAGGTACATAAGGTTCCTTCTTTTCTAGGGTTTCCTTATTACTCTCTTCCTTTTCCTTAGGTTCACTTTCCTCAGTTGATTTCTTAGGGTTTTGGTTTTCTATCCTTGGATCAGACGGTCCTTCCACTTCCGTTCCACTTCTTAATATAATTGCATGAGCGTGGCTTCTCGGGTTAGGTTGGGGCTGTCCAGGGAATGTACCAGTTGGGGCAGCAGTAGGTGCTTGTTGTTGGGCTACTTGTGATATTTGTGTTTCCAGCATTTTGTTATGGGTAGCCAAGGCATCTACTTTGCTTGCTAGTTGTTTAAGTTGTTCGCCAGTGTGTACATTCTGGTTTAAGAAATCTTTATTGGTTTGTTGTTGGGAAGCTATAAAGTTTTCCATCTTGATTTCCAAGTTAGATTTCCTAGGGGCGTTATTGTTAGGCATGGATGGGTTCGGTTTCTGATATCCTGGAGGTATAGCTGGGGCTTGATTTTGAGACTGTCCAGGTGCGTACAAAGCATTATTACTCTTATACGAAAAGTTTGGATGGTTCTTCCAATTTGAGTTATAGGTATTCGAGTAGGGGCTTCCTTGAGCATAGTTTACTTGCTCTGCTTGGATTCCTGTCAAGAGTTGACAATCCGTAGGAGTGTGACCTTGGATTCCACAGACCTCGCAATTCTGAGTTATAGCAACCACGGCGGCTGGAGGTGATACATTTAAACTTTCAATTTTCTGGACCAAAGCATCCACTTTTGCATTAACGTGATCAAGGTTACTTATCTCGTACATGCCAGTTTTCGTTTGAGGTTTTTCCACCATTGTTCGTTCGGTTCCCCACTGATAGTGGTTTTGGGCCATGCTTTCGATAAGCTGGTAAGCATCAGCATAAGGTTTGTTCATTAGTGCACCACCTGCAGCGGCGTCTATTGTTAACCTTGTGTTGTACAAGAGACCATTATAAAATGTGTGAATTACTAACCAGTCTTCCAAACCATGGTGTGGGCAAAGTCTCATCATGTCTTTGTATCTTTCCCATGCTTCGAAAAGAGACTCGTTGTCTTTCTGTTTAAATCCGTTTATCTGGGCTCTTAACATAGCTGTTTTGCTTGGCGGAAAGTATCGGGCAAGAAAAACTTTCTTCAACTCGTTCCATGTGGTGACAGAGTTTGAAGGGAGAGACTGAAGCCATCTTCTAGCGCTATCTCTTAATGAGAAAGGAAAAAGACGAAGTCGAATTGCCTCCGAAGTGACACCATTAGCTTTAACAGTATCAGCGTATTGGACAAATACGGATAAATGAAGGTTTGGATCCTCGGTAGGATTTCCAGAGAATTGGTTCTGTTGCACAGCCTGCAACAACGAAGGTTTAAGTTCGAAGTTGTTTGCTTCGATTACGGGTGGAGCAATACTTGAATGCGGCTCATCTTGCGATGGAGCGGCGTAATCTCTAAGAGCACGAGCTGGTTCTGCCATCTCGGTTATCGAAGGAAAAATGTTTTTGAAATCAGGAAGTTCTATAGGAGGGAGATTGTTTGCAGCACGATATTCCCGAATTCGTCGTAGGACTCGGAGATATAGTTCGATATCGTTGATTCGTAAATAGAGCGGTTCGCCTTGAGAGCGAGTGCGTGGCATACAAATCAACGAAAGAAAGAATAGAAGAAAAGAAACCTTAGTCTCTACAGCGTAACGGAAGAGTTACGATATCGATTAAATAAAAGTCCCTGGCAACGACGCCAAAAACTTGATCGCGACTTTATGAGTCGAATTTGGGGTACAAACTGCAAGTGCACAGTTCTATCGCGTAGTTTTAAAAGATATCGATCCCACAGGGACTTATGAATCGATATACCGTTATCTAAGGTTACTTCGTAAAGCTAAGGTGAACAATGTTCGATTGTTTGAGGGAAAGCTAAAAACTAAACTAAGATCTAGATTAAATATTAATAAAGCAGATATCGGTATGTAGTTCGTCGTAATTAGGGAATCAATCCTTTGTCGGTCTCTTGGTTTTAAAATAAATCTTTTCAGTTGACTTTATTGATTAAAAGTTTTATCTCAAACTCTCGCTCTGTTGAATAAACCATGATTTTATGTTAATGTAGCTGTCACTTATAATTAAGTCAAAAACCATTTTTTGAAAGCAATACAGTCCATAGAAACTCTTTTCAAGAAAACACTGACCGTTTAAACACCCTTATCTCAAACTCTCGCTCTGTTGACTTAGGTTATATAATTAAATTCGAATGCTTAACTCTCGTCCTCACATTCAATCTTTAAAAATACTTTTTGGAAAAGATCGGAATTTAATTAACTCTAAAACTTGCTCTCGCCCTGATCTAGAATTAATGTCTAATTTACACTGTCCAGTTAAAACCTCAAACTCTCGCTCTATTGATTTTAACTTCTTTATGTCTTTTACTTTCGTAAAAACCTTTGTTATTAAACCTGTAAATTGAGACCGTAAAAAGAGTGATTTTAATTCTAAACTTAATTTAACCGACTTAGTTTTGATTCCTTATTCCGCTTACTTTACATACCGATATCTAAGCGAATTAGCCAGACATGCTAAACAAACTAAAATACTTATCATGCACAAACAGACTCATCCCAGGCAGATAATATAAATAAATAATAAAACAAAGCATTAAATAATAATTAAGGAACCTGAATGAGTTAAACAATAGTCTTGAACACTCCCCCACAAGCCGGTAGGATTTGTTCTTGGTTTCTTCAATTAAACAACAAAACAAAACGAAGGAAATAAAAACTAGATTCTAACGTAAGGTTAGATCCGGTAAAAAGGTGCACAATAGTTTCCGGTGTAGAAACTATTGCACGAAAAGAATTAACTAAATGCTAAAAAGGAAAATAGGAATTGCAAGAGAGATAATGTAGAACTCGTAAAAATAATAAAGAAACAATAATGTTAAGTTGCTGGAAAAGAAAATATGCAAAAGCGAAAACGGCAAAGGAAAAAATGTGGAAAAGCTTCGGAACCCTTTTTGGTTTTGCAAGTGGCTATTTATATATGTTTGAGTAACCGCTTCCGCTGCCAAAAAGGTCTTCAACGTGCATAAAAGCATGGCGTGGATATAGGGCTCAACACTCCTCAACGTCTCCTCAACGTCTTTGAGGCGTTCCTTGCGCCAAAAATGTAGGGGAATGGTGTGACGTTCGTCACACCATGTGTGACGTCCGTAACAGGAGTGTGTAAGGCGTGACGCTCGTCACAGCCTCTGTGACGTCCGTCACATGCACGGCACATGCGTTTTGTGTTTTGGGCTGGGCTTTGACATTTGGTTCATTTTCTTTCCTTTTTGCACCTCCTTTTCTTCCATTTTTACTTGTGCTTCAAAATAAGCCACCTGAGGCAAATAGGAAGAAAATACCGCGTAATATCTAATAAAATGAAGTGAACTGAAATAAATAATAATAAAATTTAATTGAATTAAGTCCTAAAATATGATATAATTTCGTGTTATCAGCGAGCAACTCCTTCGCCTAGCGAACCTTTCGCTACAATACTCGCCTAGCAAAGCTTGCGAATACCAGAAAATTCTGGGCTTCATTCTGAGCCCATTAGGTCACCACAATCACTATAAATACCGACACTTCAGTCACAAAAAAGACAGACGAAGACGGACAGAAACCCTGGCATAGAAACCCTGGAGACTAACTCAGAGAATTCCGAGTAAAGAAACCCTGAAGGCCGCTCATCCGCACCGAAGTTACCTCCGCCCAACTCCATCCGATACCAAGAGTGGTCAGTCCCTTCAACATCGCAGCTCAGTTGCAAACAGGTTTGCGCATCACTACTGTTTTATGCTTTTAATCGGTAATCTCTACATACATAAGGCATCATGATTAAATTTTCGGATATGTAATTTGATTTCACATGTGAATTTAAGTATGCCTGAATATCCTGAATGTTTGTCCATGCTATTCCTGTAATTAAATGCCATAAAGTTCAGGGTTTTGGAGATCATGCTGCTATCAAACTCAAAACCCGTAGCCGCTCGCTAGCACATCGCTAAGCGAGCCTGTAGCGAGCACTCGCTAAGTCTTCGCTAGGCGAAGCAGGAGCGAACGGGACAGTGGCTGTTTTGTTTCCTTTCTGGTCTACCTTATGTTTATCTAATCAAGATTTATTATAATTCTGCATTATTTGGCCTGACTTTATGACTGTTGTGTTTATTTTGTGGTGCAATTTTCAATTGTACTTTATCTCGATGTTCTAACCCGTGTGCTGAATTGTGTAAAGGCTTACATATTCCCGAGGAAACGGCCGACTAGGTATTCCACTTTATGTATGGGATACCCCTATGGAGATGGATTCTGAATTACTTAATTTTAATGTGGAGATTCATCCTACATTACCTAGCTGATTTTAATGTATTGATTTCATCGATTTTAATGTGGACCTAATTACTTAATCGATTACGGCTATCTAATTAATTGTAAAACTTTGCCTTTAAATATGCGATCTTGGACCTCTCCTTGTTACCCTATGATATTACGGTATTATGGTCATGTCCCGCGAATGTGAGGATGGACTTAGCAAAGACCCTTCGATTAAATCATCATGTCCCTATAAAATAAATCATAGTCCCTCGAATGTTGCCTTTGTCCCTCGATGACCCTTCGGTATAGCCTACGGTTAAATGATGATCGTCCCTTCGAATGCTAAGGTATCCTTACAAATGTTGCCTTCGATGACCAAACGATGACCCTACGATGACCCTTTGCATCCAAAGGATAAAACTACTTACTTCTCAATAGTAAGGACAGTTTTACCCTCCTAAGGATAGGAAATGCCCATAAAGACCTTGGGTAGGTATAACTCCTAAATGCTTGCTCACAACTAAAACTACTTTTCACACCTCACACTTTTCAAAACCTCCATTAGAAAATCACCACTTGGCATACATTCGTACTAGAATCATTGTCAAGTTATATTTTTCTAAACAGCTTTCAAAATTAAACGAGATAAATACTTTGTATACATTCGTACAAGAATCATTACAAAGTTAAACTCTCTTTTCAAAACATTTTCTAAACAGCTCTCACACACTTTTTCAGACAAGAAAAACATAAGTGATCAAGCAATTAAGAGCCCATGGATAACCATGGATACAAAGGGTGCTAACACCTTCCCTTTGTATAATGTACCTCCCGAACCCAAAATCTAAATTAAGGTCTTTCCTGTTCTTTTCCGCCTTTCCTTATTGGATGAAAGAAAAGTCGGTGGCGACTCTTGCTATCCGCGACATTTGCTTTACAAAGCAAAAACACAAAAAGTCAGTTTACCGTATGACAGAACTGGCGACTCTGCTGGGGACTACAAAGAGAGGTCACCTTAAAAAAAAAATCATTTATGTTTTCAATTGTTCCTTCTTTTAAGGGTATTTTATGCTTGAGTGAAAGATCCTACACCCGGATCTAGTGTACCTTAGGTAAGTAGCAATAGATCATCGCGACTATCCGGCGTATACTGGAATGGTTAAAATGATGGCTACGATTAATGTGACACTTTGGATGTCCTGATGTTCCTCATGTTTACTTGAGGAAAAATTTGGCATTCGCGTGGTGTCATCAAAACATTAATCAGACCTTTAGAACCCTAATTGACTCATCCTAGCCATTAGAAAGTAGTGAGATAACTGGCTTTGGTTCCGACTGAGGTTGGTTGAGACTCGATACTACACTCTTTGAGATTGGACTTTAAGGAAATTTTGGTCAACCACTTGGTGTTGCACTGAAGTGGACTTAAGGAAAGGTCGATGATTGGAGATCCTTCTAGAACCCGGTTACTATTCTAGGACAGGTTGAACCAACCAAACTTCAGTGGGGAGGGTACTTACCTATGGAACTCATGCAAGCCTTAAAACCTAGGAATGATCGTTGTGTGACTTGTTTGTGCTTCTTACTTATTTAACATCATAACATCATAACATCATGACATCATAACATCATAACATCATGACATCGTGGCATTGTACTAACCATTTCAAGGACTTTAAACATTGAAAACATTTCATACATTGCATAGCATAACATCACATTGCATAACAGGTACTCTAAGGGATCAGTGTTCTCACTGTTTTCCTCCAAACAGAAAAATGGACCTCGAACAAACTGTCAAAGATCTCCATGCTCAGAATGCTCAACTCCAGGAGATGATCTTGAACTTATCCAAGGGGCAGGAGGAACTGAAGGCTCTCTTGCTCGAGAAGAAAAAGGACAAGAAACCTGTGAGTTACATTAACCCGGGAAGAAGGCTTAAAAGACTGGCTGCAGATTAGAATTCCGAAAGATCAAGAAGAGGAGACAGGAAATGATTCGGAAGATGAGAATGCTGATCCTCTCAACCATGAGGACGACGATGAAGATTATGAAAATGAACTGTACTCTCCAAAAGATGCTAAATATAAGTTTCTGGAAGAACGTATGCTAGCTATGGAGGGTTAGAAGGCGCCCAGTCTGGATTTCGAAAGTTTGGGTCTGGTCTCCGATATGGTCATTCCCCGCAAATTCAAGTTCCCCGCTTTCACTAAGTATGATGGGGCATCTTGTCCTCAGATGCATCTGAGAGCTTATGTGAGAAAGATTCAGCCGTATACCACTGATAGGAAACTATGGATCCATTTCTTCCAAGAGAGTCTGTCTGGCACACAGTTAGAATGGTACTATCAGCTCGAGAGCTCTGACATCCGCACCTGGACTGATTTAGCGACAGCTTTCTACAAGCACTACCAGTATAATTCTGAATTAGCGCCTACTCGGCTACAGTTGCAGAATATGACTATGGTGTAACACCCCAAATAAAGTAAAAGAATTATTTAATTAAGTTAATAATATATTTAATAATTTAATTAAATAAATTGAATTATTGGATTATTATTATTATTTTGGAATAATAATTATTATTGGAAAATATATAAGTGGAATAAGAGAAAAGGTTTTCATTTTTGGAAAAGGTTTTTACGTGAAAACTGAGAAGCTGCAGAGAAGAGGAAAAGGGCAAAGAGCTGTAGAGCAAAGGTTGGAGAACGGAAAAGCTTGAAGCTCGAAGAGTTGCCGGATTGTTAAGGTAAGGGGGGTTTATCGTCGTTTAATGGGTATTATCGATTAACATGTAATGGGTAGTGATAAGCCGTCGATTGACCCTAATTGAGATTTAGAATGCTGAGAAATTATGTTGAATAAGTTGTATTAAAGCTGAAATTGAATTTGTGTTTGAGTGTATTGTGAATTTCTGAGCGTATAGCTTTTTACGGAAGTTGAATCGGAGGTCCGGAAGTCCTCCAACGGCGGAAAATGCGGAAACTCTGCATTCTGCCTTGTGTTAGCGCAGGAACTGCTGTTTCGCCTGCGTTAACCGGTTAACCCAGGGTGTTAACCGGTTAACACTGTTATAAATTGTGAAAAATGTTGAGTTTTGCCTGCGTTAACCGGTTAACCTATAGCGTTAACCGGTTAACACTGTTGCGTTTTGCCTGGAAGTGTAATTTTCCTGCGTTAACCGGTTAACCTATAGCGTTAACCGGTTAACACTGTTGCAGTATGTAAAAATGGTTGATTTTTATGATGTAAGTGTAATTGGTGATTGGCCTATTGTATCCAATTGTGATAAATAAATTCGTGGAGTCTATGTTGCGAAATGTTGATGCAAATATGTTGATAAGTTGTTTTTGTGGAAAATATTAAGTTGTAGGCTGATGAGCCAAAGTTGAATATAAGTTGTTTTGTTGAAAATGCTGAGTTGTAGGCTGATGAGCCAAAGTTGATTTTTAAGTTGTTGTTGCTGAAAAAGCTGTTATGTTGTCGTTGTTATTATGTTGTGGAACTTTCAAGTCGTACATGCCATATACATTCATATGCATTAAGTCGGGGCTTTTGCTCACACCACGTTGGCCTGGATTGGCAAAATTATGGGGCTTTTGCTCACACCACGTTGGCCTGGATTGGCAAAATTATGGGGCTTTTGCTCACACCACGTTGGCCTGGATTGGCAAAAATTTTAAGTTGAAAGTTGAAGGCTTATGCCTTGATGCCCACTAAACTGGCAATGATTTTAAGTTGGGAGTTTTACTCCAAATGGTACCACATGCATGAAGAGTCGAGTCTCATTTGAGTTGCATTTACGTTGTGTTTGAATATGATGTTGAGTTGAATATGCTGCTACCGAATGCACGATATGATGTGGGTGATTAACGTGTAAAGTTACTTAACATAACATGATGATTTATAATATTTGTTATATCGATTGAGGAACTCACCCTTACAGTTATATTTTTCAGGTAACGAGCAGTGAGTTGAGTAGAAGCTAGTGCTTGAAGTCTAGAGTGGTTTTAGTGGGTCATGCTCTGATAGATGTAACATCGGGACGGGATGTTTTATTTGTTGAATAAATGTTAATTTTAAGATATTACAGATGTTGAATGTTTCTATCCGCTGCGAATTTTTAAAGAAGTGTTTATGTTGAATTAAATAATGAGCATGACTGATTTTTACGGTGAATTATGTGAAGTATTATGTGACACCCTTGGTGCATGATTACTCTGATATTGATTTATATGCTGTTGTTTTAATTAAATATTTGGGGTATTTAGAAGGGTGTTACATATGGGACCTAAAGAAAGCTTCAAAGAATATGCTCAAAAATGGAGAGATTTGGCTGGCAGAGTCAAACCCCCCATGACTGATCAAGAATTAGTGGACATGTTCATGAGCACACTGACTGGCCCATTCTACAACCATCTATTGAGAAGTTCCTCATCGGGTTTCACTGAACTTATATTAACAGGTGAACATGTTGAAAGCGGAATTCGAAGTGGAAAGATACAGGCGGCTACCTCTGATCCTCCGGAGACTCCTTATGTCATCACTGCTCCTCTGCCTAATCATGACGAGACTGTTAATGCTGTAGAAGATGCTGATAGCGATTGCGACCCGGATAGCTGGATTTTCCCAACAATTGGTGACAGACTCAATAATTGGAAAGTTGAAGACACTATCCCGATTTCCTTTAGTCAGGAGTAATTGTTATTGCTATTTTAGCATTTTAAAGCATTGTGTCTATGCCCGGGGCACAATAGCTAATTTTTCAAGGGTTTTGTCATTTTCATAAGCATATTCACATTCAATGAGTCAATGGACTTTTTGCATTCAAATATTGCGCTTTTTATCCTTTATATCATCTTTTAAACAAAGCTATGTATTCTTACACACACTCACGTAACAAATTACCGATCCATATCCACTCTGGATCCTATTGATAGTAATTCTGCTACTGTTTATTATGACTTTGAAAATCCGATCTACCAAGCCGAGGATGGAAGTGAGGAAGATTGTGAAGTACCTGAGAACTTGCCAGACTACTGCAAGAAGAAAGGACTATTCAGCCGCATGAGGCATCGATCGAAATTGTGAATCTGGACCACGTCGCCCGATTTAGCTCCCATTTGACCGCTACTTGCAAATCCATCTCCAAATTACTGAGACAAAATCAAGAAGTATCTCCAAGAACCTCCAATTCTGATGCCACCAATTGAAGGAGGACCTCTAATCATGTATTTAACCGTGTTAGAAAATTCAATAGGGTGTGCTGGGGCAACATGACGAGTCTGGTCGAAAAGAGCATGCAATATACCACCTTAGCAAAAAGGTACCGACTGTGAAACAAGATACTCACAGCTCGAGAAAGCTTGCTGTGCTTTGGCCTGGGCTGCTCGCCGACTAAGACAGTATATGTTGAATCATACCGCTTTATTTTAAGATGGATTCCATCAAATATCTATTTGAGAAACCTGTTGTCTCCTGAAAGAGCTATCACTGATCATGGTGCTAATCTGAACAACAAGATGATTACTGAACTCTGCACGCAGTTCAAAATAAAACACCATAATTCCGAAGTGGCGGCTTGGTAATAAAGCGTATCATTCTACCACAAGGTGATTCTAGAGGCAAATGGACTCCCACATACGAAGGGCCATTTGTAGTTAAGAAGGTATTCTCTGGTGGAGCCATGATACTTGCTACAATGGATGACGAAGAATCCCCGCATCCCGTGAACACGGACATAGTTAAAAAAATACTACGCATGTACACCCGGCAAGTCGAAAACCTGAAAAGGCGGCTTGGGCAAAAAAGGGTATCCTGGTGGACTGAAAACCTGAAAAGGCGGTCCAGGCAAAAATTAGGGATTAAAGTGTATGACTATGTCCCGTTCTCGGTCAGCTTCACCCAAATCAAAGGGATTGAACAAGCCAATCGCTTTTATCCGACAGCAGGAGATGAGAGGCTTGAAGACATAATGACAGTAGTGGAATTAAAATCGATGGGACTTTTTCTGCATAGCTTTCTCTTTGTTTTCTGGACGGCTTCCTCTTACTAGGATTTCTGTCTCCTTGTACTCAAATTGCCTGTTTATAGGCTCTCTTTCAAAGTCGATACCATTTCATCTTCCAAAAAGATGCTTTTGTTTTACTTTCTCTGTTTTGTTTGCATAAACGTCCATTGATTTAATTTGAATTGATATATGCATTTGAATATGATTGATGTTTACCGAAAAAACATGCATGAAATAGCAATAACAGTTACTGAAAGACTTTAGGGTCGAAGATAAGGTCTAACCATGCTTTCCAACAAGTCCGGTTACAAATCCTGTTCCCCAACAAAAACTGGCCATTTCCAGAAGAGGTCGGCATCACCAGACAGACTGGTCATCTCTTCTATCCCCAGCCGGGCTCTGTTGAGTATTTCCACCATCAGACAAAAATCAAGTATCCCCAGCTAAGAAAGGGTCATCAATACAAGTATCTCCAACCAGAAGATGGGGATTTATTTTCCCCAGGGAGTCGCCAGGAAAAACTTTTCAGACGCATAATTCATTACATCATTTCACAACATACGCATGCATACATTGTTCGCATTTATTTTCACAAGCATAAAACATCTCATGCATCATGACATAGCATGAAGCTAACTTTATTTTTCAGGTTAATTATCCTCCTGATACAGTCAAAACGAAGATCCATTCAGACGGACATCTTTATCAATTACATTCAAGATTCAACTACATCTCTCAGATACAATCCACTCTGGCAAGCACTCTGATATCCGCCCAATGGTGGCATCTTTAAGCCCACCCCAGACATTTATTGCAAATACAACATATATAAATATCATCGGATATAGCCTAACGTACGGCTCATTCGGATTCAGCCTAACGTACGGTTCATTCTGATTCAACCCAACATATGATTCCTTCAACTATTCAGAAACAGCCTAACGGACGGCTCGTTCTGCTGCTCAGAGACGATCTAGCGTACGACCCATTTGGACGTTCATCCCCTCATATGCTGCCTAGCGTACGGTACATTCTGAAGCATGGTCTAGCGTACGACTCCCCTTCATCATCAGAAACAGCCTAACGGACGGCTCGTTCTGCTGCTCAGAGACGGTCTAGCGTACGACCCGTTTGGATGTTCATTCCCTCAGATGCTACCTAGTGTACGGTACATTTCTGAAGTGTAGTCTAGCGTACGACTACCCCTTTCATCATCAGATTTAGCCTAACGGACGGCTCATTCTGCTCAAATACGGTCTAATGTACGACCCAGTTAGACCTTCAAGTCCTCAGATGCTACCTAGTGTACGGTACATTTCTGAAGTATAGTCTAGCGTACGACTACCCCTTTCATCATCAGATTCAGCCTAACGGACGGCTAATTCTGCTCAAATACGGTCTAATGTACGACCCAGTTAGACCTTCAAGTCCTCAGATGCTACCTAGCGTACGGTACATTTCTGAAGTGTAGTCTAGCGTACGACTACCCCTTTCATCATCAGATTCAGCCTAACGGACGGCCCTTTCTGCTACTCAGATACGATCTAGCGTACGATCGGTCTGACCTTTACTTCTCCGGATGCAGCCCAATGGACGGCTCATTCTGCTACTCAGATATGATCTAGCATACGATCCATTCTGACCCTTATATCTCAGATACAACCTAATGGACAACTCATCCTGCTACTCAGATACGATCTAGCGTACGATCCGGTCTGACCTTTATTTCTCCAGATACAGCCTAACGGACGGCCCCTTCTGCTACTCAGACACGATCTAGCGTACGATCCGGTCTAATCTTCCATCCCCAGTGAAGTCACCCGCTTAATGGATAACTCATTCTGCTATTCAGATGCGATCTAGTGTATGGTCCATTCTGATCCTTTATCCCCAACAGCGTATAATGCACTCTGACTCCCCGGCGAAGTCGACAGCCTAATGAATGACTCACTATACGGTCTAGCGTATGACCCTGTATGACACCCATGTCTTCAGATATCGTCTAATGCACGACGCACTCTGAAAGCTCTCATCATCAAACTTCCTGGATGGCATCTTTAAGCCCACCTCCATCAAGACCAACTTTCGATTAACAAGTGCAAATTTTTGGGGCATTCTAGTGTTCAATAATCTTCCACCTCTAGACCACGAATGGCATACATACCATTCTAAATCTCTCGGTTCAAGAATATTGAACAGGGGCAGCTGTCATACCCCAAAATTTGCCCGTTAATATCACAAGGCATTTTCCAGGACACTCCAACTTATTTTTCAAGGCACTGATCCCAAAGGAACAAAGACCCAACTCACAGATGGCCCAATCCAGAAAATGGCCCAAATTGGCATGCTCGCTAGGCGAGCAACTCCTTCGCCTAGCGAACCTTTCGCTACAATACTCGCCTAGCGAAGCTTGCGAATACCAGAAAATTCTGGGCTTCATTCTGAGCCCATTAGGTCACCACAATCACTATAAATACCGACACTTCAGTCACAAAAAAGACAGACGAAGACGGACAGAAACCCTGGCATAGAAACCCTGGAGACTAACTCAGAGAATTCCGAGTAAAGAAACCCTGAAGGCCGCTCATCCGCACCGAAGTTACCTCCGCCCAACTCCATCCGATACCAAGAGTGGTCAGTCCCTTCAACATCGCAACTCAGTTGCAAACAGGTTTGCGCATCACTACTGTTTTATGCTTTTAATCGGTAATCTCTACATACATAAGGCATCATGATTAAATTTTCGGATATGTAATTTGATTTCACATGTGAATTTAAGTATGCCTGAATATCCTGAATGTTTGTCCATGCTATTCCTGTAATTAAATGCCATAAAGTTCAGGGTTCCGGAGATCATGCTGCTATCAAACTCAAAACCCGTAGCCGCTCGCTAGCACATCGCTAAGCGAGCCTGTAGCGAGCACTCGCTAAGCCTTCGCTAGGCGAAGCAGGAGCGAACAGGACAGTGGCTGTTTTGTTTCCTTTCTGTTCTGCCTTATGTTTATCTAATCAAGATTTATTATAATTCTGCATTATTTGCCCTGACTTTATGACTGTTGTGTTTATTTTGTGGTGCAATTTTCAATTGTACTTTATCTCGATGTTCTAACCCGTGTGCTGAATTGTGTAAAGGCTTACATATTCCCGAGGAAACGGCCGGCTAGGTATTCCACTTTATGTGTGGGATACCCCTATGGAGATGGATTCTGAATTACTTAATTTTAGTGTGGAGATTCATCCTATATTACCTAGCTGATTTTAATGTATTGATTTCATCGATTTTAATGTGGACCTAATTACTTAATCGATTACGGCTATCTAATTAATTGTAAAACTTTGCCTTTAAATATGCGATCTTGGACCTCTCCTTGTTACCCTACGATATTACGGTATTATGGTCATGTCCCGCGAATGTGAGGATGCACTTAGCAAAGACCCTTCGATTAAATCATCATGTCCCTATAAAATAAATCATAGTCCCTCGAATGTTGCCTTTGTCCCTCGATGACCCTTCGGTATAGCCTACGGTTAAATGATGATCGTCCCTTCGAATGCTAAGGTATCCTTACAAATGTTGCCTTCGATGACCAAACGATGACCCTACGATGACCCTTTGCATCCAAAGGATAAAACTACTTACTTCTCAATAGTAAGGACAGTTTTACCCTCCTAAGGATAGGAAATGCCCATAAGGACCTTGGGTAGGTATAACTCCTAAATGCTTGCTCGCAACTAAAACTACTTTTCACACCTCACACTTTTCAAAACCTCCATTAGAAAATCACCACTTGGCATACATTCGTACTAGAATCATTGTCAAGTTATATTTTTCTAAACAGCTTTCAAAATTAAACGAGATAAATACTTTGTATACATTCGTACAAGAATCATTACAAAGTTAAACTCTCTTTTCGAAACATTTTCTAAACAGCTCTCACACACTTTTTCAGACAAGAAAAACATAAGTGATCAAGCAATTAAGAGCCCATGGATAACCATGGATACAAAGGGTGCTAACACCTTCCCTTTGTATAATGTACCTCCCGAACCCAAAATCTAAATTAAGGTTTTTCCTGTTCTTTTCCGCCTTTCCTTATTGGATGAAAGAAAAGTCGGTGGCGACTCTTGCTATCCGCGACATTTGCTTTACAAAGCAAAAACACAAAAGGTCAGTTCACCGTATGACAGTATATATTCTTAATTGTCATTTCCACTCTTGCAGGCTACTCCTGAGAAGTCCTCTGATGATGATGAGCAACCCATTTCCCAAGTTTTGAAGAAATCCAGTTCTTCGGTATGCAACTATATGTAGCAATCTCATTCAACCTTGTGATTTCTCTAAGAAAAACAATACATGGCCTCTAACCTTTTACCTATGTACAGGGTCAACCATGTTCGACAGATCTACCTGTCCCTTCTCCTCAGTCCAAGAAATCCAAAAAACATAAGCGTTTTGCTGCCACAGGACCTGAGGTATTTCTTGTCAGCTTGTCCGATCTTCTGACTAGAATATCTGCTTATAACCTCTATTCCTGTCTTCAGCCGACTCCACAGCCGACTCAACCATCTTCTCAACAATCCCACAAATCCAAAGGCCACCAGGGCCATAAAAGGAAGAAGCATGACTCTCCCTCTAAGGGTGGTGAAGCAAAAAGGAAAAACAACACAAAGTGCTCACTACAGAGGCTCCTTCTTCTCTAGACGCTGACACCATTGTGGTCGACACGTCTATCCTCAATAAGGTCCCTGATCCAGCTGCGGGGACTTCGAAGCCGACCAACATCCCTGTTGCTGCTATCTTGGAGGAAGGAAATCCAGACATTGTTCTTCCTACACCGACACAGGTAATCACTTGTTTTACTATCTTTTTCCCTGAATTGCTGGACTTTTCTTACAATTATCCGTTTACTCTAAAACAGGCTGATGCTTCTGGTAAGCAACCTCACCATGTTGTTGACTATACTCCCCTGTCGACAACCTCTTCTCCATCTCACCAAGCAACCTCTGTCGACAATGCTGGTGAGTTCACTGACTCCCCTATCCAGACTAGTGATAGTGATTATGGTTCGGTCACTAGCCCTGCCACGCACACGGATTCCAGTTCGACTAGTTCTGACTCTAGTCTTCCTTCAGCTTCCTTGCAGGATTCAAGGGGACAAGGACATGCTGACATCACAAAAATCCAGCCTCCTCAGACTGCTCCTCTACCAACTACTTCCCCTTCATCTTCCTAGGCGCTGGCAATAAAGCCTTCTGCTCTAGAAGCAATTGCTAGGCTTCGTAGCCTAGTAAGATCACGTGATGCTTCTTCATATTCTGAGCAGCTTCACCAACTCCATTTTGAGAAGATGGGTCCTGAAGCAACAAAGGTCAAAGCTTTGATGGACAAGGTTTGTTTTGACGCGTTGAATCCAGATCTACCCCATGTGCTTATGAGTGAACCTGCTGTCGGCCCAGAACTCTTGCATGTGCTTGCCCAACTTAAGGAGCTTCACCTTTCTGAGTATGCTAAGTGTGCGATGGCCACATTTGAAAAACTTCTGGTTCCCATGCTGTGTCATCTCGGCAACGTTAGGGAAAATGAACACCAGATTGTAACTACAGAGGCCTTTGTGAAGGAGAAAGGGGAGCTGGTGAAGAAAGCCGATAAAGAAGTCACCAAAATGATGGGAATGATTGAGGAGAAGAAGAAGGAATTGGCCTCTAAACAAACAAGAGTTGCTGAGATACGCCTCCAAATTGATGACCTTCGACGTCAAATTGCTACTTTGGACAGTGAATTGGGGTCAATTACTGAGGAGGAATCCTGCATTGTCGACAAGGTTGTGAAGCCGGCCCAAGATACTGTCGAGCAAACCACCACAAATGCCTTGGCCATAGCTGAAGAACTTTCCAACATTGATAAGAAACTTGAACAGCTTAGGGTCCAGGCCGACAACTTTGAACCTCAGTCTCTGCACTACAATCTTGAGCTTCAATCATTTCAGTCTAGATTCGGCCAATTTTAGCCGTTTTTATTTTGGATGTAATATTTGAACAATGACTTTTGCCAACTTTTATGCCACTCCTTTATTTCCCAACACTGTGTATGTTTAATTTTCTGTGCTTTTGTAGCTGGTTTCAAACATAGTTTTCTCCAACCTAACTTATTCGACAGCCATTTAGCCTGTCGAAATCTTGACCTCTTGAAGGAGAGGCCTATACTTTTTTAAGTACTTTCCATTTACCCTCAAGATTCATCTATCTGGTGCCAACTTTTCGACCTCGTAGGCGTTATTAGAAAAAACCTGCAAAACCTTAAACGGTCCTTCCCAATTTGGGGACCATTTGACTAAGACTCTGTCATTTTTATCCATAGGCAACATCACTCTCAAAACTAAATCGTTGACAACAAACATTTTGCCCTTCACCTTCTTATGGTAGGCTCTGGCGACTTTTTCTTTCTGCCTTTGTAATGAATCCAAGGCTAACATTCTTTCCTCATCTAACTCGACCAGTTCGTCTGCCATCATACTCCAATAATCTTCAGAAGGTATTTCATGTTGCCTTTGGATTCTGACTGCATGAACCTGAATCTCTACTGGTAACACTGCATCGTGCCCATATACCAGTCGAAACGGAGTTGTTCCGGTTGCTTCTTTTGGTGACGTTCGACATACCCACAAAGCTTGATCTAACGTCTTATGCCAATTTCTTGGCTTCTTGCCTACATGCTTCTTTATTAGGCTAATGATCACTTTATTGGCCGCTTCGACTTGGACATTTGCCTGTGCGTAATATGGGGTAGAAGTCAATAATTTGATTCCAATCTCTTTTGTAAAATCTTGCATCTTTCGACCAGTAAAAACTGACCCTTGGTCGGTTGTAATTGTTTCTGGGATACCAAATCTGCATATGATGTGACTTTGGACAAAGTCTATCACAACCTCTTGATCCACATTTGTCAATGCTACGACTTTGACCCGTTTCGTGAAATAGTCGATACCGACCAAAACATACCTTTGCTGTTTCGACAAAGTTGGTTTTATTTTTCCAATCACATCCAATTCCTACCCTCGAAAAGGCCAGGGCTTCACATTTGTATGCAACTCGCTTGCTGGCACATGTTGTATGCCCCTATGCAATTGGCATTCCTTTAGCAAATTCAATGAAATCTTTCAACATTGAAAGCCAATAAACTCCCGAGCGCCTCAAAAGCCATTCCATCTTCAGTCCCTCTTGATGCGCCCCACACGCTCCACTATGTACACTCGACACAACCACATATGCCTCACTTTCTCCAAGGCACTTTAGCAAAACTCATTCAGCTGTCTTTTTGAACAATTCATCATTCACCAGGACATAATTGAGGGCCCTATATGTTACCTTTCTATCTGTCGACCCTATAGGATTACGTAAATAATCGACTAACAGTTTGCGCCAATCATTTTCTCCCCCGTCGTCGATGATAAGAATTTCAAAGTGATATCTATCTACAGCTCCTAACTTTATAATCGATAAATCTGATGGTGATAACAATGTCGTTTGTACCTTCTCTCTTACTTGAACCTCTTCTTCATTCTGGTCTTTTGACGCTTTATACCTTGAAGCTTCCTGCGCCAAATCGTTTGCTCACTGATTCTCTTTCTGGGGTATATGCTGGAGGCTTACTTGCTCAAACCTCTTGAGTAGTCTGATGGTAATCACAAAATACATGATTAAATTTTCTTTGACACACCTGTATTCTTTTGATACCTATTTTATTACTAACTCAGAGTCTCCCATAATTTCGACATTCCTTGCCCCCAATTCCAGCAGAAGTTCAAGTCCTGTGATCAAAGATTCATATTCTGCTTCATTGTTTGTGCATACTCCTTCAATTCTGTATTCGAACTCTACTGGAATTCCATCTGGAGAAATTATGACTCCCCCCATCCCAAATCCGTTCTTATGTCTTGAACCATCGAAGTACAATCTCCATGGCACTATGTCTACATAATTTTGAGCCATTTCGACCATTGAATGGTCGACAAGGAAATCTGCCACCACTTGCCCTTTCATCGCTTTTAAAGGCACGTATGTCAGAGAATACTCAGTTAACGCCAAAGCCCATTTACCAATTCGACTATGCAAAATTGGTTTAGACAATATGCGCTTAATAATATGAAAGTGAGAAGATACATACACATCAACGGGCTTAATATATTGTTTTAGTTTCATACAAGAAAAATACAGGCATAGACATAGTTTCTCTATATCACTATACCTAGTTTCAGGATCATTAAGCATTCGACTAAGGTAATACACAGGTCTTTCGACACTTTTTCCATCCTTTTGGACTGACATACTTCCTATAGTCGATTTTGAAGCTGCAATATACAACCTCATTGGCCTATTCCTAACAGGAGGGGCCAGTACTAGAGGCTTAGTCAAATACTCTTTAATTTTGTCGAAAGCCTCTTGGTACTCTTCTTGCCACTTAAAATCCTCATTCTTCAGTCGAAGGAGTGGTGAAAAAGCTTTAGTTTTACCACTTAAATTGGATATAAATCTTCTAAGAAAATTTATCTTGCCCAACAAAGATTGCAGTTCCTTTTTGGTCGACGGAGGTTTGACGTCCATAATGGCTTTTGTTTTGCTTTGATTTACTTCAATACCTTTTTTATGCACCACAAAGCCAAGGAAATCACCTGCCTGCACACAAAAAGCACACTTTAGTGGAATCATTTTCAATCCATATTTTCTCATCCTTACAAAGGCCTTTCAGAGATGTTCGACATGAGTAAGTCGACAATTTGATTTTATCACGATATCATCAATGTATACTTGCATGAAATCTTCAATAAAATCATGGAACACTAAGTTCATTACCCTCTGATATGTCGCTCCGGCATTTTTCAGGCCGAATGGCATGACAACCCACTCATTTGTACCTAAGGCTCCTGGGCATCAAAACGCCGTCTTTGGCACATCTTCATCTGCAATAAAAATTTGGTTATATCCAGAATAACCATCTAACATACTTAAATATTCAAAACCAGCGGCAGAGTCGACCAACATTTCTGCTATGGGCATGGCATACTCATCTTTGGGGGTAGCATCATTTAGATCTCTAAAATCAATGCATACTCGTAAAGACCCATTTTTCTTAATTACTGGCACAATATTGGCCAACCATTCAACATACCTTGCAGTTTGTATAAACTTGCTTTTGAGGAGCCTTTCTATCTCTGCTTTTATTTTTGCCATGATATCTGGTGTGAAACGCCTAGGCATCTGCTTTATTGGCTTTCTTCCAACTTTTATTGGCCGTTTTAGCTCTACCAAATCCCTACTTAAACCAGGAATTTCATTATAATCCCAAGCAAAATAATCCTTAAATTCTTTAAGTAGAGATATTACCTCAAATTTTAACTCTTTGTCGATGTTGGCGCTGACGTATGTTGGCCTCTTATCGCCATTTTCGCCAAGGTCGACCTCTTCTAAGGGGTCTTATGGTCGGATCTTTTCTGGCACCTTTGGATATTTTTCAAACCCTAAAGGTTCATTGTCGTAAATGCAGTCTAAACGTTGCATGTTGACGTTTCCTTTAGTCACAACTGACTTATCTGGAGGCTCTGGCTCAATAGCCAAAATATCTTCTTTCTTTAAAACATAGGCTTCGACAACCATGTTTTCTTCAGCCTCTAGGGCCGATTTTATTTTGTTCTCGGCAACGTATGCCAAAATCCTTTTTAGAGCTTCTAGCTCAGACATCATCGGTGACATCCCCCCAGCCCGTCGGCCGGATTTCTGCATAAGGTGGTTCCTCTAAACGTTCCACATCCCAAATGTAGCCATGACTTTCGTGCAAATTCAGAGAAACAAAAGCTTCACTCAGATTAGAATACCCATCCTCAGTTGGTAAACAAGGAGAAATGTTAGCCAACTTTCTCTCGAATTCCTTCTTGCCGACATTGTTCACGTCAGCCATGAAATAGCCTTGACCAGCTTCAATGTTTTCGACCACTCCATCTTCTCTCCAAATTACCAATCTTTGATGTGCTGAAGATGGTACAACTCCCACACCATGGAGCCATTCTCTGCCGACTAGCAAATTGTAACTTGGCTTGGCATCTATTACCATGAACAATGTCGGCCTAGTGATTGAGCCGACAGTGACGTTCACCATGATCACACCCATGGTGCTTTTTGTTTTGCCCTTGTAGTCAGATAAGACTACATTGTTGGATCTAACATCAGTATCATATTTGCCAATTTTCTTCAAAATATGGTGTGGCATGATGTTAACAGTAGCGCCAAAATCTACCAACACTTTGTTGATAGTCACACCTTCCACTTTATCCCTAATCAACAGAGGTTTCAGATGACTCTTCATAGTCATTATGGGCCTCTCAAAAATTGCTTCTTGGCTCTCAACAGAACCATCATTCAGCACAAAGTAACATCTTGGCTTATGTAACTCCATTTCTTCAGCATCGACGTCATCTACCGAATCCTTCACCTCAATAACACAATTGTATTCTTCTGGTAGAATTGACACCACGTTGACTAAGATATCCAAACTTGCTTCTGATTCTGAATTGAAGTCATCAGTAACCTCATCAGAACATTTTTACTTGGTCGACAGACATACTCCCTGATCCGTTCTTTAGCCGTAGTGTCGACCCTCACAACAACTCTCTTTCCAGAATCAACCCCATTAGCCATGCCTTTTCCAGCCATTTCCCTAGCAGCCTCTCTTTCAGCCTGCTTGCGACGTTAAAAACGTCTCCATTGAGTTCTGGACATGGGGTTCTTCCCCAAATAATTTTCAGAAACATGAGTCCTTTTCTCAGACTTGAACTCACGCCTGTAGTTGATTGCTAAACCTCCTCTGGCAGCAGCAACACCTTGTGGGGTTTCTAGTTTTCCCTGAGGCTTGATCCAGGTGCCTCTAGGAGCACTTGCCCATGGTACGAAGCTCCTAGGCCTTGCTTGAGCATTTTCCACAGCTTTCCTTGGGATTCTTTCATTCTGGCGTGCTCTGTTCAACACACTTCCTTTACTTTTTCCCAATTGTAGCTTTTGGAATTTTTTAGCAGCAACTTTTTCGGTGACAGCGCCACATCTAGGGCATAAGCAGACTTGTGAACCCTTATTCTTGCAGCGATACAAGAAATCTACTAAATCTTCATCAGCCCTTGGATAGACTTTAGCTATGTCGACATCTGGGCTTTCATCAGTTTCCTCTAACATGTCAGCCTCGTCATATTCAGAGATCTCGACCATGTTGATCTCGACTGGCTCAACGAATAGAGCTTCCTCCTGGTGGAGAGGGTCAGCGTCGATCTTCATTTTGCGGCCAAAAAATTTCAGCCTGCCTTCTTGAATTGCTTTCTGAACCAGATCCCTGAAAAGATAACAATTAGAGGTATTATGACCAAGATAATTATAATACTTACAAAATCCTCTTTTTTGTCTTTGTTCCAATGGTGGTATTTTAGTACCAGTTGGCACCACCATTTGACCATCTTTAACTAACAAATCAAAAATTTCCTCACACTTTGTCACATCCAATGTATAAGTTTTTGAAGGGAATTTTGGATTGTTTTCGACAGGATTTTCCCCTTGTGCAGGAAGTAATAACCGACACTCATAAGCAGATCCTGGCTTTAACTCAGCCACGTCAATTTCTAATTCGGTCGATGAGGCATAATCAGCCTCATAGATTGGATCTGTCGCGTCATAATCAACGAAAGCTATTTTTTCCTTCTTAGCCTTACTATGTCTAACCTTTTCTAACCTTAGCCGTTCGAGATGTCAAACTCTATCAGCCAATTGTGAAATACTCTTTACAAAGGTTGGGTCTATCTTCTTCCTAATGGAATAACCTAACCCCCCAACAGCCATTTAAACAAGTTCATGTTCCGGTAATTGCGTAAAGCACCTGGCCTTTAATGATCTAAATCTATTCAGATAATCGTCAATACTCTCAGCAAACCTTCTCTTAATACTAGACAATTCTGCCAAACTGATTTTGGAGTGCCCTTCGTAAAATTGTTCATGGAACTTCTTTTCTAACTTGGCCCACGAATCAATCGAATTTGGGGCCAAAGAAGTGAACCATGTGAAGGCAGCCTTAGTCAAAGAAGAAGGAAAGTTTTTTACTCTCAAACACTAATTATGAGCCAAATCTCCCGACTTGGTTAAATATCTGGCAATATGTTCCATTGTCGACTCACCAGACTCTCCCCCAAACTAAGTGTATTTAGGCACCTTCATTCCTCTAGGTGCCTCGGTTTGGAGAATAAATTCATCCAATGGGGAAGCATATAGTGGCCTTTGCAATGTGGCACTCATACCATTCCTAGCCATAATTCTTTCGACAATAGTTGTCAAATTATTTTCCACTGCTAAGTCTTCTTGCCGATGTTGATCGACAATTTGATCAGCATCCTAATGTCGGTTAACTAACACCATCTGGTTACGTCCTGCTACTCCTGACTCAACGCCTTAATTTTGTTGGGGTCTAAGGATTTTTCCCTCATGGACTGTCTCATCTTCTGCTGCCCCTATCTCTACTTGAACAAGAATGGTTTGCCTAACCACTTGTGCCATTTGTCGAGCCGGTGCCCCTAGGAAGTTACACAAGCGTGTCAATTGATTAGCCACCTGCCTATTTGTTTCAGCAGATTCCTGTATCACAGAATTAAAAATTGTACCCAATTGATTAGTTAACATCTTAACCAGCTCATGATTATTATCATACATTTGTTGCCTCAACACCGCTATTGAAGTATTCGACAACGACATGGTTCTATTATGAGTATTATTCCTATTCTGAGCATTGCCCCCTTGCGCTAATCCCTATAAGGAGGGACTCATATTTTGAGCGTTGTCTGAAAATAATGTTGCACTTGATGTTGACTGATATCCTGGCATTAAGGAATACGGCATTCCATAAAGAGGATCTGTGGTGCCAAAGCGAGGCACATAGGGTCTGAACGTTGTTATCGTTGATCCTGAACCTCCCAGTGGAGGTAAAGGAATTGATGCTCCAATCGCACCTGTAGTCGACATCGTTGAGGCTTGTAGCGGGGTATTCGTTACCATTGGAGATATTGACTAAATCCAAGGTAAATCATACAAAGTCGAGTCGCCACCGCACTTCTATTTATCCAAAGGAATGGTTAGAAAGCGAACAAAAACCTAAAAGTTTTACACACAAAACTAGTAAAAGAAACAGAGATCTGGGTAAGGGGGTTGGTTATGCAATGGGAAGGTGTTAGGCACCCAAAACATCCTAGGTACTCCTAGGGAGCCCTTTTCACACTTGTTGCAAAGGTTATTGTTTTTGTGAAAATTTTATTTGTGCAAACATGATTGAAGAGATGAGAAGAGAATGTACAAGTTATTTACATTTTGTGTTTGGATGGATAAACCCATTGCCTACGTACCCTCTTATAAAAGATTAGGATCAAAACCTCGTAGTTCGGGGTAAAAATCTCAAAACAAATGAGTGGATTGATTGGTCCAAAAGCCTTAAGGTCTTTTGTTATCAAAGGGAGAAAACTCAACCTAAAACCACAAGTCCACCATGTGAGGATAGCTTCAACATGCTAGTGAGGGGTTAACCCTATAATAAGCATGGAAGACTCATTGTCCATCACTAAGGACAAAGGTGAGTATTATATCTACCACATAGATAACTCAAACCTAATAGCTAAAGGTTATGGAAAAATTTGATTAAGAAGTGGACATTGGAACCACAAAAGACATTTGAATGGGTTACATTTACCAATTAGAAGTATATACAAAAGTGGTCAAAGTTGACTTAAAGATTCAATTCAAAATGAGTGTTATGAAAAGAAAGTTTGAAAATCAAAAGCATAAGGCTTAGGTTTCTAATGTTGAAAACAAATGAAATGTTTGCACAAAAAGAGTTTTGGTTTGGGTTAAAGTGGAGAAATGAAGAAGAAGGGGTAAGTCCTAAAGAGAACAAAGAGGTGAGGGATATGAAATTAAACCACACTAGGAGTTCCTCTCTTGAGATCATATTGATGATCCAAGTGGCTCCCATCCTTTGGAATAAGCAAGCACAAAGCATAAGCAATCACAAAGCATAAGCAATCACACAAGTCTCATAAGAGATCCTCAATGTATCTTGTATCTTCCACTTAGATGAACATGGTAATGATATTTCAATTAAGCTCAAACGGAAACTCCTAGTTCAAGAGCAACCACATCAAAAGTTCACAAGTAAACAATCATCACACACTATATCCATACAAAAGGCTCAAACAATGGGTGGGCTTTAGTCAAGAGGGGTCATGTCAACCTCGACAAACAAGCCAAACTGTAAAGGATTATCTGTAGCTCTTAACCACTAACATTGAACGTTAGGGTGAAGCTGATCAAAATAGTAATGAGGATGAGACCTCATGCTCTTAACCCTGGCCGGGGTGAGCTCATGACAAAGAAAGCGCGGGGATCCAGAAAGTGGGATCCTATTCCACTTGACAGACACTGGACAAAGATCTTGGGTACATGTTCAGAAGCATCAGCACGTAGTGCGAGCATAAAGAACGACACACTGAATAACGGGGGATTGGCTACTAATCCCTTTTATCCATCAATTACCTCTTCTCTTGGAGGTCTTATCAGATAACACATGCCTCATCTTGGAGGTCTTTGGCACAATTTTAAACAAAACACAAACAGAGCCTCTGAAGGAGGACTTGCCAGCAAAATGCCTGCCAAAAAGGTGACAGGGCTTCAGACTACATGAAGTAAGAAGCTAACTACCTGAGTGGTGTGTCAACCACAATCCAAAGCTCAAGCAAGAGCTAAAGAAAGAAAGCAACTAAGGTACCTGTACAAAGACTAAACAGTCAGTACTTCAGTTATTAAACCAACAGACAAACAGTGAAACCCTCTAACAGTTACACAATTCAGTGCATAACACTCAAATGAGCTCATGAGTTCATCACATCAATTAAATCCCTACAAAACAAACATAGTTTAGTACTCAATGCATTTTGTATTCCATAATATCATCAATGAGTATCCACACCTGAAACAAGCAACAAAGTTAGTTTATGTGCTTCTAAATAACACTACAAAACATCAACAAACAAAGGCATAAGAGATGAATTCAAAACCTAACCAAATGACCAAAATAGAACCCAATCTTCTACACATTGCACATTCAAACATTCCACAAAATGTCCTCAAAAGGACCAACATCAAATCAATAAGCAAGTATCTCAAATGGCCTATGTCATGCAAGGACAAAAAATGTGCACAAAATGGACTTCCAACTTAGAAAATCCATATCAAATCAGAAATGCATGCAATGACTTTGATATTTTTTATACAAGTTCCTCATGTCATGGATGTTCAACATGCAAAAGATCAAATCCAGAATGATGCAAATGCTGTGTAAACAAAAATGCACCAATTCAATGTCAAAAATGTGACACAAATTGTCACATTTTTCTCTATGTGTCAAAAATAATGATAGCATGTGAGAAAAATTCCAAACCAGTGACCAAAAATTCACATCATGTATGAATGTCAAGCATGCAAAAGATTGGATCAAGAAGCTCAACATATAGAATTTCACAAAGCATTGAACACAATAGGTCAAAATGGCACCACATGGATTCAAAAATTCACAAATAAAAATCCAGACATCCAACATTCATGAAATCAATACCAAAAAATAGTAGAGATTAAAACAAAACTATGAAAATAAATTGGGATTAAATTGAACTATTTTTGAATTTTTAATGAATTAAACAAAACAAACAAAATAAAATGAAATATTAAAAGAAATGGAGGGAAACAATTAATTCAAATAAAACTCAGATAATACATGATCCGTTGGATATGGCGCGCATCATGAATCAATGGCTCAGGTTCAAATGATCAAAACGCACTGTTTCATTAAACACGGTCATCACACACATCAGCAGTCAAAGGCACACGCGACTTGGTCAAACAATCCATAACCAATCAAACAGACACGCAGCAAACACATGGCAACACACATGGACAAACCCTAAACAACTTAGACGCCGGAGCTACAGTCTCCGGTCGTCTTCTCCGGCGCGATTCCTGCGAGTTCAGACCAAATTTTTTCCATAAATCATCAAGGCTTACATCATTCGAACCGCCTTGCCATGTACATTCCAAATATCATAACCAAATCTCCTAATTCCTCATGGATTTTCCAGCTCGAATGAAAACATTTCCTAGATCTAAACTTATAGTTCATCATACATGCTCAATTCTCAACCGTTTTTAATTCTAAACATATCTACATAACCTACACAGCATGCTCTTCACATCTATGATCATAAAACAGCAAAAGGAAAGGATGAATTTCAACTCACCTGAAATTGAAGCTTCCTCAATTCACGATCTCACAGGCTATGAAGCTCCAAATCTACTCCTTTGACCTTGCCTTGAAGCTTTGTGCAAAGAGAATCAGTTGAAACCACCTGGATCTACTTCAATTTTCAAATTCCATCAACATGAGAGTGCACATGAACTGCTCGAAATCTAGCTGAATTGCTCAAAATAGTGGATGATTCTTGCTCAATGAAGCATGATGATCAAGAATATGCAAGAATTTTTGGTGTTTGTGTGGAGAAAATCAAAATTCGAAGAGAGAGAAATTGGAGGGAGTTTTGAATTTTCAGATCTGAATTGGTTCAGTTATGCAGTTATGATTAGGGTTTCAGCTTTTATATCCCATGCTAATGACCATGCTAATCACTTAAGCCAATGGTTAATCATGATTAAGGAGTTATGAAGCAAAATGCAAAAATGCAAATGAAGCTCACAAAGCCATAATCCACGTGTACAGTCCCATGCTAGGCTTCCAATTCACCCAAAACTAACCAATGGTCATGCTTGAAGTGTTATTTTGCTTGTAACTTAAGCCAAAAAATGAATAATGAAGTAATGCTTCAATTTGCACATGTGTGAACTAGTGAACTCTTGGTCATGATTCCTTTGCACAATTGGGCCAAATGAGGTCATTTTGAGATGACTTGAACATGAGAAGCATTTTGCAAAAAGAATGAACCAAATTGGAGCATTGTATCAAAAGTTATGCCATTTTGAATTTCCATGCACACCTTGTGATCAAATGAGCATAACTCCTCAACCATTAATCATATGGACATGAATTGGGACTTTTTGGAAAGGTGAGACAAAGATCTACAACTTTCATGTTCACCAAAAATCCATTTGAAACTTATTTGATATTGAAAAGTCAAGTTGAATGTCGACCAAAAACTTGCCAAATTTGGAAACTTTGAATTACAGGTCATTTTCCATTTTTAGTAACTTTTGCCATGACCTTTGAATCTTCAAGATGGATGTTTAGAATGATGAATAGACCTCTTTTAAACATGATTGAGGTGTCTCAACTCATTTCCCCACCTCATAGCCCTCAGTTGACTGCACAGTTGACTTTTGGTCCTCAGATGACCTTGAAATGTCTTGATTAACTTGAGCCTCTACCACTGGGTGAAATAGCTTCAAAATGAAACCCTAGCTCATGTAAGCTCCTTATAATGATCATGTGGTCCTCATCCCAAGAAAATACCTCATCTCTTACACAAAGGATCTTCTTGAAGCTCTTGACCTGGTGATTGCTTAAGCTACAACAAAAGATGTTAGTGACATATTTTTGTGCTTTTGGTTAGTGAATAAAACAAGAAAAGCAATGATATACAATTCAAGCATGCTTGGTGATCTCAAACCACTCACAAGAGATCCCTACCCAAAGGGAAAGGGAGCCAAGATGCTCAAAGATCCTTGAGGCTATGCAATGCAATATTATGATGCCATGAGGGATCTTAGGGACAAAATTGGGGTCTTACAGATGCCCCTATTTAAGGTCATTCTAGCCGGAGAAGTGAAGGTTAAAATCTTCGTCTCGACGAGGTAGAATGGGCTTAAATAATAACAAAGAGACAAATTTTGGTCCCTAAGAGACCTCATAATGCAAATGTATGTATGCAAAACAAACAAACTCTGTGGGGATATGTGTCCACAAAGAAGAAAAGATCAGAAAGAATTATGATAGTCCCTATGAGTTATCGACTCTATGGGGAAGGGACTCTACCGGGGACTCTTATGGGGATAGAAAAGGAGATAAAAATGCGTGATCAGGTCACGACTCAAAGCTGGGGAAAAAAGTTTCCAAAGGGAATAAACCCAATGGAAAGACTCGAGCTGACTCGAAGATGCATGTATTGGGGAATATGCCAATACATCAAAACTATCCGCAATGGATACTTCGGATAAAAAATCCGGACAAAAACAATCCACCAAGGGACTTCTCTGGGGATGTCTTAAAAAAGACTGTCCTGGGGAAGCAGCGAGATGAGGTGTTACCGGTTACTGGGTAACAAGCTCAATGAGACATGTGATCTAATCACCGGTATAAGGGTGAGAGAATAACAAGCTCGGGAAGAATGAATATCTAAGACCGGTATAAGGGTGAGAGATATCAATCAACCAAATCATCTGAGAAAAACCTAAAAGGTATATCTCAACTCAGGAAAATCTGACTCCACAGGGGACCAAAGTCATAATAGGGAGCAGAAGGAAGGAACACCAGGGATACCGGTTACTGGGCATATAATAGGTGACCAACCAAAGCGTGAATTGGGGAATATTCCCAAAACACCCATCATCCAAAAAAAAGGGCAAAACGCAAACTCGATTATGGGATGGACATTCGATTCCAAAACAGGGATACGAATCTTACTCGACTGGGGAAGAACGAAAGGCTCCGACCAAAGAGTGCATGAGATATATTATCTATTACCGTCGAAACGTAGATAATATACTCGCATGGAAGATTATCCACAACCGGTTACTGGGTTAATAAAGGACAAATCGACCGAAGAGAAAGGCATCGGGATACCAAAACTAGGTATATAATGATGACCAATCAAGGGGAGCAACCAACATCATCGGCAAACGGTAAATGAAAGAGGACCCGCTGGGGATAAAATTGCTTAATCAGAGCAATTATCCAAAAGAAGGAGGGAATCTCAATACCGAATATTGGATAATGATAACCGTCAAAGAGGGGATTACATCTACCGGATACTGGGTAGAAAACCACAGAAGAGTAACCGTCATCAACTAGGATGAACAACAATGGTTAACTCTGCAAAGGGGGAGTGAATCTTACTCAACTGGGGAAAAACAAAAGGTTTCGACCAGAGAGTGCATGAGATATACTATCTATTACCGTCAGAACGTAGATAGTATACTCACATGGAAGATTATCCACAACCGGTTACTGGGTTAATAAAGGATAAATCGACCGAGAGAAAGGCATCGGGATACCAAAACTCAGTATATAATGATGACCAATTCAGGAGAGAAACAATCGTCACCAACAATAATAGGGTAGACGAAAGATGACTCACTGGGGATAAATTGCGAGCGCAAGGCAATTATCCAGGAAAAAGAGGGAATATCAACATCCAATACTGGATGAAGATAACCGCCAAAGAGGGGATTACACCTACCGGATACTAGGTAGGAAACCGCAGAAGAGTAACCGTCATCAACTAGGATGAATAACAATGGTTAACTCTGCGAAGGGGAGGAAAATAGGGTTTACAACTACCGGTACAAGGGTAGAAAACCACAAACTCCGCTGAGGATAAGGTGAATAATTATTGATTACTGAACAATTATTCATTTACCACAGGGAAACACCAGAGACAGTCACGAGAGGCCAATTTAGGATCAAACCAAAAAGGCAAACTGAATCGAGACTCATCCTAATGAGGATATAACTCAATAGGGGAACCCATCCCAATATATATGTTGGGAGGAAGCAGAAACAACCGTCGTCCATGAGGATATAACTCAGTGGGGAATATGGCAGGAAAGATAAACACTTTCTGCTTAAAGGGGATGACTCTATATTGAGAGATCAGACATACACATCTGCTTGGGGAAGTATATATCACCAAATAGTAGGAGACAACAAACAACGATATATGGCAAAGAATGCAACATGAATATCTGAATGTCATAATTATGCATGTATATGCGTGATTTATGTATGATGAATGCTGACAAACAGACATATCTAACACAAACAGGTCCAGGAATCAACCACCCGGTACTACATCTCAAGAGAGAAAGCCAGGATCACCGGAGAATATCCAATCTGCCGGGGATCAGAGACAACAATATCTCTGCAGGGATGAATCATCAGTCTCAGCTGGGAAACGGAGTTCAGTACACAGGTAGAATCTGCCACATAAGCAACTTTACTGGGGATCTGAGATACCAGGACACAGCAATATCTCTGCAGGGGATAACATCATCACAAATAAAATCCATCACACCAACAACTCTACTGGGGATCTATCTGAGGGAATGAAGGAATTCTGGTGATCCAACACCAAGTACTAAACTCACCAAAGAGGACACGTCTGTTGAGAAGGGAAGACCACTGCTCTGCTGAAGGGAGGGGAGGTGAATAACCTTAACAAGCACTCCAATCGGTGGGATAAACCACAACACATATTCTGGGAGAAGAGGATACAGTCATGCCAGGAACATGAACAAATGTCTTACCCTGTTGGAAATCATGCCACCCTTGGGAGAGCACTGAGGATCTCCTAAGTATCCTTTCATCATTGTGAATGTTCACTTTGTTTTAAAAATAATTTGTGAAAGATTTATTTGTTTATGACAATGATATTTTCTCAATTAAAACATGCAAAACATTTGTTGAATAGAAACAAGTAAGAGTGCAAATAATTGGATAAAAGGCTCAAATTTATTTGATGGAATGGTAGTCTGCAAATGGCAAGACTCCATAGATCTTTACAAGTTTGAAATTGGTGATATATATTGGAAAAGGGCTACACTGAACATAATGACCATTTCTCCACCAATGCTGGATTCGATGTATTCGAAGCTTTGGTTGACGACAAATGAACAAGAATCTCTGATGGATGACAGTTGTAGAACACAGTCTTGTCAGGATGTAGTTACTTGCCAAATCCCTAATTTTTTTGCCTAGATTGCCCCAGGATGAGGTACTCAATCTAGCGGGATGCATCTATTCATTTTTTATGTCTCTAACTTTTTGCCTGGATCGCCCTTTCGGGTTTTCAATCCACCGAGACGCTCTTTTTTGCCTAAGCCGCCCTTTCGGGTTTTCAACTTAGCGAGCCATTCTGTTTTTATTTTTAGGCGAAGTATTTCTTGACTGCATCTGAATTCACAGGACGAGTGAAATCCTCCCCATCCATAGTTGTAAGTATCAAAGCACCGCCTGAAAAGGCTCTCTTAACAACATATGAACCTTCATAGTTTGGAGTCCACTTGCCCCTGGAATCGGGCGCGAAAGACAAGACTTTCTTGAGCACGAGGTCACCTTCTCGGAACACACGAGGCTTGACCTTCTTATCAAAAGCCTTCTTCATTCTCTGCTGATACAACTAACCATGACACATGGCAGTCAATCTCTTCTCTTCAATCAAATTCAGTTGGTCATAACGACTCTGAACCCATTCAGCATCAGTCAACTTGGCCTCCATCAACACTCTCATTGATGGGATCTCCACCTCTACTGGGAGTACGGCCTCCATGCCATAAACAAGAGAGAAAGGGGTTGCCCCTGTTGAAGTGCGGACAAATGTACGATATCCATGCAAAGCAAATGGCAGCATCTCATGCCAATCTTTGTACGTAACAACCATCTTTTGGATAATTTTCTTGATATTCTTATTAACAGCTTCAACAACCCCATTCATCTTGGGTCTGTAAGGAGAAGAATTATGGTGTGCAATCTTGAACTCACTACACAACTCTTTCATCATCTTATTATTCAAGATAGATCCATTATCAATAATGATCTTATCTGGCACACCATAACGGCATATGAGTTGATTCTTGATAAACTTCACAACTACCTGCCTAGTCACATTTGCATATGATGCGGCTTCAACCCACTTAGTGAAGTAATCGATTGCTACGAGAATAAACCTGTGTCCATTGGACGCTTTCGGCTCAATCATGCCAATCATGTCAATTCCCCACATAGAGAAAGGCCATGGTGATGAAATCATATTCAGAAGTGTCGGAGGAATATGAATCTTATCCGCATAAATCTGACACTTATGGCATTTCTTCACATACTTGCAACAGTCAGACTCCATTGTCAGCCAATAGTAGCCTGCTCTCAACATCTTTCTAGCCATGGCATGCCCATTGGAATGGGTACCAAATGAACCTTCATGGACCTCAGTCATCAACAGGTCTGCTTCGTGTCTATCCACACATCTGAGCAGAACCATGTCAAAATTTCTCTTATAAAGCACTTCACCATTGAGGTAGAAACTACCTGACAATCTCCTCAAAGTCTTCCTATCTTTCACAGATGCCCCAGGCGGGTAAACCTGGTTCTGGAGGAAGCACTTGATGTCATAATACCATGGCTTATCATCTTTTACTTCTTCAACTGCAAATACATGAGCTGGTCTATCCAAGCGCATCACGGTGATATTGGGAACTTCATTCCAATATTTAACCACAATCATTGAAGCAAGCGTAGCAAGAGCATCTGCCATCCGATTATCATCTCGAGGAATATGGTGGAAGTCAACCTCAGTAAAGAACGTTGAAATCCTCCTCGCATAATCTCTATATGGAATAAGACCAGGCTGATTCGTCTCCCATTCACCCTTGATCTGATTGACAACAAGGGCCGAATCACCATAAACAACAATATGCTTGATCCTTAGATCAATACACTCTTCAAATCCCATAATACAGGCCTCGTACTCAGCCATATTATTCGTGCATTTGAAAGTTAGCCTTGCTGTAAAAGGAATATGTGTGCCCTGAGGAGTAATGATTACTGCCCCAATACCATTTCCATATTGATTTACAGCGCCGTCAAATACCATACTCCATCTGGAACCAGGTTCTGGCCCTTCATCGAGTGTAGGCTCATCACAATCTTTCATCTTCAAATACAAAATCTCCTCATCTGGGAAGTCATACTGAACTGACTGATAATCCTCAATAGGCTGATGTGCCAAGTGGTCAACCAAGAAACTACCTTTAATAGCCTTCTGAGCTCGATACTCAATATCATACTCAGATAACAACATCTGCCAACGGGAAATCCTCCCGGTTAAAGCAGGCTTCTCAAATATATACTTGATTGGATCCATTCTGGATATCAACCAAGTTGTATGATTTATCACATACTGGCGTAAACGCTTAGCGACCCAAGCCAAAGCACATCATGTCTTCTCAAGCATTGAGTATCGAGACTCACACTCAGTGAACTTCTTACTCAGGTAGTAAATAGCATACTCTTTCTTCCCTGATTCGTCTTGCTGACCAAGGACACAACCCATCGAGTCTTCAAGAACTGTCAAATACATGATCAAAGGTCTTCCTTCTACAGGCGGAGATAGGATTGGAGGTTCAGACAGATACTTTTTGATACTGTCGAAAGCTTTCTGGCAATCCTCGGTCCAATCATGGGACTGATCTTTCCGGAGGAGCTTGAATATCGGCGCACATGTGGCAGTCATGTGAGATATGAATCTGGAAATATAATTCAAGCGGCCAAGAAAACCTCAGACTTGCTTCTCAGTTTTGGGCGCAGGCATCTCTCGTATTGCTTTGACCTTTGCAGGATCAACCTCAATACCTCTTCCGCTGACAATAAAGCCCAATAACTTGCCAGAACGGACTCCAAATGTACACTTGTTAGGATTCAGACGAAGCTTATACTTCCTCAAACGCTGAAAAAGCTTCAACAAGTGCTCTACATGTTCAATCCGTTCTTGACTTAGCAACCATATCGTCAACATATACCTCAATCTTCTTGTGCATCATATCATGGAACAAGGTGGTCATAGCTCGTTGATACGTGGCTCCGGCGTTCTTCAAACCGAAGGGCATCACTCGATAATAGAATGTTCCCCAAGGTGTGATGAATGTTGTCTTCTCCATATCCTCGGGTGCCATCTTGATCTGATTATATCCGGAAAATTCATCCATAAATGAGAAGACATTGAATTTAGTTGTATTATCTACTAACATATCAATATGTGGTAGAGGGAAATCATCTTTCGGACTAGCTTTATTCAAATCTCTATAGTCCACACACATCCGGACTTTTCCACCTTTCTTAGGCACGGGCACAATATTGGCCACCCATTGAGGATATGTAGAAGTCACCAGAAACCCCACATCAATTTGCTTCTGAACTTCCTCTTTGATCTTCACTGCCATATCAGGATGAGTTCTTCTGAGCTTCTGCTTCACAGGCACGCACTTAGGCTTCAAGGGTAGGTAATGTTGCACAATATCTGTATCTAGACCTGGCATGTCTTCATACGACCAAGCAAAGATATCGACATATTCTCGTAGCAATTCAATCAACCCCTTCTTAACAGATTCTTCCAGGAGTGCCCCAATCTTTACTTCTCGCACACAATCCTCAGACCCCAAGTTGACTGTTTCCAGATTCTCAAGATGCGGCTGAATGATCTTCTTTTCATGCTCAAGTAGATGGGTAATCTCGTCAGGAATCTCTTCAACATCATCTTCCTCTGCCTCAAATACAGGGAACTCAAAATTGGGAGATGGTGTCAGATCATTATGTTCAATGGGTTTGATCAACCTGCATAATGATTTTGGATATGAAAATCTTTTAGAAATCAAACACGGAAAATCATTATGCAGATGAAAAGATTGATTTTATTTTATTTTAGGGTTTTATGTGATCACCAATTTCATGCAAAAAAGCAAAAAGGGAAAAATAATTGGAAAAACAAACATTTAACATGAATTTATTGAATGAAAATATCATTGTATTTATGTTGCCAACAATGTCATCACTTCTCCTTTTGGCATGGGAGAAGGGTTTTTAAACAAAGTGATCATTACATTGACTTGTGGACAACTGTAGGAACATCCACAACGACCCAATTGTTGCAGATCCCTCCAGGGATGATGAAATTGTCAGAGTCCTCTGCACATCCTCTTCCAAAACAGCAACAGCTTCCTCCTCCTGACCGGTGTGGATAAAACCTCCACTCTTGAACAGTCCTTTCTCATTGAAAACCCCAGAAGAAAAGCCAATACCAGCCCGAGACTTATTGTCTTCCAGCTCAATCATTTTTCCTAGCCCAGCAATTGCACCACACTCAATGGCCAACTTCGCATCTCTATAGGAAGCAAATGAAGGAGTTCTCTTCTCAACAGGCTCAGCTATAGATAAAGCTTGGAAAGGAGTTCCAACTTCATCCTCGGCATCTATGTATGAGAAGGAAGACAAGTGGCTAACCAGGAGAGCCTTTTCTCCCCCTACCACTACCAGTTTCTTATTTTTCACAAATTTCAGCTTCTGGTGTAGGGTGGATGTCACGGCACCAGCCTCGTGAATCCATGGTCTGCCTAGGAGACAGCTGTACGATGGGTGAATGTCCATAACCTGGACGGTAATTTGGAAATCACTTGGTCCAATCTTGATAGGGAGATCAACTTCCCCAATCACAGTCTTACGCGACCCATCAAAAGCTTTCACAACTACTCCACTCTGCCTCATGGAAGGCCCTTGATAAGACAATCTTGAGAGAGTGGTTTTTGGCAATACATTCAGGGATGACCCAGTGTCCACCAACACATTGGACATGGCGTCGTCTTTACAATTCATGGATATGTGTAAAGCCAAGTTGTGGTCTCTTCCCTCCTCAGGGAGATCAGAGTCACAGAAACTCAAATTGTTACAAGCAGTAATGTTCGTAACAATGCTATCGAACTGTTCTATAGTGACATCATGATCTACATATGCCACATCCAAAACTTTCTGCAGAGCCTCTCTATGCGGTTCTGAATTCAGGAGCAATGACAACACAGATATCTTGGATGGCGTTTGTAGAAGCTGGTCTACAACGTTGTACTCACTCTTCTTGATGAGCTTCAGCATCTCATCACAGTCTTCTTTCACATTGCCGCTAGGGCCAACAGAAGTAGGAGCTTTTAGTACAGAGGAAGGCTTAACAACAGGTGCCGGATTCGGGGTGCTCACAGCATTTCCAATCGGACGTTCAACAAAATCAGCATTAGTTTAAGGCTTTGGTGGTGCTGAAAACACACGACCGCTGCGGGTCAAACCACTTACATCAGCGATGTTCACAACAGAGGAGAATGGTAAAGTCACCTCTTTCCCATCTTCTACAGCAACAGCGTTGTAACGAAAGGGAATCGCCTTTTCAGAAGAATACGGTACTGGACCGGCGGGCTTAATGATAAGAACAGAAGAAACCTTCTGCTTGCTACCATCGTACTTGATGATAACAGGTTTGGGTATCTGAAATACTGGGGAAATTACGTTGACCTCTGGCTCATTTTCGTCAACATTCCTATTCTGAAGAATCTCAATAACTCCTTCGTCCAACATTTCCTGAAGATCTTTGCGCACCTGGCGACAACCCAATCGGTTAACAGGGCAGATTCGGCATTTATCATGGTCGTGCTCAATGTGACTGTACTCACATAAAAAACGGTGCAACTCGACCAACGATTGTCGAATATGGCTGACATATTTGACCTTGTACTTGCCAGGGCAACCCTGGACCATGTTGACAGATTTCCCATGCTCGGGCAATGGGTTCTTCTTCACATTAGGACCTACATCCTCAAAACACAGGATGCCACACCTCACAAGGTCTTGAACCTTGGTCTTCAAAGGATAGCAATTCTCCACGTCGTGGCCGGGAGCACCAGAGTGGTATACACAATGCAATTCAGGCTTATACAACCACTGAGGGTTAGCAGGTATAGCTGGTGGGTCTCTCGGAGTAATCAACTTCCTCTCTATCAAAGAGGGATATAGTTCTGCGTACGTCATTGGAATCGGATCAAAAGTGATCTTCTTCCTCTCGTAACTTGTGCTGGTTTGATTACTGTTGCGAGGCTGGTAGGCCTGCTGTTGCGGACGGTGCTGTTGTTGTTGATATTGCTGAGGTAATTGTTGATTGTTGCTATGTTGCTGATACTGTTGATTGTCACATGGGAGGTCACAGCATGTGCCTCTCCATCTTTATTCTTTGCAAATGCCCCATAACGTTTGGCAGAAGAGCCTTCTTCTTTGGTCAGACGTCCTTCTCTAACCCCTTCTTCTAGACGCATCCCCATATTCACCATCTCGGTGAAGTCAGAAGGAGCGCTAGTAATCATCCGCTCATAATAAAATGAACTCAAGGTCTTCAGAAAGATCTTGGTCATTTCCTTCTCTTCCAACGGAGGCACAATCTGTGCTGCCAACTCTCGCCACCTCTGGGCGTACTCTTTGAACGTTTCTTTGTCCTTCTGGGACATGGCCCTCAACTGATCCCTATCGGGAGCCATATCCATATTATACTTGTACTGCTTGACGAAGGCCTCGCCAAGGTCGTTGAAGGATCGGATGTTCGCACTGTCCAGACCCATATACCATCTCAGGGCAGCACCGGACAGACTGTCCTGAAAATAGTGGATGAGCAATTGGTCGTTATCAGTCTGAGTTGACATCTTCCTGGCATACATGACCAGGTGGCTGAGAGGACAAGTGTTCCCCTTGTATTTTTCAAAGTCAGGGACCTTGAATTTCACAGGAATCTTCACATTGGGAACCAAGCATAATTCGGCAGCGGACTTGCCAAAGAGATCCTTTCCTCTAAGAGTCTTCAATTCCTTGCGAAGCTCAAGAAATTGGTCATTCATAGCGTCCATCTTCTCATGGACATCTGGGCCCTCAGATGGCTCAGAATGATAGATGGTGTCGTCTACCCTAGGCATGGTATGCACGACAGGAGGAGGAACAGCAAGGACCGGGCTAGATGCCGGCATAGAAGCAAAAGTTGGAGCAGGGCCCTCAGGCATAAAGTTGGGAGGCATCCCCCACGGGAACCCGACTGGCATAGCTGCAGGAGCAAAGTGTGCACTAGCTGCAGGCACAGTTGAGGAAACAATCTCAGAGATGACTGTCCTCTGGGGAGGAGTTGAAGGTGTTGGAGAAGACTGACTCTAGGCAGCCAGGAATGATTCCATCAAAGCACTCAATCTGGCGACTTCTTCTTTGAGTTCACGGTTCTCTTGCTCTAGATGATCCATCAGTCTTGAAGAGTTGGCTCTAGTGTAGTACCGGTGAGTCAGCTTGTCTTCAAAATAAATGAAGAGCACAGAGTTAGACCACAAGACCAGAAGCCGGGAACAAAACCTACTTATGCATATGGTGCATGCAATGCTTGTGCATATGATTTGTTTTTATTTATTTCAAAGGAACTCTAGGGTTTTATTTGCAAATTTTGGAAATATTAACTGTTTATCACATATGGAAATATCTCATAGCATAACATCAGGGAAAAGAAGTACAACATTGTCAATCGTATACAAGAGAAAAGGAAAATAATCATCCTATGGATCCCTAGAAACAATCATCTAATGCTCGGGACACAGGAAGATAAGTTGCACGAAGCCTCTTCACCTCTCTCTCGTAAGCTGCCTCCATATCTGCCTTTTCCTTGGCGAGTCGATCATACCTCCTCTTCCAAAACTTGGAAGACTGGGGAAGTAGAGAAGTCCATTCATCATTGGGATCATCAATAACCTGATGCTCGAGGAACTCTATCAAAACATCTTTCTCCTTAATCTGCTGAAGCAACTCTTCTCTTTCACGGATCCAGGCACGTGATAGGTCTTCGTCTCTCAACTCCTCTACTCCTTGGTTAGGGAGGGTTGAAGGTCCAGCCACAACCAAAGGTGTAGGTCTCGGATATTCGTAAGGCATGAGATACTCAGATGCTCTCTTCCTTACCCAAGCAGTGTAAGGCTCCATAACAATGCAATTCTTAGGACCTAACTCCTTCCTTCCTTTCTTATGAACCTTACGCCAAGCGCGAACCATTCTGCCCTTCAAGCCTTGGGGATCTTTACCCTCCTGAAAGAACACACCCTCTAACAGAATGTTATTAGGTTTATCCTTTAGGGGGAACCCAAGCTGACGACGTGCTAAAACAGGGTTGTAGTTAATCCCACCACATGTACCAAGAAGAGGCACATTGGAGAATTCACCACAAGAGTCAATAATCTGCACACCATCATATACACGGTTAGACCAAGAGATATCATCATTAGTGAGAGACATAAGTCTCGTGGACCACCGTAGACATCCCTTGTTCTCCTTGAAGGCAACTGTCTGAGGTAAGTGAGAAATAAACCACTTATACAATAGAGGAAAACAGCACACAATGGCACCACCACCCTTTGCATTCCTCATATGCAAAGAGAAATAGGTATCACCCAACAGAGTCGGAACGGGATTAAGAGCAGAGAAGATCCTAATAGCATTCACATCCACAAACTTGTTGATGTTGGCGAACAATACCAATCCATAGATGAGAAGTATAAATATGGCTTCAAAGGCTTCCTCACTCATGGCCTTCCCATAAACAGTAGCTTGAGCAATGAGGAACTCAGAAGGGAGACCTTGAATTCCACCTTTGGTAGTCATATGAGCACCAAGCAGAGATTCATCTATGTGCAACATGTCAGCTATCTCTTGAGAAGTAGGAATACTCTCCAAGCCACTGAACGGAAACTGATCCAGGATAGGTATACCCACGAGATAAGCATACTCCTCAAGGGTAGGCAAAAGCTGAAAGTCCGGAAACGTGAAGCAACGGTACAAGGGATCATAAAACAGCACCAATACGCTCATCAACCCTTCATCCACCTGAGTAGTCAGAAGAGGAAGAAGCTTCCCAAAACGAGCTTTGAAACCCAAGGGATCTAATACATAGGATGTCAGATTCCTTAACTCTTTTAAATCTGGCTTCCTGAAGTTGTACTTCTTTGTGTTCCTTCTTTGTCTTTCCATGTCTGAAAATTTTGCAAATAAACCCCTTAAGTTCCTTGAAAATTTCTTTTATTATTGATGATATGGATGCAAATGGATGCATGAATGCATGAATGCAACAATCACACTCAAGGATCAAGCAAAGCACACCAAACAAAGGTCATGGGATGGATCATATTATCCTTAATATCAATCATCCATTTTGGTGGATTATGGTTTACACCTTATAAACACCCAAGTTCCATTGATATTAAGGATATATGAATGGATCAACCATGAATCAAGGGTTTGTTGCAAGTCACGAGCATGGTGTCTCGGTTAAGAACCACCCAAAGGGAGTGTACTAGGGTTTAAACCTACCAAACATGTTCTACAAGAGGTTCCCATAGTCATCATCCCATCTTTCGGATATTATCAGAGAAACGACTACTCGTATTCCAAAAATATTCTCAAGAGAGACTCTTATGAGTGTAGTATCGCGTAACAATCGTATCAAATCTTACATTTGAACGACTTTCGCACTACATCCTAAAAATAGGCCAAGATGGGTTTGGTAAACTAAGGTACTTGGCTTCTAAGGTCTATATTGGAAAGAGTAATGTCTAACCACAACTTACTTGTGTGACATTATTGATCCCAACATGACCTCCACCAAGTGAATGGACTTGCAAGTCAACTTGCTAAGGAATAACTCCACACAAGTCGACAAGACTACGCCATTCTCCTATCCTAAGTGCACTCGAGTTTGGGTATAGAACTCATCTCACAAGGATCACCAAGCATGCAAGTAATTAATATCAAGCAAATCAATCATTACATATAATACAGTAATCCCAAATTGCACAAAAATATGTCATAAAACAATATAATACAACAAGCATGAAAAGTTGGCAAAACCCAACGTAATTTCCCCAGCAGAGTCGCCACTTTTCTGTAGCGGGGTATTCGTTACCATTGGAGATATTGACTAAATCCAAGGTAAATCATACAAAGTCGAGTCGCCACCACACTTCTATTTATCCAAAGGAATGGTTAGAAAGCGAACAAAAACCTAAAAGTTTTACAAACAAAACTAGTAAAAGAAACAGAGATCTGGGTAAGGGGGTTGGTTATGCAATGGGAAGGTGTTAGGCACCCAAAACATCCTAGGTACTCCTAGGGAGCCCTTTTCACACTTGTTGCAAAGGTTATTGTTTTTGTGAAAATTTTATTTGTGCAAACATGATTGAAGAGATGAGAAGAGAATGTACAAGTTATTTACATTTTGTGTTTGGATGGATAAACCCATTGCCTACGTACCCTCTTATAAAAGATTAGAATCAAAACCTCGTAGTTCGGGGTAAAAATCTCAAAACAAATGAGTGGATTGATTGGTCCAAAAGCCTTAAGGTCTTTTGTTATCAAAGGGAGAAAACTTAACCTAAAACCACAAGTCCACCATGTGAGGATAGCTTCAATATGCTAGTGAGGGGTTAACCCTATAATAAGCATGGAAGACTCATTGTCCATCACTAAGGACAAAGGTGAGTATTATATCTACCACAAAGATAACTCAAACCTAATAGTTAAAGGTTATGGAAAAATTTGATTAAGAAGTGGACATTGGAACCACAAAAGACATTTGAATGGGTTACATTTACCAATTAGAAGTATATACAAAAGTGGTCAAAGTTGACTTAAAGATTCAATTCAAAATGAGTGTTATGAAAAGAAAGTTTGAAAATCAAAAGCATAAGGCTTAGGTTTCTAATGTTGAAAACAAATGAAATGTTTACACAAATAGAGTTTTGGTTCGGGTTAAAGTGGAGAAATGAAGAAGAAGGGGAAAGTCCTAAAGAGAACAAAGAGGTGAGGGATATGAAATTAAACCACACTAGGAGTTCCTCTCTTGAGATCATATTAATGATCGAAGTGGCTCCCATCCTTTGGAATAAGCAAGCACAAAGCATAAGCAATCACACAAGTCTCATAAGAGATCCTCAATGTATCTTGTATCTTCCACTTAGATGAACATGGTAATGATCTTTCAATTAAGCTCAAATGGAAACTCCTAGTTCAAGAGCAACCACATCAAAAGTTCACAAGTAAACAATCATCACACACTATATCCACACAAAAGGCTCAAACAATGGGCGGGCTTTAGTCAAGAGGGGTCATGTCAACCTCGACAAACAAGCCAAACTGTAAAGGGTAATCTGTAGCTCTTAACCACTAACATTGAACGTTAGGGTGAAGCTGGTAAAAATGGTAATGAGGATGAGACCTCATGCTCTTAACCCTGGCCGAGGTGAGCTCATGACAAAGAAAGCGTGGGGATCCAGAAAGTGGGATCCTATTCCACTTGACAGACACTTGACAAAGATCTTGGGTACATGTTCAGAAGCATCAACACGTAGTGCGAGCATAAAGAACGACACACTGAATAACGGGGGATTGGCTACTAATCCCTTTTATCCGTCAATTGCCTCTTCTCTTGGAGGTCTTATCAGATAACACATGCCTCATCTTGGAGGTCTTTGGCACAATTTTAAACAAAAAACAAACAGAGCCTCTGAAGGAGGACTTGCCAGCAAAATGCCTGCCAAAAAGGTGACAGGACTTCAGACTACATGAAGTAAGAAGCTAACTACCTGAGTGGCGTGTCAACCACAATCCAAAACTCAAGCAAGAGCTAAAGCAAGCAAGCAACTAAGGTACCTGTACAAAGACTAAACAGTCAGTACTTCAGTTATTAAACCAACAGACAAACAGTGAAACCCTCTAACAGTTACACAATTCAGTGCATAACACTCAAATGAGCTCATGAGTTCATCACATCAATTAAATCCCTACAAAACAAACATAGTTTAGTACTCAATGCATTTTGTATTCCACAATATCATCAATGAGTATCCACACCTGAAACAAGCAACAAAGTTAGTTTATGTGCTTCTAAATAACACTACAAAACATCAACAAACAAAGGCATAAGAGATGAATTCAAAACCTAACCAAATGACCAAAACAGAACCCAATCTTCTACACATTGCACATTCAAACATTCCACAAAATGTCCTCAAAAGGACCAACATCAAATCAATAAGCAAGTATCTCAAATGGCCTATGTCATGCAAGGACAAAAAATGTGCACAAAATGGACTTCCAACTTAGAAAATCCATATCAAATCAGAAATGCATGCAATGACTTTAATATTTTTTATACAAGTTCCTCATGTCATGGACGTTCAACATGCAAAAGATCAAATCCAGAATGATGCAAATGCTGTGTAAATAAAAATGCACCAATTCAATGTCAAAAATGTGACACAAATTGTCACATTTTTCTCTATGTGTCAAAAATAATGATAGCATGTGAGAAAAATTCCAAACCAGTGACCAAAAATTCACATCATGTATGAATGTCAAGCATGCAAAAGATTGGATCCAAAAGCTCAACATATAGAATTTCACAAAGCATTGAACACAATAGGTCAAAATGGTACCACATGGATTCAAAAATTCACAAATAAAAATCCAGACATCTAACTTTCATGAAATCAACACCAAAAAATACTAGAGATCAAAACAAAACTATGAAAAAAAATTGGGATTAAATTGAACTATTTTTGAATTTTTAATGAATTAAACAAAACAAACAAAATAAAATGAAATATTAAAAGAAATGGAGGGAAACAATTAATTCAAATAAAACTCAGAAAATACATGATCTGTTGGATATGGCGCGCATCATGAATCAATGGCTCAGGTTCAAATGATCAAAACGCACCGTTTCATTAAACACGGTCAGCACACACATCAGCAGTCAAAGGCACACGCGGCTTGGTCAAACAATCCACAACCAATCAAACAGACACGCAGCAAACACATGGCAACACACATGGACAAACCCTAAACAACTCAGACGCCGGAGCTACAGTCTCCGATCGTCTTCTCCGGCGTGATTCCGGCGAGTTCAGACCAATTTTTTTCCAGAAATCATCAAGGCTTACATCATTCGAACCGCCTTGCCATGTACATTCCAAATATCATAACCAAATCTCCTAATTCCTCATGGATTTTCCAGATCGAATGAAAACATTTCCTAGATCTAAACTTATAGTTCATCATACATGCTCAATTCTCAACCATTTTTAATTCTAAACATATCTACATAACCTACACAGCATGCTCTTCACATCTATGATCATAAAACAGCAAAAGGAAAGGATGAATTTCAACTCACCTGAAACTGAAGCTTCCTTAATTCACGATCTCACAGGCTATGAAGCTCCAGATCTACTCCTTTGACCTTGCCTTGAAGCTTTGGGCAAAGAGAATCAGTTGAAACCACCTGGATCTACTTCAATTTTCAAATTCCATCAACATGAGAGTGCACATGAACTGCTCGAAATCTAGCTGAATTGCTCAAAACAGTGGATGATTCTTGCTCAATGAAGCATGATGATCAAGAATATGCAAGAATTTTTGGTGTTTGTGTGGAGAAAATCAAAATTCGAAGAGAGAGAAATTGGAGGGAGTTTTGAATTTTCAGATCTGAATTGGTTCTGTTATGCAGTTATGATTAGGGTTTCAGCTTTTATATCCCATGCTAATGACCATGCTAATCACTTAAGCCAATGGTTAATCATGATTAAGGAGTTATGAAGCAAAATGAAAAAATGCAAATGAAGCTCACAAAGCCATAATCCACGTGTACAGTCCCATGCTAGGCTTCCAATTCACTCAAAATTATCCAATGGTCATGCTTGAAGTGTTATTTTGCTTGTAACTTAAGCCATAAAATGAATAATGAAGTATTGCTTCAATTTGCACATGTGTGAACTAGTGAACTCTTGGTTATGATTCCTTTGCACAATTGGGCCAAATGAGGTCATTTTGAGATGATTTGAACATGAGAAGCATTTTGCAAAAAGAATGAACCAAATTGGAGCATTGTATCAAAAGTTATGCCATTTTGAATTTCCATGCACACCTTGTGATCAAATGACCATAACTCCTCAACCATTCATCATATGGACATGAATTAGGACTTTTTGGAAAGGGGAGACAAAGATATACAACTTTCATGTTCACCAAAAATCCATTTGAAACTTATTTGATATTGACAAGTCAAGTTGAATGTGGACCAAAAACTTGCCAAATTTGGAAACTTTGAATTACAGGTCATTTTTCATTTTTAGTAACTTTTGCCATGACCTTTGAATCTTCAAGATGGATGTTTAGAATGATGAATAGACCTATTTTGAACATTATTGAGGTGTCTCAACTCATTTCCCCACCTCATAGCCCTCAGTTGACTGCACAGTTGACTTTTGGTCCTCAGATGATCTTGAAATGTCTTGATTAACTTGAGCCTCTACCACTGGGTGAAATAGCTTCAAAATGAAACCCTAGCTCATGTAAGCTCCTTATAATGATCATGTGGTCCTCATCCCAAGAAAATACCTCATCTCTTACACAAAGGATCTTCTTGAAGCTCTTGACCTGGTGATTGCTTAAGCTACAACAAAAGATGTTAGTGACATATTTTTGTGCTTTTGGTTAGTGAATAAAACAAGAAAAGCAATGATATACAATTCAAGCATGCTTGGTGATCTCAAACCACTCACAAGAGATCCCTACCCAAAGGGAAAGGGAGCCAAGATGCTCAAAGATCCTTGAGGCTATGCAATGCAATGTTATGATGCCATGAGGGATCTTAGGGACAAAATTGGGGTCTTACAAGGCTGCACTTGTCAACGGAGGCAACGCTGCAACCTGTGAAATTACTGTTTCCGTAGTGGATAAAGCCCCTTGTGGCACTTCATCCGTATTGGAATTTGACATTTTTACAGTTTCTTGTGGTCTACTATATAGTTTGCCACTTCTAAGTTTCATGCAATTGCGTAACTACACTAGCACTGGTCCCACTGGGCATGCCATTTTATTTACTGTGGAAATTGGTAAACAATCGCTAGTCCTCCCTAAGCCTTAAAACTAAGGGTTACTTGCAGGATCAACTAGTTGATCCTAAGACATGTGCTAATGTAACAGGGTAACTCGTTCAATTCGAAGGACTATTAACTTTGTGAGAAACGGCTTTTGACAAAATATTGAACAAGCAAAGGTTTTTCCACACGAAATGATGATGCTATAGACTATGGGTGACTCGTGACCGATAGTGCTATAACATTCAAAAGACATACACAACGAACACGCTTTTGGTGAATTCTATTATCGTAATAGAATTAGTGTCGACAGCGTAGATGACCACATAAAAGGATAATTCAAACGTAAAAGAAATTAAAATAAAGTGTTCAACGGGAACAATTGAAAAATAAGGAAGTTGCATTGAAGTAAATGTGGTGATTCACGTACATAGCACTCTTGAAAACTCTTGCTTCCTCGCGCTGGGAATGTGAAGTTTTTTACAAGTGATTTTGGTACAAAGTGAACACCCGAAGTCCTCTGTGGGATCCCCTATTTATAATGAGCTAAAGAAACTGTCTACAAGCAAAACTACTCAAAAATAACTGTCTGTAGACAGACGTCGTGCCACACGATCTAAAAACTACTACATATCTTTGGCGCTCGTTCTCCTTGTAACTGCTAGTCATTTTGAATTTCAAACTTATCCCACTCAGGTATTTATATAGACACCATCCCCAATGTGTTTGGTACAATCAAGAATTTCTTAAGTCCCAATCTCCGGTCCAGTCGACAGAACGGATTTCGACCAAACTTGCTTCTTCCGTCGATTTCATCTTCTGGTAACTTGTGGTTTTCCCAGCTCTTGCTTATCTTGGGCTCAGCTTTTCTTTCAAACATCCCCTTGGTGAGGTATAATCCTTAAATCCATAAGGCGCTTTCGTTAATTATGCCTTCAACATGCCTTAGTAATTTCTTGTGGTAACACCTTCTTACCAATAAATAAGTCTTCCACATTCTTCGGGAACACCGGCCCAAAGACACGACCACTGCGGGTCACCTTAGTAACATCAACTATACTCACAACAGAACTGGTCGTAGGCAAAGGAACCTCTTGAACATTCTCTAATATGGTAGCATTGTACTGATACGAGACAACCTTATCGGATGCATACGGAACGAGGCCCGCTAACCGTATAACCAACGATGATACCGATTTATTGCTGACGTTGTTACTGCTGCTGCTATCATACTGGATCACCACTCTCTCAGGAGTTTTGAAAATGGGAACAATAATATTCACATCGTTATCTACGTGACGGGACTGGAGAATCTGAACCATACCTTCATCTATCAACCGCTGGATGTCCCTCTTCACAATAACACAACCTTTAGGATTGGCACTACAAATCGCAAAACCATCATGGTCATGCTCACAATCGCTAACCAAGTAGATATCCTTGTACATCCTCACCAAGGACCTTCTTATGAAGCATACATCAAATACCTTGAATTCCCCGAGACAGCCGTCCACCATGCTAACAGATGAATTTCCATGGGTAGGTAGTGGGTTAGCTTTAACATTAGGCGCGCGGTCCTCAAAGGACACCATTCCACTTTTAATCAGCTTTTGGGCTTCATATTTCAAGGGGTAACAATTCTCAATATCATGACCGGGAGCTCCTTGGTGAAAGGCACAATAGAGATCCGATTTGTACCACCATGGAAGTGGTTCAGGGATCTGAGGTGGATTTCTCGGTTGCAAAAGGTTCTTAAGAACCAAAGATGGATATACCTCTGCATATGTCATAGGAATCAGGTCAAAAGAGATCTTCTTCCTCTCAAATTTTGATTGTTGTTGTTGATGATGATTGCTATTGTTGTTGTTGATGGTGTTTGTTCGTTGCGGCGGCGGTTGTTGACGTTGTTGTTGAATTGGTGTTGATTGGCTGTTTGAAAATACCAGAATTACAGATGATACTTGATGATGATGTTGATGGGGTGGTTGACTTCTTCTTACATGAGGCCTCCTTTGCCTCCCAACAGATACTGCATTAGCTTCGTTCTCTTTCTTCTTAGCGAAACTATTACCATACCTCTTGCTTGATGATACTTCCTCCTTAGATAACCGTCCCTCTCAGATACCTTCTTCTAGCCTCATCCCCATGTTTACCATATCGGTAAAATCACTGGGGGCACTGGCAATCATCCGTTCATAGTAAAATGATCTTAGGGTCTTGAGGAAGATCTTGGTCATCTCCTTTTCTTCCAAAGGAAGGGTAATTTGAGCAGCAAGCTCTCTCCATCGCTGAGCATATTCCTTGAATGTCTCCTTATCCTTCTGAGACATTGATCGAAGCTGGTCCTTATCGGACGCCATATCCACATTATAGTTGTACTGTTTCATAAATGCTTCACCCAAATCGTTAAATATGCGAACACTCTCACTATCCAAACCCATGTACCACCTCAGAACGGAACTAGTCAGATTGTCTTGAAAATAATGAATCAGTAACTGATCATTATCAGTTTGCGTCGACATCTTTCTAGCATACATGACGAGATGACTGAGTGGACAAGTATTCCCCTTATCCTTTTCAAAGTTAGGGACTTTGAACTTCATCGGTATTTTAACATTTGGAACCAAACAAAGCTCCGCAACACTCTTACCAAATAGATCTTTACCCCTCAAAGTTTTCAACTCCTTTCGCAATTCAAGGAATTGATCTTTCATTCCGTCCATCTTCTCATACACATCAGGGCCCTCAGACGGCTCGGAACGATAGATGGTATCTTCAACACGAGGTAGTGTATGCACAACAGGTGGTGGCACATACATGACTGGGCTAGATGTCGGCATGGAAGCAAATGTGGGTGCAAAACCCTCAGGTGTAAAGTTGGGCAGCATTCCCCAAGGGAATCCGGCAGGCATCGCAGGTGCAAAGTGAGTAGCAGTTGCAGGAATGGTAGAGGTAGACACCTCTGAAATAACAGTCCTCTGACGAGGAGGAGTTGCAGGTGTAACGCCCCAGACTGCTTTCAGGAGTATCGACTGACCCCACAAACCAACACGGGCCTTTTCAACATGTTTTATCCTCACTCGCATGCTTTCCGGGAAGCTTCCTAGAAGGTCACCCATCCCAATACTACTCCAAGTCAAGCACGCTTAACTATGGAGTTCTTATTGGTTAGGCTACCGAAAAGAAGACGCATCTTGTTTTCGGTAGCCTAACCAATAAGAACTCCATAGTTAAGCGTGCTTGACTTGGAGTAGTACTGGGATGAGTGACCTTCTGGGAAGTTTCTCGGAAAGCGTGCGAGTGAGGACAAAACATGCTGAAAAGGCCCGTGTTGGTTTGTGGGGTCAGTCGATACTCCTGAAAGCAGTATGGGGAGTTACAAATGGTATCAGAGCCAAACCTCCCCCAGTACGATGTGGTTTAGGGACGAACCAAGCGGTAGCTGGTGGGCATGTAACACCCGAGGTCGGAGAGGCCGAAGAGTGGTTACATGTAACATCCGAGGGTGATATGAGTGGTTGTCGATGCATGAGTGTAGCGGGGTATTCGTTACCATTAGAGATATTGACTAAATCCAAGGTAAATCATACAAGTCGAGTCGGCACCGCACTTCTATTTATCCAAAGGAATGGTTAGAAAATGAACAAAAACCTAAAAGTTTTAACAAAAACTAGTAAAAGAAACAGAGATCTGGGTAAGGGGGTTGATTATGCAATGGGAAGGTGTTAGGCACCCAAAACATCCTAGGTACTCCTAGGGAGCCCTTTTCACACTTGTTGCAAAGGTTGTTGTTTTGTGAAAATTTGTTTGTGCAAACATGATTGAAGAGATGGGAGGAGAATATACAATTTATTTACATTTTTTGTGTTTGGATGGATAAACCCATTGCCTACGTACCATCTTAAAAAAGATTAGGATCAAAACCTCGTAGTTCGGGGTAAAAATCTCAAAACAAGTTGGTGAATTGATTGGTCCAAAAGCCTTAAGGTCTTTTGTTATCAAAGGGAGAAAACTCAACCAAACCACAAATCCACCATGTGAGGATAGCTTCAACATGCTAGTGAGGGATTAACCCTATAAAAAGCATGGAAGACTCATTGTCCATCACTAAGGATATAGGTGAGTATTACATCTACCATAAAGATAACTCAAACCTAATAGCTAAAGGTTATGGAAAATTTGATTAAGAAGTGTCGCATCCGCGGAAAAGAACCGGCGGGCTAAAACAAAAACAACACAGAGCCTCCACTGCGCGTTATTTATCCCAAGATAGGGAAAGGAAACGCTCAGAGAAACCTGGAAAAAGCATGGTCTCGCGACCAAAGAGAAAGGGTAAGGGAGCCGGTTACGCAAGGGGAAGGTATTAGCACCCCTCACGTCCGTCGTACTCGACGGGATCCACGCTCTAAGAAAAGAAAAGGTTGCTAAAACACCACACACACACACGCACCGAAGACAACACAGGTGGGGTTAAGGGGGAGAGAGCTCGATAGGACGTCGCATCCTATGCCTACGTATCTCGTCTGGAACGAGAATCAGGGCTGCCGTAGTTCGGCTCACGCACGCCAAACAAGACACACCGGCAAACATGGAGCCTGAATGCTAATCACTGGACTTACATCAGCATCCGAACCAAAACACACACCAGAAGGCAAACGGGGAGCCCGACCGCCAATCACTGGACTTACGTCAGCATCCGAACCAAAACACACGCAAGAAGATAACAAGCAAACACACACAAAAAGAAAAAAAGTGCCCAGAGAGACCTCGCACGGTCTCCTGCCTACATACCTCGTCTGGAACGAGGATCAGGGCGATGTAGTTCCCCTGAAAGGGAAAGAAATAACATGCAAACTAGTAGGGAGCTGGGAACTCGAGCCTACAAGTCATCAAGCAAGCCAGAAGAGACGCTGAGACGTCAGAAGAAACGGCACACACAGACTAACAGGGAGTCGGGAACTCGAGCCTGATAGCTGCCAAACAAAACACACGCAAATAAGAAAAGGGTTCCCGGAGAGACCTCGCACGGTCTCCTGCCTACATACCTCGTCTGGAACGAGGATCAGGGCGATGTAGTTCCCCTGAAAGGGAAAGAAAGTCTAGCCAGAAACCAAGGGGAGACACACTACCAGGGAGCTGTACTCGAGCCTAGTGTTATCATGCATCATTGCCCTATGTTGTGGTTTCTACCTACTTGCCCAACAGCAAACTAATCCTATCCAGGAAAACAAGCATACAAGCATACAAGCAAAACAGAGCAAACAAATATTCACAAAGCACACACTATAACCAGTCAAGTGAGGCTCAAACAATGGGTTTGACTGCCGAAGCAAGTCATCTGTACATGGGTAGTATTCGCTCTTAACCTTGCCATTGCGGGGCTAAGGTGAAGCAGATGAAAGGTGAGTGAAGATTAGACTTCACAGCTCTTATCCCTGTCCAGGGAGAGCTTCAGACAAAGGAGCGTGGGTCCAGAATGGAGGGACCCTTCTACGCTCAAGACTCTGACTCGATTGTGCAACAGCACAAGATCTTGGGTTTGTGTCCCAATGCATCAACACACAGTCGTGTGAGCAGAGGGACGACTCAACAGAATAGTGGGGGATAGATTGCATATCCCTTTGATCCACCAATTGCCTCATAGAGGTCTTTACCTGCTTGGCACAAAAGTAAACAATCACAAACATCGCCTCTTAAGGAGGACTTCAGACAGTTGCCTGGCCAAGTAACAGGCCAGGTCTTCCAGACTACATGGAGAATAGAAGTCCTACCTCAACTGGTTTATACAACCAAGCAGCAGCAAGCAAGTTCTTAAAGAACTGTAAGCGACTAAATATACCTGAAATCAATCAAGTATCATCAGTACTCAGACAGACAAACATTAAACAGCAAATTGTTAATCAGTTAATCTGTACAAAGCAACACAAGTTAATGCACATAAGTGCAAGCTATGAGCTCAAACTCAAGCATCAATCCCTACAAAACAAAGTCATGTTAGTGGATAACATCAAACAAATTCAATTTGCAACTTGCACTTTTTCCCTTAAGCCTTTTTGCATTTCAACCTGAAAATCCACACCAAATGTGAGAAACTAGACCACTAGGCCAAGCCTAGGGTCCAAAAGGGATAAAAAATTCTAAACAGCAAGTGCAAACCAACCAAAATCAAATTAAAACAAATAGAAAGCAAATGCAATTGGTTCCATGCTCATATCATTCACCATTATCAATCCATGCACAATTTAACATCAATCATGCAATTTGCAACTCCAAATGACCAAACAGAACTATCTCAATCAAATCCATATCAAAACAATTCAATTAATTCCACAAAAATTCACACCTAAACAGGCCTCATTCAATGTATAGCATGTCAATTTTCAGCTCAATTGGACAAAAAAAAATAGGTCAATGAAAATCAAGAAGTCCAGACACAATTATACGAGCCAATTCAAGGCATCCAATCAAGCATCCACTTCAATAATTCATAAAACAGTGACAACATATTAGAAATGAGTGGGATCAAAACCATGATGTCCTATAATGTGTCTAGAATGCTCACACCAAATTTCATCTTCATCCAATACACTATGAGAATTTCACAAGCAAAATGCCAACATGTGTCACACAAATTCACAAAATGAGCCAACAGAGAAGAAAATTATCAATCAATTAGAAAATGACATCAAAAATTCCAGCACAAATCACATGTTATCTTGACATATCAATGATCATTCATGCAAAAAATTGGAGCAATTCAACATCTCTAGGTCAGGAAAATAAAATCAGAAAGTTGACCTAGCTTGGTGTGACACAAATTGTCACACCTAGATTCAAAAAATCACATCTCCAACACCAAGTATCCAAAAATCACAAACTCTACATGAAAATCACCATCAACATGTCCAGAATAAGCACAAAAATTTTCATCCATTTCTTTACAAGTATGAGCATTTCATGATGGTTTTGGCAAGACATGCAAAAAATGAGCACATGAACAAAATCAATAGGCCAATCCAAAAATCCTCCAAGCACAACTTATGATATCATACCTATAAAATTCTAGACAAAATTATGAATCCAACAAAAAAAGTCTCACTAATTTTGGATTTAAATTGAATTTTTTATGATTTTTTAAAGGTTAAATGAATTATTGAATAATTATTTAAATGTATTTGGTTTAATTAATGGAGCAGTGGCAGAACTGTAATTCTTTGCTCAAGCGCCAAAACGGCGTAGTTTCATTAATTCAGTGGCAGCGCGTGAGTGGCTGGTACAGGCGGGAAACAACAAATTCAAAGGCCAAGCGAAATGAATGGATCAAACACAGCTTTTTTCCAGAAATCTTTCGTTCTTCATCAAGTTCATGTGTTCATAGCTGGAAATTAGGTTACGCTCGAATTGCAATGAAAATGCACAAATGATATACCAATGGAAAGGTCTCAGCATGTGGATCACAAATATCATCATCAAATCATCCAGAAATGCACGTACAAGACGAATCGATCAAGTGAAGTTTGCTCATCAAAGTTTCAAATCCGGATTTCTCTCACCTCACTCAATCATTTCACAAACTACAAGTTGCACATTCATCTACATTGAACACATTACGCTACGCATATCACAATTCAAGAAACCATGAGATTCGAAAACTAACCTTAAGGTGATGGCAGCCATGGATCTTGAAGCTTTTGGATGTATTTTGCCAAAACAGATGCACCTCAAGGATGAGGAAGATGATTGGAGAAGTTAGATTAGCTCAAGGTCGCTCAAATTGTGAGAAATCTCCAAATGCCATGGTTGAGCACACTTTGAACAGTTGTGATTTTGAAGCTTTCCTGCACGAATTCCCCGAAACAGTTGGAGTTTATGGCTTGTGGAGCATGAATCATCAAGAATCTTGCAATTTCATTGAGAATTGATGGAGTTTTTGTCAAAAAAGTGATGAAGGTTTTTGATGAATTTGGGAGAAAATGGAGGGAAAATCAGTTAGGTTCTTGAGAATTGTGATTGTGATTAACATTCTGTTATGATTATCCTCTTATACTCCAACTTAATCACTTTGTTAATCTCAAATTAGCACAAATGAGTGAAATTAGCATAATGTGAAACTTTAAGTGCAAAGGCAAAAATGACTTTCCACATTAGGCTATGTGACAGCAAGGTGACAACTCAGACATCTTCTAATTGCCATTTGGAATGTGTTGGCTTTGATCCCATATCAATTGGCCTTGTATTTCTCATTTTCACTATGCCATGCCAAAATTGTACTTAAAGTGAGAGTTCAAAAATAGCCTAGCCAAATATTGATCCTTGAAAACTCATGACAGTTCAAACCACTTCTAATTTTCATTTGTGATGTGTTGCAAAAACTCCCATTCCAAGTATTTCTCAAGTTGGACCATTTTGCCCTTGGATTTTAATTAGTGCACTTGAAAATTGACCTTTTGCATTGACCATTTTTGAAGAATTTTGATTATGCACCATGAAAGTACATGTGAAATGGAGTTTGCTCATAAAAAGATCATCCATTTTGGACATTCCATGTGGAAGTTATGCCACTTTGATTATAGGTCTTTTTTGAAATTGAATGGACCATAACTTGTCAACCATACATGGGAATTTCAAGTTCTTGGACTTTTTGGAAATGTGAGAACAAGATCTTCAACTTTCATGTTGAACAAATTTTCATTTGAAGCTTTTTTTGACACGTAATTTTGTGATGAAAAACTTTCCATTTTGGGAAACTTCCATTACAAGTCACTTTCCATTTTTGGCAATTTTTGTCCTGACTTTATTTTCTTCATTCTTGAGCTTTGACATGTCAAATGAAACTTATTTCAACATGAATGAAGTGTATCCAACTCTCTCCCACCTCCAAATCCATAAAATCAAGCACAGTTGACCACAGTTGACTTTTTCAACTGATAGATGAATTTGGCAATTCACTGATCAATCTGAGCCCCAATCTTCTGATGAAATGGCTCAAGGATGAAACCCTAGCCTCCATAAGCTCAATACAATCATGAAATGATCCCCATATCCATCATAGACCCCATCTCCTTGCTATGCCCTGATTGGCCCAATGCAACTGATTAGGGTTGACTAGTGGTCAAAACCCTAATCCCAAGGTATCTGATCAATCTTCTTGAACCTTCTGGATAATACAAGACCATGATGATGATGATGATGTATCACTTCAAACAAGACCAAGATCAATCTCCTTGAGAACCACAAAACCCTAATTTGGACCTCCATCCTCAGATAATTAATGACCAGTCCAAGGAAACCCTAGCTTGCACATGAGTCCTTTATCTTCTGACCAAGACTTGTGAGGATGACTTGCACAATGTAACCACATGATATGCAATATGCAATGCCTAAAGACCTACAAATGATATCCAATATGTTAAGCTAGTCCCAAGAGAGGAGGGCAAATTTTGAGGTGTTACAAGAAGGTGGCCATTGGAACCACAAAAGACATTTAAATGGGTTATATTTACCAATTAAAAGTATGTACAAAAATGGTCAAAGTTGACTTAAGGATTCAATTCAAAATAAGTATTGTAAAAAGAAAGTTTGAAAATCAAAAGCATAAGGCTTAGGTTTCTAATGTTTGAAAACAATAGTTAAATGTTTGCACAAAAGGTTTTGGCTTGGGTTAGAGTGAGAGAAGAAGAAGAAGGGCTAAGTCCTAAGTAAAACAAAAAGAGAAGGGATAAAGAATCAAAACCACAATGGAGTCCCTCTCTTGAGATCATATTGATGATCCAAGTAGCTCCCATCCTTTGGAATAAGCAACCACAAAGCATAAGCAATCAAACAAGTCTCTTAAAAGATCCTCAATGTATCTTGTATCTTCCACTTGGATGAACATGGAAATGGTCCTTCAATTAAGCTCAAGTAGAATCCCTAGCACAAAAGCACACACATCAAAAGTTCTATGAGATAAAACAAGAATGGACAAGAGTGAGTTTAGAGATTTGGTCCTTCTAATACATCTTCATCATTAAGGTCCATTTACTCCAATTTGCATAAGGAAAGTTCTAGAATCTAAGTCCAATTCTCCATTCTTTGCATAGGGAAAATCCTAGAAACTAAGTCCATTTCTTTGTATTTCGTTCACAATAATCAAAACAGAACACAAGTATAATAATATATACACAATTATGTGCTCAAGTGAGCAAAAGGCAAATGACATTAACATAAACATGTGCTCAAGTGAGCAAAGAGAAAAGCAAATGGATAATATGTACAAGAATAGTAAATTGCATAAAAGTAAAGTGCATAAAGTAAATGTTAATTGTCAATAGTTAGTGTTAGTAGTTAGTGTGCCATAAGACAAATTTAGCGTTATGTTAAGCAATCTTAATTGGAGTTATGTAGAAGTCACAACTATCTGAGGCCGGTCAATAATAATGTAGGCAACAAACACAAGTTAGGAGTCTTGATTAGTGAACCAAGTCCCAACAACTTGCCATGCCAAAAAGAAGAAGAGAATTGATCTTGTGTTGGTTTAAGCCTTTTGCATGATTTAGAAGACAACCTATCCTTAATGCAAAGCCATTCACTTGATCAATTGATCAAGATGAATTAGATTTGAATCAAGGAAGATTAAATCTCCCTAACCAATGCTAACTTATCAACGTTCAACTCATTGATCAAAAAGAAAATAAGAAGGAGAAGAAGAAGGAGATGGATAAGAGAAATGGAAATGGCAAAATTAAAGTGCATTAAATGAAATACAATGTACCAATCCTCATATGTTGACCAATAACATTGAAAGTCAAGGTCAAACAATCAAAAACAGAAGTGAGCTAAAGATTGGAAATCAAGAAATGAATAAAATATTTTTGACATTTTTTAATATTTAAAATAAACTTGAATTAAAAATAAAAGAAAAGGTCAAACTTCAAAATTACTTCAAATCAACCTTGAAAGGTCCAAGTAATTTATCCTAAGTTCAACAAGGTCGAACAAAGTTTGACAAAAAATTTCAGCATTTTTAAAAGTCAGAAACTATTTTTTATCAATTAAAAGAATAAAAATAACCTAATTGAACTAAAATCTCAAATAAATCTCAAATCAATTTGAAAATTGATGAGAATATTTTTCATAGATCCATCATCATTCAAATAGGTTAGGAAAATATTTTTGTATTTTTTGAATATCAAAAATTATTTAAAATGAATTAAAAATAACCAGAAAAGAGAAAATTCACAAAAAATATCAAATAACAAAATAAAAAATATTAAAAATCAGAAATAGAAACTAGAAATTATTTGGAGACTAATGCAATTAGTCCCATAATTTTTGGATTAAAAATGAGAGAGTTATGAATTTTTGAAAATAATTGGAATTAAAGAAAATAAAATCAGAAAATAGAAAATGGCAAAAAACGAGAGTCCTTGGATCTGAGCTCATTAATTGAGCTGGCAGATCCAAGCATCCAGAGGCGCGCGCCTATTGTAGTCCACGGTCAATGCAATCACATGGAAACCAATAAAAAGTCATAACAATGAAGGATCCAAATTAGATCTGGAAAAGAGATCACACGGCCAGGGATTGATCTGGAAATGATGAAGCCACCGGAGTCACCGTCTTCTCCGGTAAGCTTAGATTTTCCGGCCAAAATTGCAGAGATTCAAAAGGTAACCAAAGTACACGATCCTTATACCAAAATGAAGCTGGGGTGATGTACATCACCCCTATAACCTTGAATCACACTCAAGATTCCTATAGGTTGAGAAATCTGAGGTGGAAGATTCAGGTATGGAAAATGCAAATCAAGGAAAAACGAAATTGAAGCTACCACTAGCTTGCCTCTCAAATGAGGACTTCAGAAAACACTAGATCCAAGCAAATAGGTAAATGGATGATGAGATTCGAAGAAAATACCAGTTGAAGAGTAAGCTTGAATTCTAGGAACTTGAGCTTGATTCTTTGCTTGCTTTGCCAAAACAGAAGATCAGTGAGATGAATGATGAAGGTTTAGAAGCTTAAGATCCAAGAATTCAACCAGATGAAGTTGAATTTTGGATCTGAAAAATTTGAAGAAAATGAAATTGCTTCTTTGGTGAGAGGTTGAGTTTTGATTTCTGCAGCAATTCAGGTTGAATCAGGTGTGAAATTTGAATGGCATAGGGTCTCTATTTATAGAGGGAAAGGCAAGGGAATGATGAAATGATCCGTGTGCATGAATTTGGATACCACTTGCATAAGCTTGCATGATCATGCTCAAGGCCCAAAAACAATGCCAATTGCAAGCTGAACTCAAATGCCAAAGGTTTGGACGTGTAATTTGCTCTGAATTGGCTTGTGCAACAAGATTTCAACATGAATTCCACAGTCGAACCTAAACATTCACCTCTTCGAAAATACTATTTAGAAAATCCACACATAGGCATGTAGGTAATGGTTGGAAAGGTCTTTGTATAAGGAACAAATGTTATGTTGGACAAAAACTCATTTGAAGTGTGGAAATTTATGAAATTTGTGTTTAAAGTGTGATGTGCAAAAAATGTCAATGCAAGGTTTCCAAATTTGGCCAATGTTCAAGCCCTTATGTTTTGATGATGCAAACCCCAAATCGAAACATCTCCAACATCAAAGTTGTATATCGTTTCAAGACAATCAAAATGGACTTAAATTTTGCATCATTTTGAGTTTTTATGAAAGCGTTATGGGCACTTGAAGTTGGACTTTTTTGCCTTTCAATGCATTTGGTCAAAAAGGACCTATAATGTCTTGCATTATCACATATATTTCCTTTGAGATTTTGAAATTTTGTTCAACATATCATTTGAAGTAGACAAATCAATATTTCTAATGCATTTGATCACACCTCAAAATCATGAAAAATGAATGAGTTATGTCCTTGGGAAGTTGACCCACAATTAGGGTTTCAGTCAAAATAACCCATAATGTATTGGAATGACAAATGTCCTTACAAGCTTCAAATCAATTTTTGATGAACATGAAAGTTGTTCATATTGTCCTTAAGAACATATTTTATTTTGGAACCATCTCCATTTGACCAACACATAAAACGTTAGGTCTCAGTGCATTTCAAAATAGTCAGATGAATTGACTGATCAACTTCTCAAGTCTATGACTCATATCTTGAGGAATTGATGATTGAGGACACTCAAATAAGTTCAAATATGCATGAAATGAAGACTTAAATAACTTCCCTTGATTGTATTTGATCATGGGCTGAGGTTGCTTCAGGAGCAAGGCATTGTGGTGCACAGATGAATTAGGGTTTCCTTGGGGCACAAACCTCAAACCTCTTGACTTGCTTTGATCAAAATGATGAATTGAGATACTAGGGAGGCATATTTGGTGGATGAGAGCTTTGGGAACCATTATCATGCTTGCTATCATCTCCTCTTGACCATGTCTTTGTACCAATGATCTCCTAGAAGCTTTGGACCTTGTGATTGCTCAAGCTACAAACAAAAGATGTTAGTGACATATTTTTTTGGTTTTGGTTAGTAAACAAAATAACAAAATCAATGATATACAATTCAAGCATGCTTGGTAATCTCAAACCACTCACAAGAGGTCCCTCCCAAAGGCAAGGGGAACCAAGATGCTTATGATCCTTGAGGCAATGCCAAATGCAATGTTATGATGCCATGAGGGATCTTAGGGACAAAATTGGGGTCTTACAATGAGGCATGACAATGAGACACTCCTATCAGCTTCTAGGGGAAAAATCGAATTCACATCAGAATGAGAGAGATCCTGAGGCTATGCAGGTATGGGACTGTGTGGTTGAATGAAGGCTTATAAGGATTAATTGATACTACCTATACCAACAAGATACATCTTCTTTTCGGTAGCCTAACCAATAAGAACTCCATAGTTAAGCGTGCTTGACTTGGAGTAGTATTGGGATGGGTGACCTTCTGGGAAGTTTCTCGGAAAGCGTGCGAGTAAGGACAAAACATGTTGATAAGGCCCGTGTTGGTTTGTGGGGTCAGTCGATACTCCTGAAAGCACTCTGGGGCGTTACAGCAGGTGTTGGAGAAGATTGGCTTTGAGCAGCTAGGACTGACTCCATCATGGCAATCAGACAGGAGATCTCGTCCTTCAAGTCTCTGTTCTCTTGCTTTAAATATTCCATGATTCTTGGGTGATTGGCGCGGGTATTGTATCGATGAGTCAGCTTGGCTGAAGCACAAAAGAAATACCAATAAGACATCTGGCGAAAGAGAAACCTGCTATGCAAATGATGCATGAAATGTAAATGCTTGATTATTTTTATTTTCAAGGGACTTACTATATTATTTGCAAATATATATATATATATATATATATATATATATATATATATATATATATATATATATATATATATATATATATATATATATATATATATATATATATATATATATATATATATATATATATATAATTGCAACAATTTGATATGACCATAAAATTTCTTTTATTTATATAATTGGAAAGATTACACTGAGTACAAATTTCAGAAACCAAAAATATAAAATACAAGAGTGTCATACGGTGAACTGGACTTTTTGTGTTTTTTATCGCAATGTCGCGGTTAGCAAGAGTCGCCACCGACTTTTCTTTTATCCAATAAGGAAAGGTGGAAAAGAACAGGAAAGACCTTAATTTAGATTTTGGGTTCGGGAGGTACATTATACAAAGGGAAGGTGTTAGCACCCTTTGTATCCATGGTTATCCATGGGCTCTTAATTGCTCGATCACTTATATTATTTTTGTCTAAAAAAAAGTGTTTGTGAATTGTTTAGAAAAATTGTTTTGAAAAGAGAATTTAACTTTGTAATGATTCTAGTATGAATGTATACAAAGTGATTATCTCGTTTAGTTTTGAAAATTGTTTAGAAAAATATAACTCGGTAATGATTCTAGTATGAATGTATACCAAGTGGTGATTTTCTGAAGGTATTTTGAAAGGTGTGAGGTGTGAAAAAATGTTTTAGGTTGTGAGCCAGCAATTAAGAGTTATACCGACCCAAGGTCTTTATGAGTATTTCCTATCCTTATGAGGGTAAAACTATCCTTATTATTGAGAAATAAGTAGTTTTATCCTTTGGATGTAAAAGGGTCATCGTAGGGTCATCGATTGGTCATTGAAGGCAACAGTTACGAGGATACCTTAGCATTCGAAGGGACTATCATCTTTTAACCGTAGGCAACATCGGAGGGTCATCGAGGGACAAAGTTGTATATTCGAAGGCAACATCCGAGGGACTATAATTTATTTTATGATGATTTAACCGAAGGGTCTTTGCTAAGGGTATCCCCACGTTCGCGGGACATGACCGTAATATCGTAATCGTAAGGCAACAAAGAGAGGTCCAAGATCACTTATTCAAAGGCAAAGTTTTACAATTAATTATATAATTAGGATGAAACTCCACATTAAAATTATTAAAAATAATATATTAAAAAATTAATACATTAGAAATTAATACATTAAAAAATTAATTTAGGGTGAAACTCTACAAGGGTATCCCACAAATAAAGTGGAATACCTAGCCAATAACCTTTTCCTGGGATATGTGAACCTTTACGAAACTCAAAAAAAAAGAAACATGTCAGAACACCAAATCAGGGTGCAATCGAAGATTACACCGGAGAAATATCACAACAATAAATAGGATAGGATAAATAATGCATGACTATGATAAAAACATAAAAAAAATAGACTAGAAGAATCAGGTACTGTCTCGTTCGCCTCTGCCTCGCCTAGCGAAGGCCACGGATTTTGAATTTGAAAACAGCCCCATGTTAGGAACTTTGAATTTTATGGCATTTTATCACAGGAATAACATGGTCAAACATTCAGGGTATTCAGGCATATTTAAATTCCCATACAAAAGCAAATTATATATCAACATTTAATCATGATGCATTATATATGTAGATATGGCCAATTGAAAGTATAAACAATAGAGATACGCAAACCTGTTTGCCAATTCAAGGTTGAAGGGATTGACCACTTGTAGTATCGGAATAAGTTAGGCAGCGGGAATTGGACGGCGATGGCTTCGGTGCAGATGGGCTGCCTTCAGGGTTTCTTTACTCTGAATTCTCCGGGTAGGCAGGGTTCCTATGCCAAAGTTTCTATCCGTCCTTCTCTGTTCTCTCTCTTTCTTTTTCCTCAAGGTTTTGTTCCAAGGAAACCTCAGAGTGTTTTGCTTCTCTTCCTTCTTTCTCCAGTAAATCTCCCAGTGTAAACTCCAAGTGTCACTCCCCCTACTGAAACTTCAGTATTTATAGACTAATTTCGTGGGTAATGGGCTTGGACTGAGGGAGACCCAAGTCCAAAATAATTTGTTATATTTTATTTATTTATTTATTTTAATTATTTAATTAATTAATTAATTAATTAATTAATTAATTTAAAAAAAAATTCTCTTTTTTTTTTTTTTTTTTTTTTTTTGTTTTTTTTTTTTTTTTTTTTTTTTTTTTATAATTTTTTTTTAGGAAAAATGATGGGTAATTTTTGGGGTATGACAGCTGCCCCTGTTCAATATTCTTGAACCGAGAGAGTTAGGATGGCGTGTATGCCATTCGTGGTCTGGAGGTGGAAGATTATTGAACACTAGAATGCCCCAAAAATTTGCACTTGAGAATCGACAGTTGGTCTTGATGGAGATGGGCTTAAAGATGCCATCCGGGAGGTTTGATGACGAAAGCTTCAGATCGCACCGTATATTAGGCCAATTTGAAGACATGGGTGCCACACTGGGTCGTACGTTAGACCGTATAATGAGTCATCCATTAGGCTGCCGACTTCGCTGGGGAGTCGGAGTGTGTCATATGCTGTTGGGGATAAAGGATCAGAATGGACCATACGCTAGATCGTATCTGAGTTGCAGAATGAGCCGTACGTTAGGCTGAATCTGATGACGAAAGGGGTAGTCGTACGTTAGACTACACTTCAGAAATGTACCGTATGTTAGGTAGGATCTGATGATGAAAGGGGTAGTCGTACGTTAGACTACACTTCAGAAATGTACCGTATGTTAGGTAGCATCTGAGGGGATGGACATCCGAACGGGTCGTACGTTAGACCGTCGCAGAATGAGTCGTCTGTTAGGCCGCATCTGATGATGAAAGCGGTAGTCGTACGCCAGACTACACTTCAGAAATGTACCGTACGTTAGGTAGCATCTGAGGGTTGTAAGATCCAAACGGGTCGTACGTTAGACCGCGTTGGGGTTGTTGAAGCTCAGAATGGATCGTACGTTAGATCGTATCCGAGTTGTTGAATGAGCCGTCCGTTAGGCTGCATCTGAAAAAGAAAGTAGTCGTACGCTAGACTACACCCCTGAACGTACCGTACGCTAGGCAGCATCTGAGGATTTGAAGGTCCAAATGGGTCGTACGTTAGACCGCATTGGAGTTGCTGAAGAAGTCATATGTTGGGCTGAATCAGAATGAACCGTACGTTAGGCTGTATCTGATAACCTGTATATGTTGTACTTGCAATAAATGTCTGGGATGGGCTTAAAGATGCCATTGTTAGGAGGATATCGAAGTGTTGTCAGAATGAATGTTCCCATGAACTGTATTTGAAATATGTATCTGAATCTTGAATGTGATTGATAAAGGTGTCTGTCTGAATGAACCTTTATTTTGACTATATCAGGAGGATAAATAACCTGCAAAGAAAAGTTAGCTTCATGCTATGTCATGATGTATGAGATGTTTCGTGTTATGCTAAAATAAATGCGAATGTTGTATGCATGCGTATGCTGTGAAATGATGTAATGAATGAGTTATGCGTATGAGAAGTTCTGCTTGGGGACTCTACTGGGGAAAATAAATCCCCATCTACTGATTGGAGATATTTGTAACGATGACCCTTTCTCGGCAGGGGGTTCTTGATTCTGTCTGATGGTAGAAATATTCCACAGATCTTGGCTGAGGATGGATGAGATGATCAATCTGTCTGATGATGCCGACCTCTGTTGGGGAGTAACTGGCTGTGCCGGGGAATACTGCTAATTTCTTCTGAGGAATAACAGACTTGCTGGGGGAATAGAATTGGTAGCGGATTCATTGGAAGCATGGTTAGACCTTCTCCTCGATCCTGAAGTCGGGTAGTAATTGCTATTGCTATTCTACGCATATATTTTGGTAAACATTTATCATATTCAAATGCACATATTAATTCAAATTAAATCAATGGACATTTACGCAACCAAAACAGAAAAGTAAAAACAAAAGCATCTTTTTTTTGAAAGAGGGTTGTATTGATTTTGAAAGAAGGCCTATAAACAGGCAATTTGTGTACAAGGAGACAGAAATCCTAGTAAGAGGAAATTGTCGAAAACAAAGAGAAAGCTATGTGGAAGAAGTCCTATTGATTTTAAGTCTACTACTGTCATTATGTCTTCGAGCATCTCATCCCTTGCTGTCGGATAGAAGTGATTGGCTTGGTCAGTCCCTCGAACTTGGATGAAAGTTGACTGAGAACGGGACATAGTCATACGCTTTAATCCCTAATTTTGCCTGGACCGCCTTTTCAGGTTTTCAGTCCACCAGGATACCCTTTTTTGCCCAAGCCGCCTTTTCAGGTTTTCGACTTGCCGGGTGTACATTTTTTTTTATATATCCCTAATTTTTGCCCGAACCCTTTTGGTTCGCCGGGATGCCCTTACTTTTGCCTAGATACGTCGATCTAGCGGGTCTCTTTTATGCGTAGTATTTTTTAACTATGTCCGCGTTCACGGGATGTGGGAAGTCTTCACCATCCATTGTAGCGAGTATCATGGCTCCACCTGAGAATACCTTCTTAACTACAAATGGCCCTTCGTATGTGGGAGTCCATTTGCCTCTGGGGTCAGTTTGTGGTAGGATGATGCGTTTGATTACCAAGTCGCCAAGTTGGTACACCTGTCTCTTAACTCTTTTGTTGAATGCCCTGGTCATGCGCTTCTGATATATCTGCCCATGACAAACAGCCGCAAGTCTCTTCTCATCAATCAGATTTATCTGATCGAGTCGAGTCTGAATCCATTCATCTTCATCTAAGCCCGCCTCTTTCATGATTCTTAGAGAGGGAATCTGAACTTCCACTAGTAAGATGGCTTCCATTCCATAGACTAAAGAGAACGGAGTTGCCCCTGTCGTAGTGCGCATTGAAGTGCGATAACCGTAAAGAGTAAAGGGTAACATCTCATGCCAGTCTTTGTATGTTACTGTCATTTCTTGCATGACCTTCTTGATATTGTTAGCAGTCCCCACGGCGCCGTTCATCTTTGGCCGGTACGGAGAAGAGTTATGGTGTTTTATTTTGAACTGCGTGCAGAGTTCAGTAATCATCTTGTTGTTCAAATTAGTACCATTGTCAGTGATAACTCTTTCAGGAGACAGCAGGTTTCTCAAATAGGTATTTGATAGAATCCATCTTAGAAGTCAATAAGGTGGTATGATTCAACATATACTGTCTTAGTCGGCGAGCAGCCCAGGCCAAAGCACAGCAAGCTTTCTCGGGCTGTGAGTATCTTGTTTCACAGTCGGTACCTTTTGCTAAGGCAGTATATGGCATGCTCTTTTCGACCAGACTCGTCATGTTGCCCCAACACACCTCATTGAATTTTCTAACACGGTCAAATACGTAATTAAAGGTCTTCCTTCAACTGGTGGCATCGGAACTGGAGGTTCTTGGCGATATTTCCTGATTTTGTCATAAGCTTCTTGGCATTCATCATTCCATACCATCTCTTGATTTTGTCTCAGTAATTTGAAGATGGGTTTGCAGGTAGCAGTCAAGTGTGGAATGAATCGGGCAATGTAATTCGAGTGCCCCAAGAAACCTCTGACTTCTTTCTTGTTTATTTCAGTACCCAGATTTACAATTTCAATTGATTCCTCATGCGGCTGTGTAGTCTTTTCTTCTTGCAGTAGTCGGGCAAGTTCTCCAGGGACTTCACAATCTTCCTCGCTTCCATCCTCGGCTTGGTAGATCGGATTTTCAAAGTCATAATGAACAGTAGCAGAGTCATTACCAACAGGATCCAGAGTGGATATGGATCGGCAAATTGTTACGTGAGTGTGTGCAAGAAACATAGCTTGTTTGAAAAATGACAGGAAAGATAAAGAGCGCAATATTTGAATGCAAAAAGTCCATTGATCTATTGAATATGAATATGCTTATGAAAATGACAAACCCCTAACAAATTAGCCATTGTGCCTCGGGCATAGACGCAATGCTTTAAGAAGTTTGATTGTAAAAGAAAATTAAAATTTGCAATTCTAGAATAAACAATAACAATTACTCCTGACTAAAGGAAATCGGGATAATGTCTTCAGTCTTCCAATTGTTGAGTCCGTCACCAATTGTTGGGAAAATCCAGCTATCTAAGTCGCAATCACTATCAGCATCTTCCATAGCATTAATCTGATTTTTGACTATCTTTCCAGAGTTAAACCCCAGGCCAGCTTTATCAGACTTGTACGGTACATTGATCAGTTGACCCCAACCAGCACGATCACCATTTTCAACCGCGGCTTGAGCATCTTTCAGAGAGATCATGACAGGGGGAGCACGAACAACCTTGGGCACAAGGGGAGTTGGCTTAAGGACAGGAATGGGTGGAGGAACTACTTCAAATGACTGAGAAGGAGTCTCAAAGAATTCACCATCCATCTCGACGTATTTGAAGGCTTGCACACTACTGACAATATACTCTTCTTCTCCACATACAGTGACAACCATGCCTGCTATTGGATACTTCAGCTTTTGATGAAGCGACGAAGCTACCGCACCTGCCCCATGGATCCAAGGGCGCCCCAACAAGCAGGAGTAGGCGGAACGAATGTCCATCACGTGAAAGGTAGTGTTGAAGACTTGAGGTCCTATCTTGATAGGGAGAACCACTTCACCATAGACAACACTCTTCGCACCATCATAAGCACGCACCACAACATCACTAGGTTTCAGTTCAATGCCTTTGTAGTCAAATTTATCGAGTACAGCTTTCGGGAGCACATTCAAGGAAGAGCCGTTGTCGATCAACACGTGAGCCAGGGTGATCCCCTCACACTAGATGGAGATATGCAGAGCTTTATTGTGATTCTTTCCTGCTGGCGTCAGGTCAACATCGGAAAAGCCTAGGCCATTGTCAACAGTCAAATTAGCAACATAATGTTCGAATTGATCGACGGATGTTTCTTGAGGCACATGAGCGGTCTTCAAGAATTTCATCAATGCATTGGCATGGGATTCAGAGGATAATAACAAGGACAACATTGAGATTTTAGACGGAGTATGCCCCAATTGTTCCACTACATCAAAATCGCTCTTACGGATGATTTTCAGCATCTCTTCCATTTCCTGTTTGGCAACATCTTCAGAAGTAACTTCGACCGATGTCTCTGACTGAGGAGGATTGACTGGTCTTTTTCCTCGAATTTCGGGAGCGGGAGGTGAGATTTCTGGGGAGTAGATCCTTCCACTTCGAGTAACTTTACTAGTCCCCACAATATCATTAGGATTAGCAGAACTACCAACTTGCTTTATGCCATGGATGTAAACGTCGCCTCCATAGTTCCACGGAATAGCTTTGCTGGAGGAATATGGCACGGGGCCAGGTGCGGTAATAATCAGGGGAGCCACTTTGGGCTCAGCGGTAATCTTCACTGGAGCTTTGGACCTAGCAATCACAGATACCTCTTCAATAGAGTTGTCCACCTTAGGAACCCTTTCAAATAGAATTCTACGATCATCCATCAGCCGTTGAATGCCGTTCTTCAACTTCAAACAATCATTGGGTCGGAGTACACAGAGATCGCAATCTTCAGCACAACCTGGAAATAAACCAGCTTGCAATAAATTCTTCTTAACGATCAGGAGAGGAGATGCTAAATCAGCAACGTCAGTAACGTGAGAATTGTCGTCCACAACATTAACATTCTGGTCATGATTAGGCATAGGTGCTGTGATGACATTGGGGGTCGCCGGAGGATCAAATTCAATTTCTCCAGCGTCGATCATATCCTGAATCTTGTTCTTCAACAACCAGCAATCATTCGTATCATGCCCGGGGCTATCGGAGTGATAGGCACACCTGGCGTTGGGATTATAACGAGGAGAAGTAGTGTTGGGATTTACAGGAGGATCTCTGAGGGTAATTAAATTGGCCTTTAACATACTCTGCAGTGCTTGGGTTAAAGTCATATTGATCTTGGTGAACTGTCTTCTCGACCTGTCTTGTCTGTGTTGGAAGTTCTGAGATGGCGGTGCGGCAATTGTAACTGCCCCAACAGTATGGTCACGATTCTTCTTGTTATGCTTCCTCTCACTGTACACAGCATTTGATTCATTCTTTCCCTGATAGGACTTTTTGGTGCTTGCAGAAGTAGCTGCCTGTATCTTTCCACTTCGAATGCCGCTTTCAACCCGTTCACCTATCAAGATAAGTTCAGTGAAACCTGACGAGGAACTTCCCAGTAGATGGCTATAGAATGGGCCAGTCAGTGTACCCATGAACATGTCCCCTAACTCTCAATCAGTCATAGGGGGTTTGACTCTGCCAGCCAAATCTCTCCACTTTTGAGCATATTCTTTGAAACTTTCTTTAGAGCCCATAGTCATATTTTGTAGCTGTAGCCGAGTAGGCGCTAACTCAGAATTATACTGGTAGTGCTTGTAGAAAGCTGTTGCTAAATCAGTCCATGTGCGGATGTTAGAGCTCTCAAGCTGATAATACCACTCTAACTGTGTGCCAGACAGACTCTCTTGGAAGAAATGGATCCACAGTTTCTTATCAGTAGTGTGCGGCTGAATCTTTCTCACATAAGCCCTTTGATGCATCTGAGGACAAGAGGCACCATCATACTTAGTGAAAATGGGAACCTTGAATTTGCGGGGAATGACCACATCAGAGACCAGACCCAAGTTTTCGAAATCCAGACCGGGCACTTTCTGCCCCTCCATAGCTAGCATACGTTCTTCCAGCAACTTGTACTTATCATCCTTCGGAGAGTACTGTTCATGTTCATAATCTTCATCGTCGTCCTCAGAATTGACGAGATTAGGATTCTCATCTTCCGAATCATTCTCGGTCTCTTCTTCTGAATCCTTCGGAATTCTAATCTTGACTCCTGTAACCTGTCCCTTAAGCCTTCTCCCCGGGTTGATGTAACCCACAGGTTTCTGGTCCTTCTTCTTCTCCATCAAAAGAGATTTCAGTTCTTCCTGCCCCTTAGATAAGCTCAGCATCATTTCCTGGAATTGAGCATTCTGGGCCTGGAGATCTTTGACAGTTTGTTCGAGAGCCATTGTTCAATCTGTTTGAATCTGCTGGAATCTGTTTGATAGGAAAATCGTGAGAACACTGATCCTTTAGAATACCTGTTATGCGATGCAATGCAATGTATGAAATGTTTTCAAGGACTTTCGGGATTTAACTTTGCATAAACTAACAAAAAGAGCTTTTTTTTTCTTTTCTCTTTTGTTTTTGCTTTTGTTTTTGTTTTTTTTTAGCAGAGTTAAATCCCTAAATCCTTGAAATGGTTAGTACAATGCCATGATGTTATGATGTTATGATGTTATGTTGTTAGATAAATAACAAGCACAAGCAAGTCACACAACAATCATTCCTAGGTTTTAAGGCTTGCGTGAGTTCCATAGGTAAATACCCTCCCCACTGAAGTTTGGTTGGTTCAACCTGTCTTAGAATAGTAACCGGGTTCTAGAAGGATCTCAAATCATTGACCTTTCCTTAAGTCCACTTCAGTGCAACACCAAGTGGTTGACCGAAGCTTCCCTAAAGTCCAATCTCAAAGAGTGTAGTATCGAGTCTCAACCAACTCCAGTCGGAACCGAAGCCAGTTATCTCACTACTTTCTAATGGCCAGGATGAGTCAATTAGGGTTCTAAAGGTCTGGTTAATGCTTTTATGACACCACGCGAATGCCAAATATTTCCTCAACTAACATGAGGAACATCAGGACATCCAAAGTGCCACATTAACCGTAGCCATCATTTTGACCATTCCAGTATACGCCGGACAGTCGCGATGATCTCTTGCTACTTACCTAAGGTACACTAGATCCGGGTGTAGGATCTTTCACTCAAGCATAACATACCCAAGCAATCCCTTAAAAATAAATCAGACAAATTGAATAAGTGATCTTGTTTTTAAGGTAACCTCTCTTTTTAAATATTTAGCATCCCCAGCAGAGTCGCCAGTTCTGTCATACGGTGAACTGGACTTTTTGTGTTTTTTATCGCAATGTCGCGGTTAGCAAGAGTCGCCACCGACTTTTCTTTTATCCAATAAGGAAAGGTGGAAAAGAACAGGAAAGACCTTAATTTAGATTTTGGGTTCGGGAGGTACATTATACAAAGGGAAGGTGTTAGCACCCTTTGTATCCATGGTTATCCATGGGCTCTTAATTGCTCGATCACTTATATTATTTTTGTCTAAAAAAAAGTGTTTGTGAATTGTTTAGAAAAATTGTTTTGAAAAGAGAATTTAACTTTGTAATGATTCTTGTATGAATGTATACAAAGTGATTATCTCGTTTAGTTTTGAAAATTGTTTAGAAAAATATAACTCGGTAATGATTCTAGTATGAATGTATACCAAGTGGTGATTTTCTGAAGGTATTTTGAAAGGTGTGAGGTGTGAAAAAATGTTTTAGGTTGTGAGCCAGCAATTAAGAGTTATACCGACCCAAGGTCTTTATGAGTATTTCCTATCCTTATGAGGGTAAAACTGTCCTTATTATTGAGAAATAAGTAGTTTTATCCTTTGGATGTAAAAGGGTCATCGTAGGGTCATCGATTGGTCATTGAAGGCAACAGTTACGAGGATACCTTAGCATTCGAAGGGACTATCATCTTTTAACCGTAGGCAACATCGGAGGGTCATCGAGGGACAAAGTTGTATATTCGAAGGCAACATCCGAGGGACTATAATTTATTTTATGATGATTTAACCGAAGGGTCTTTGCTAAGGGTATCCCCACGTTCGCGGGACATGACCGTAATATCGTAATCGTAAGGCAACAAAGAGAGGTCCAAGATCACTTATTCAAAGGCAAAGTTTTACAATTAATTATATAATTAGGATGAAACTCCACATTAAAATTATTAAAAATAATATATTAAAAAATTAATACATTAGAAATTAATACATTAAAAAATTAATTTAGGGTGAAACTCTACAAGGGTATCCCACAAATAAAGTGGAATACCTAGCCAATAACCTTTTCCTGGGATATGTGAACCTTTACGAAACTCAAAAAAAAAGAAACATGTCAGAACACCAAATCAGGGTGCAATCGAAGATTACACCGGAGAAATATCACAACAATAAATAGGATAGGATAAATAATGCATGACTATGATAAAAACATAAAAAAAATAGACTAGAAGAATCAGGTACTGTCTCGTTCGCCTCTGCCTCGCCTAGCGAAGGCCACGGATTTTGAATTTGAAAACAGCCCCATGTTAGGAACTTTGAATTTTATGGCATTTTATCACAGGAATAACATGGTCAAACATTCAGGGTATTCAGGCATATTTAAATTCCCATACGAAAGCAAATTATATATCAACATTTAATCATGATGCATTATATATGTAGATATGGCCAATTGAAAGTATAAACAATAGAGATACGCAAACCTGTTTGCCAATTCAAGGTTGAAGGGATTGACCACTTGTAGTATCGGAATAAGTTAGGCAGCGGGAATTGGACGGCGATGGCTTCGGTGCAGATGGGCTGCCTTCAGGGTTTCTTTACTCTGAATTCTCCGGGTAGGCAGGGTTCCTATGCCAAAGTTTCTATCCGTCCTTCTCTGTTCTCTCTCTTTCTTTTTCCTCAAGGTTTTGTTCCAAGGAAACCTCAGAGTGTTTTGCTTCTCTTCCTTCTTTCTCCAGTAAATCTCCCAGTGTAAACTCCAAGTGTCACTCCCCCTACTGAAACTTCAGTATTTATAGACTAATTTCGTGGGTAATGGGCTTGGACTGAGGGAGACCCAAGTCCAAAATAATTTGTTATATTTTATTTATTTATTTATTTTAATTATTTAATTAATTAATTAATTAATTAATTAATTAATTAATTAAAAAAAAAATCTCTTTTTTTTTTTTCTTTTTTTTTTTTTCGTTTTTTTTTTATTTTATTTTTTATTTTTTATTTTTATTTTTATTTTTCTTTTTTTTTTAGGAAAAATGATGGGTAATTTTTGGGGTATGACAAAGAGTAAAGGAGACTAGTCATCCTAAGGATCTATAATAACAACATCAGAAGGCCTAGTTGCAGGCGCGTATTTCCTTCGAATGCATCGAATCTCAGACTCAAAAGAAGCCTTCATCCGAGTCTTCTCAAGGATAGGCTGATCAACAATCTTTTTCCAAGCAACTGAAGGTTGAGGCATACTAGAGGAAGATGAAACCTCTGGCTCTCTCTATCCCTTTGTTACTCGGTCTTCAAGAAGCTCAATAAGTGCATCTTTGTCCTTAGACTCAAGCTGCAACTCCTCATGCTTTCTACTCAAAGCATGGAAACGCTCTTCCCACATGTCTTTCTCTTGCTTCATCTTGGCGAGCGCGTCTTCCAACTCCTCTACATCTTGGTTAGGGAGAGTTAATGGCTCAACCACAACCATAGACATAGGTATTTCACAAGCATAAGGCATCTTCAATTTCAAAGCTCTCTTCTTAACCCAAAGAGTGTAAGCTTCCAAAGCTACACAATTGCACGGACCAAGCTCAGACCTTCCTTTCCTATGCATATTATGCCAAGCATGCACAATATTTTGTTTCAAATGTTGGGGATCTTTACCCTCTTGATAGAAAAGACCTTCTAACAAAGTTTTATTAGGTTTGTCTCTCAAGGGGAACCCAAGTTGACGACGAGCCTAAGCAGGGTTGTAGTTAATTCCTCCTTGTGTGCCAATAAGAGGCACATTAGAGAATTCATCACAATAATCAATAATCTCCAAGCTACTCAATGAAGAAAAATACCAAACTATATCATCATTAGTGAGAGACATCAGTCTCTGAGACCACCTTAGACATTGTTTGCTCTCCACAAAAGCAGGTTTCTGAGGCAAGTGCAAAATGAACCACTTGTATAGAAGAGGAACACATCACACAACCGTTCCACCACTTTTAGAATTTCTCAAATGCAAAGAGAAATACATATCAGCTAACAAAGTAGGCACATGATTCCCAATCAAGAAAATTCTAATGGCATTAACATCAACAAAGCCATCAATGTTAGGGAACAAAGTCAACCCATAGATGAGCAACACAAAGATAGCTTTAAAAGCATCCACACTACCAGCTTGAGCAAAGGCAGCAACTTCCTTGATGAGGAACTCAGAAGTCAACCCAAATAGTCCTCCTTTCTTCACCCAATGAGCCTTTATATCAGACTTCTTCAAGTGAAGAGCTTCAGCTATAAGATGAGATCTGGGAATCTCTTCCAATCCACTAAAGGGAACTTTGTTAGAAACATGTATTCCCAAGAGATGTGCATAGTCCTCCAACGTAGGTGTAAGACCCCAATTTTGGCCCTAAGATCCCTCATGGCATCATAACATTGCATTTGCAAAGCCTTAAGGATCATAAGCATCTTGGTTCCCTTTGCCTTTTAGTGGAACCTCTTGTGAGTGGTTTGAGATCACCAAGCATGCTTGAATTGTATATTATTACTTTTCTCATTTTATTTACTAACCAAAAGCATAAAAATATGTCACTAACATTTCTTGTTTATAGCTTGAGCAATGATAAGGTCTAAAAGCTTCTATGAGATCCTTTGTGCAATGAAAAGGTCAAGAGGAGATGAAAGCAAGCATGGTAATGGTTCCCAAAGCTCTCATCCATCAAATATGCCTCCCAAGTATCTCAATTCATCATTTTGACCAAAGCAAGTCAAAGGGCTTGAGGTTTGTTTCCCAAGGAAAACCTAATTTATCTGATCATCAACTGTGACTTGCTCTTGAAGCAACCTCAACCCATGGTCAAATACAACCAAGGGAATATCTTTAATTCATTATTCCATGCATATTTGAACTTATTTGAGTGTCCTCAATCATCAATTCATCAAGGTATGAGTTGTGGACTTGAAAAGTTGATCAGTCAATTCATCTGGCTATCTTGAAATACACTGAGACCTAAGTTTTTATTTGTTGGTCAAATGTAGATGATCCCAAGAGAAAACATGTTATTAAGAACAATATGAACAACTTTCATGTTCATAAAAATTTTATTTGAAGCTTGGAAGATCATCATCCATTCCAAGACATTATAGGTCATTTTGACTGAAACCGTAATTGTGGGTCAACTTCCCAAGAACATAACTCATTCATTTTTCATGATTTTGGGATGAGACTAAATGCATTGGAACGCCTGTTGTGTCTACTTCAAATGTTATGTTGAGAAAAATTTCAAAATCTCAAAATAAATACATGTGATAATGCAAAACATTATAGGTCACTTTGGACCAAATGCATTGAAATGTAAAAAAGTCCAACTTCAAGTGCCCATAACTTCTTCATCAAAAATCCAAATGATGCAAAATTTAAGTCCAAATTGATTGCCTTGAAACGATATAAAACTTTAATGTTGAAGCTTTTATCATTTGGAGCCTGCATCATTGAGACAGAAGGACTTGAACATTGGCCAAATTTGGAAACTTCACATATGCATGTCTTGCATCCTACACTTCAAGCTCAAGTTTCACTAATTTCCAAGGCCCAATTGGAGTTTTGATCAACATAGCATTTGTTCCTTATGCAACAATCTTTCTAACCATTACTCATAAGGTTGTATTTGGAGTTTGGAAGTATCATTTTCGAAGACATGAAAAATTAAGTGCACTTTGTGAAATTCAATTCAATAACAATGCATGAGCTGATTACACTTGATATACACGTCCATTTGCATTTCACATGAGCTCAGCAGGTTATTGCAGCTTTCATTGGGCCGTCCACATGATCAGACAAGCCCATGCAATGCAAGATCCATTTGCCATGCACACGAGTTAGCTCATGCATTCAGCTCTCTCCATCTATAAATACCTTGTCATAGCTCCTCATTTCTCCAACCTGAAGGCGCCTGAAATGCTGCAAGATTGAATCCCTAGCCATACCAAAGGAACAAAGTTCATTTTTCTCTAAAAAATTCAGATCTGAAATTCAATTGCATTTGGTTGAATTTTCAGATCTAAAGTTCCTAGACCTTCATCATTTGATCCATTGAAGTTTCTGTTTGCAAAAGGAATCAAGGAGAGTGACTCAATTCTTCACAATCCAAAGGTTTTGGTCAACTGATTTTTGCTTCGAATCTCATTATTCTTTGCTCCATTTGCCTTGATATTGTGTTGGCTGAAGTCCTCTCTATAGAGGCATCATTATTGTTTGCTTAATTGTTGAAATCGAGCAAGTTCAGTTGAACACCACCAAACTTCCATCTCTGGTCTCTCTCTTAATAGGAATCTAGAGTGGAAGTGAGTGGCATAGGAGTGATGTACATCACTTCACCTTTCGAATGGTGCCTGGATCGTTCATTTTAGTTAGCATTTGAATCTCTGAATTTTTTTACCTTCGCCGGAGCTCATCGGAGAAGACGGTGGCGCTGGCCACCGTCTCATTGCCAGATCAATTGTGAGCCACACGATGCATTTGCCAGATCTAATCTCCACGCTCCATTGTTATGACTTTTATTTAATATCCATGTGGTTGCATTGACTGAGGACTACACTAGGCGCGCGCTTGTGGATCCTTGGATCTGTCAGCTCAGTTAATGAGCTCAGATCCAAGGGCTCGTGTTTTTTCCAGTTTTTAATTTTGATTTTATTTTCTATTTCATTTTTTTATTACATTTCATTTTCTAAAATCCATATCTCTTTTATTATTGGTCTAAAAAATATGGGACCAATTGCATTATTTCTATTTTAAATTCTAGTTTCTAAAAATGATTTTTAATATTTTTTATTTTATCATTTGCTATTTTTTAATAATTTTCTCTTTTCTGGTTATTTTTAATTCATTTTAAATAGTTTTTGATATTCAAAAAATACAAAAATATTTTTCTAACTTCTTTGAATGATGATAGATCTATGAAAAATATTCTCATCAATTTATTAATTGATTTGAGATTTATTTGAGATTTTAGTTCAATTAGGTTATTTTTCTTCAATTTTAATTGATTAAAAATAGTTTCTGACTTTTAAAAATGCTGAAATTTTTTGTCAAACTTTGTTTGACCTTGTTGAACTTGGGATAATTCACTTGAACTTTTCAAAGTTGATTTGAAGTGATTTTGAAGTTTGACCTCTCTTTAATATTTTAATTCAAGTTTATTTTCAAATATTAAAAATGCCAAAAATATTTTGTTTATTTCTTGACTTCCAATGTTCATCTCATTTTTGTTTTCTATGGTTTGACCTTGATCTTCCCTATCTTTGGTCAAAATTTGTGGATTGGCACATTCCATTTCATTTGATGCACTTTATTTTCTTCATTTCCATTATTCATCTTCTTCTTCTTTTCTTTTTTATCAATGAGTTAAAGGTTGATAAGTTAGCATTGATTAGGGAGATTTAATCTTCCTTGATTCAAATCTAATTCATCTTGATCAAATGATCAAGTGAATGGCTTTGCATTAAGGATAGTATGATATGGTGAACTGACTTTGTGTTTTTGCTTTGAAAAGCAATGTTGCGGATAGCAAGAGTCGCCACCGACTTTTCTTTTATCCAATAAGGAAAGGCGGAAAAGAATAGGAAAGACCTTGATTAGATTTTGAGTTCGGGAGGTATATTATACAAAGGGAAGGTGTTAGCACCCTTTGTATCCATGGTTATCCATGGGCTCTTAATTGCTTAACTCACTTATGTTTTCCTTGTTTGAGAAAGTGTTTGAGAAATGTGGGGTGTTTAGAAAATATTTTGAAAGGAGAGTTTAACTTTGTAATGATTCTTGTACGAATGTATACAAAGTGTTTATCTCGTTTAATTTTGAAAGATGTTTAGAAAAATATAACTCGGCGATGATTCTGGTGCGAATGTATACCAAGTGGTGATTTTCTAAAAGATGTTTTGAAAAGTGTGAGGTGTGAAAAGTATTTTAAGCTGTGAGCAAGCATTTAAGAGTTATACCTAAACAAGGTCTTTATAAGTATTTCCTATTCTTAGGAGGGTAAAACTGTCCTTACTATTGAGAAGTAAGTAGTCTTATCCTTTGGATGTAAAGGGACATCGTGGGGTCGTCGATTGGTCATTGAAGGCATCATTTGTAAGGATACCTTAGCATTCGGAGGGACGATCATTATTTAATCGTAGGCTACAACGAAGGGTCATCGAGGGACAAAGTCATATATTCAAAGGCAACGTTCGAGGGACAAGGTTTATCTCGTAGGGACATTGACGTTTTGATCGAAGGGACTATGACTTATCTGTTTAGGGGTGATAATGATTTAATCGAAAGGGTCTTTGCTAAGGGTATCCCCACATTCGCGGGACACGACCATAATATCGTAAGGCAACAAAGAGAGATAAGATCACGTATTCAAAGGCAATGTAATTAGCCAAGTATCAGAATAAATCTCCACAATGGTATCCCACAAATAAAATGGAATACCGAGCTATCTCTTCAAGAATCATGGGAGCCCTTACAAAAACTCAGCAAACATGTTAGAATGACGGGATGGGGTGCAATCAAGAGTTGCACCGAACAAAAGAATCATAGCAATAATAGTGTCAGGCAAACAGCGTGTAAACTCAGTAGAAAACATGTCAAACAAATACAAAAGAGATCAGAATGCAAACAGAAAAAAAAACAACTACTGTCATGTTCGCTACTGCCTCGCCTAGCGAGGGCCTAGCGAACCCTCGCTACAGGTTCGCTTAGCGAGGGGCTATCGAACGACTGCGGGTTCTAGATTCTTCTTTGATACTCGTGTGATTTCGGAAACCCCAAACCCTATGGCATCCATTACAGAAATTACATGATCGAATATTCAAAGTATCGTTTTACACATTTATGCACATCTAAACCCATATGCAAAACCTAACGATATTCGCCTTTCCAAATTCAAACATAATGCCTCACACATTTAGAAAATTCAAATTGGGAGCATAGAGTAATGGGAATAGGGCAAACCTGATTGGAGGGATCGAACGAAGTTGAGTTACACCGTGGGGTTTGCAGAGCAATCTTAAGGTTTATGCCTGATAGGGTTGGCGGAGGTAACCTTTGCGCTGATGAGTTCTCTGAATTAGCTTCTAGGGTTTTCCCCGTTGTTTTTCTGATCCCCCGTTGTCTCCCCTTTTTCAAATGAAGTCCTGGAATTTATAGCTGATTTTTTCTGTCTTGGTGAGCTCAGATTGAAGGCAATTCAGGCCCATAATTTTTGTATATCCGCAAGCTTCGTTAGGCGAGTGAGCTAGCGAAGGGTTCGCTAGGCGAACACTCAGCGAGTGTTCCAGCAAATGCTCCCAGACTTGGATAAAAGCATAGTTAGTACTTACTCGCTAGGCGAGCAGCTAGCGAACAGGTAGCGAGCATTCCAGTAGCAAAATCAACAAGGTTCGTTGGAGTGAAGGAGAAAGCGTGGGCTTCGCCTAGCGAAGGTTTTGCTCGCCTAGCGAGCATGACAGTTCAGGTCATCTTCTGGATTTGGTAGCCTGTGCGCTGGATCTTTGTTCCTTTGAAAAATGAATAGACCTCTGTTGAAAGTATAAAAATTAACAGGCAAATTTTGGGGTATGACAGCTGCCCTTGTTCAATATTCTTAACCCGAGAGAATTAGAATGGTATGTACGCCATTCGTGATCTGGAGGTGGAACATTATTGAACACTTAGAATGCCCCAAAAATTTGCACTTGTTAATTAAAAGATAGTCTTGACGGAGATGGGCTTAAAGATGCCATCCAGAAAGTCTGATGATGATAGCTTCAGAGTGCATCGTAGATTAGACCATATCTGAAGACATGGGTGTCACATTGGGTCGTACGCTAGACCGTATAATGAGTCATCCATTAGGTGATATTAGGGTGAGCTGAACCTGATGAGATAAGGATCAGAATGGGTGAAACGCTGGACCGTATCTGAGTTGCAGAATGAGTCGTCCGTTAGGCTAGCGACTTCACTGGGGATGAAAGATCAGAATGAATCATACGCTAGATGTTCCTGAGTTGCAGAATGAGCCTTCCGTTAGGTTGTATCTGGAGAAATAAAGATCAGAATGGATCGTACGCTAGATCGTATCTGAATAGCAGAATGAGCCGTCCATTAGGCTGTATCTGAGATAAAAAGTAGTCGTATGCTAGACTACATTTCAGAATGTACCGTACGCTAGGTAGTATCTGAGTTAGCTGAATGAGCCGTCCGTTAGGCTGTATCTAGAGAAATAAAGATCAGAATGGATCGTACGCTAGATCGTATCTGAGTTGCAGAATGAGCCGTCCATTAGGTTGTATCTGAGATAAAAAGTAGTCATATGCTGGACTGCATTTCAGAATGTACCATACGCTAGGTAGTATCTGAGGGGCAGAATGAGCCGTCCGTTAGGCTGTATCTGGAGAAATAAAGATCAGAATGGATCGTACGCTAGATCGTATCTGAGTTGCAGAATGAGCCGTCCATTAGGCTGTATCTGAGATAAAAAGTAGTCGTACGCTAGACTACATTTCAGAATGTACCGTACGCTAGGTAGTATCTGAGGGGCAAAATGAGCCGCCCGTTAGGTTGTATCTGGAGAAATAACGATTAGAATGGATCGTACGCTAGATCGTATCTGAGTTGCAGAATGAGCCGTCCATTAGGCTGTATCTGAGGATAAAAGATCATAATGGATCATACGCTAGATCGTATCTGAGTAGCAGAATGAGTCGTCCATTAGGTTGTATCTGATGATAAAAGGGGTAGTCATACGTTAGACTACATTTCAGAATGTACCGTACGCTAGGTAGTATCTGAGGGGATGAATATCCAGATGGGTCGTACGCTAGACCGTATTGGAACAGTTGAAGGAACCATACGTTAGGCTGAATCAGAATGAGCCGTACGTTAGGCTATATCTGATAATATTTGTATATGTTGTATTTGCAATAAATGTCTGGGATGGGCTTAAAGATGCCATCATTAGGAAGATATCAGAATGCTTGTCAGAATGAATATTCATATGGATTATATCTGAAAGATGTATCTGAATCTTGAATGTAATCGATAAAGATATCCGTCTGAATGAATCTTTATTTTGACTGTATCAAGAGGATAATTAACTGGAAAAAAAAGAGTTAGCCTCATGCCATGTGATGATGCATGAGATGTTTTATGCTCTTGAAAATAAATGCGAACATTGCATGCATGTATATGCTGTGAAATGATGCATGAATGAATTATGCGTCTGAAAAATTTTGCCATGGGAAAATAAATCCCGATGTTCTGGTTGGAGATATTTGTATTGATGACCCTTTCTTAGCTGGGGATATTTGATTTCTGTCTGATGGTAGAAATATTCAACAGAACCTGACTGGGGATAAAAGAGATGACCAGTCTGTCTAGTAGTGCCAATTTCTTCTAGGAATAACCGGTTTTGCTAGGGAACAGGGTTTGCAACCGGCTTTGTTGGAAAGCATGCTTAGACCTTATCCTCGATCCTAAAGTCTTTTAGTAATTTCTATTTCTATTTTATGCATGTATTTTCGGTAAACATCAATCATATTCAAATGCATATATTAATTCGAATTAAATCAATGGACGTTTACGCAAACAAAACGGAGAAAGTAAAACAAAAGTATCTTTTTGGAAATAAAATTGTATTGATTTTGAAAGAGGGCCTATAAACAGGCAATTTTAATACAAGGAGACAGAAATCCTAGTAAGAGGAAATTGTCAAGAAAGCAAAGAAAAACAGCTATGAGAAAAAGTCCTATTGATTTAAATTCTGCTACTGTTATTATGCCTTCAAGCATCTCATCCCTTTCTATCGAATGGAAGTGATTGGCTTGTTCAGTCCCTTTGACTTTGGTGAGGCTGATCGAGAACGGGACATAGTCATACGCTTTAATCCCTAATTTTTGCCTGGACCGCCTTTTCAGGTTTTCAGTCCACCAGGATACCCTTTTTTGCCCAAGCCGCCTTTTCAGGTTTTCGACTTGCCGGGTGTACATTTTTATATGTGTATCCCTAATTTTTGCCCGAACCCTTTTGGTTCGCCGGGATGCCCTTACTTTTTCCTAGATACGTCGACCTAGCGGGTCTCTTTTATGCGTAGTATTTTTTAACTATGTCCACGTTCACGGAATGCGGGAAATCTTCGCCATCCATTGTAGCAAGCATCATGGCTCCACCAGAGAATACCTTCCTAACTACAAATGGCCCTTCGTATGTGGGAGTCCTTTGCCTCTAGGATCACCTTGTGGTAGAATGATACGCTTTATCACCAAGTCGCCCATTTGATACACCTGTCTCTTGACTTTTTTATTAAATGCCTAGGTCATGCGCTTCTGATATATCTGCCCATGACAAACAGCCGCAAGTCTCTTTTCATCAATCAAATTTATCTGATCGAGTCGAGTCTGAATCCATTCATCTTCATCCAAGCCTGCATCTTTCATAATTCTTAGAGAGGGGATCTGGACTTCCACTGGTAAAACGGATTCCATTCCGTAGACTAAAGAGAAAGGAGTTGCCCCTGTCGAAGTGCGTACTGAAGTGCGATAACCATGAAGAGCAAATGGTAACATCTCATGCCAGTCTTTGTATGTTACTGTCATCTTTTGTATAATATTCTTAATATTCTTATTAGCAGCTTCTACAGTGCCATTCATCTTTGGCCGGTACGGAGAAGAGTTATGGTGTTTTATTTTGAACTGCGTGCAGAGTTCAGTAATCATCTTGTTGTTCAAATTAGTACCATTATCAGTGATAACTCTTTCAGGGATGCCATACCGACAAATAAGACTATTCTTGATGAACCGTGCCACCACATTCTTGGTGACAGAAGCAAATGAGGTTGCCTCTATCCACTTCATAAAGTAGTCAATGGCAACAAGAATGAAACGATGTCCATTAGAAGCAGTAGGTTTAATCTCTCCAATCATATCAATGCCCCACATTGCAAAGGGCCAAGGGGCTATCAACACGTTCAATGGAGTATGAGGTACATGTACTTTGTCCGCATAGATCTGGCACTTGTGACAAGTTCTGGAGTGATGGTGGCAATCAGCTTCCATGGTAGACCAATAATACCCTGATCTCAGAATCTTCTTGGCCATCGTATGTCCACTAGAATGAGTCCCAAAAATACCGTCATGCATGTCTTCCATAATCTTTTCTGCTTCCTTTTTATCCACACAGCGAAGCAAAGTCGAATCATGATTACGTTTGTATAATACTCCATTACTCAAAAAGAATTTAGCGGAGAACTTCCTCAGAAATTTTATGTCATTGATGGATGCCCCTTCAGGGTATTCCTGAGTTTCTAAATATCTTTTTACTTCGTGGAACCAAGGTTTCTCTTCTACTTCATCAGCATTAAGTTCATAACAATATGCTGGTTCATCTAATCGTTCAATGGTGATCATGGGAGCTTCATTGTCCCATCTGACTCTGAACATAGATGACATGGTAGCCAATGCGTCTGCCAACTGATTCTCTTCTCGTGGAATATGTTCGAACGTAATCTCTTCAAAGTATGGGATTAATGTCAACACCCGCTCTCGATAAGGGATGAGATTCGGATGTTTAGTGTCCCATTCTCCTTTGATCTGATTGATTACTAAGGTTGAGTCTCCGTACACACTCAAAAACTTGATTCTCAGGTCTATAGCAGCTCTGAGTCCCAAAATACATGCTTCATACTCAGACATATTGTTGGTACAATCAAAATATAGTCTAGCAGTGAAAGGCGTATGGCAACCCTTGGGAGAAATAATTACAATACCAACACCATTGCCCAATGCATTAGAAGATCCATAAAAAACCATAGTCCATCGGGATCCCAGTTCGGGTCCTTCATCCGGTCCAGGTTCTTCATAATCAGTAACAAGCATAACATCCTCATCAGGGAACTCAAAATTCATAGATTGGTAATCATCAACTGCTTGATGAGCCAAATGATCAGCTAACACGCTTCCTTTGATTGCTTTCTGGGTAGTATACTGGATATCATATTCTGTTAAAATCATCTGCCATCTTGCTATTCTTCCGGAGAGAGCAGGTTTCTCAAATATATATTTGATAGGATCCATCTTAGAAATCAATAAAGTGGTATGATTCAACATATACTGTCTTAGTCGGCGAGCAGCCCAAGCCAAAGCACAGCAAGTTTTCTCAAGCAGTGAGTATCTTGTTTCACAGTCGGTAAACTTTTTGCTAAGGTAGTATATTGCATGCTCTTTTCGACCAGACTCGTCATGTTGCCCCAGCACACACCCCATTGAATTCTCTAACACGGTCAAATACATGATTAGAGGTCTTCCTTCAACTGGTGGCATCAGAATTGGAGGTTCTTGGAGATACTTCTTGATTTTGTCAAAAGCTTCTTGACATTCATCAATCCATATTATCTCTTGATTTTTCCTCAGTAATTTGAAGATGGGTTTGCAAGTAGCAGTCAAATGGGAGATAAATTGGGCAATGTAATTCAAGCGTCCCAAGAAACCTCTGACTTCTTTATCTCGTAGGGACATTGACCTTTTGATCGAAGGGACTATGACTTATCTGTTTAGGGGTGATGATGATTTAATCTAAAGGGTCTTTGCTAAGGGTATCCCCACATTCGCGGGACACGACCATAATATCGTAAGGCAACAAAGAGAGATAAGATCACGTATTCGAAGGCAATGTAATTAGCCAAGTATCATAATAAATCTCCACAATGGTATCCCACAAATAAAATGGAATACCGAGCTATCTCTTCAAGAATCATGGGAGCCCTTACAAAAACTTAGCAAACATGTTAGAATGACGGGATGGGGTGCAATCAAGAGTTGCACCGAACAAAAGAATCATAGCAATAATAGTGTCAGGCAAAGAGCGTGTAAACGCAGTAGAAAACATGTCAAACAAATACAAAACAGATCAGAATGCAAACAGAAAAAAAAAACAACTACTGTCATGTTCGTTACTGCCTCGCCTAGCGAGGGCCTGGCGAACCCTCGCTACAGGTTCGCTTAGCGAGGGGCTAGCGAACAACTGCGGGTTCTGGATTCTTCTTTGATACTGGTGCGATTTCGGAAACCCCAAACCCTATGGCATCCATTATAGAAATTACATGATCGAATATTCAAAGTATCATTTTACACATTTATGCACATCTAAACCCACATGCAAAACCTAACGATATTCGCCTTTCCAAATTCAAACATAATGCCTCACACATTTAGAAATTTCAAATTGGGAGCATAGAGTAATGGGAATAGGGCAAACCTGATTGGAGGGATCGAACGAAGTAGAGTTACACCGTTGGGTTTGCAGAGCAATCTTAGGGTTTATGCCTGATAGGGTTGGCGGAGGTAACCTTTGTGCCGATGAGTTCTCTGAATTAGCTTCTAGGGTTTTCCCCGTTGTTTTTCTGATCCCCCGTTGTCTCCCCTTTTTCAAATGAAGTCCTGGAATTTATAGCTGATTTTCTGTGTGCTCAAACTGAAGGCAATTCAGGCCCATAATTTTTGTATATCCGCAAGCTTCACTAGGCGAGTGAGCTAGCGAAGGGTTCGCTAAGCGAACACTCAGCGAGTGTTTCAGCTAATGCTCCCAGACTTGGATAAAAGCATAGCTAGTACTTACTCTCTAGGCGAGAAGCTAGCGAACAGGTAGCGAGCATTCCAGTAGCAAAATCAACAAGGTTCGCTGGAGCGAAGGAGAAAGCGTGGGCTTCGCCTAGCGAGCATGACAGTTCATGTCATCTTCTGGATTTGGTAGCCTGTGCGCTGGATCTTTGTTCCTTTGAAAAATGAATAGACCTCTGTTGAAAGTATAAAAATTAACAGGCAAATTTTGAGGTATGACAGATAGATTACCTTCTAAATCATGCAAAGGACTTAAACCAATACAAGATCATTTCTCTTCTCCTTTTTGGCATGGCAAGTTGTTGGAACTTGGTTCACTAATCAAAACTTCTAACTTGTGTTGTTGCCTACATTATTATTGACCGGCCTCAGATAGTTGTGACTTCTACATAAGTCCAATTACGATTGCTTAACATAGCGCTAAATTTGCCTTATGGCACACTAACTACTAACACTAACCATTAACCATTAACATTTACTTTTTGCACTTTACTTTTATCCAATTTACTACTCTTGTACATATTATTCATTTGCTTTTCCCTTTGCTCATTTAAGCACATGTTTATGTTAATGCAATTTGCCTTTTGCTCACTTGAGCACATAATTGTATATATATTATTTGTGCTTGTGTTTTGTTTTGATTGTTGTGGACCAAATGCAAAGAAATGGACAAATGGACTTAGTTTCTAGGACTCCCCCTATGCAAATTGGAGTAAAAGGACCTTAATGTGAAGATGGATTAGAAGGACCAAACCTCTAAATTCACTCTTGTCCATTCTTGATTTACTTCATGGAACTTTTGATGTGTGTGATTTTTGTGCTAGGGAATCCTATGAGAGCTCAAATTGAAGAACCATTTCCATGTTCATCCAAAGTGAAAGATACAAGATGCATTGAGGATCTCTTAAGAGACTTGTTTGATTGTTGCTTGAGCTTACTTTTATCTTGCTTGCATATTCCAAAGGATGAGAGCTACTTGGATCATCAATATGATCTCAAGAGAGGAACTCCATTTTGTGGTCTTGTTTCTTATCCCTTATCTCTTGTATATGACTTTAGCCATTCTTCTTCTTCCCTCCACTCTAACCCAAGCCAAAACTTTTGTGCAAACATTTAACTTGTTTTCAAACATTAAAAACCTAAGCCTTATGCTTTTGATTTTCAAACTTTCTTTTCATAACACTTATTTTGAGTTGGACTTTTAAGTGAACTTTGACCATATTTTGTACATACTTTTCATTGGTAAATATAACTCATTCAAATGTCTTTTGTGGTTTCAATGGCCACTTTCTTATCAAACTTTTTTTTCATAACCTTTAGCTATTAGGTTTGAGTTATCCTTGAGGTAGATGTAATACTCACCTATATCCTTAGTGATGGACAATGAGTCTTCCATGCTTATTTTAGGGTTAACCCCTCACTAGCATGTTGAAGCTATCCTCACATGGTGGATTTGTGGTTTTAGGTTGAGTTTTCTCCCTTGGATAACAAAAGACCTTAAGGCTTTTGGGACCAATCAATTCACCAACTCATTTTGAGATTTTTACCCCGAACTACGAGGTTTTGATCCTAATCTTTTTTAAGAGGGTACGTAGGCAATGGGTTTATCCATCCAAACACAAAATGTAAATAAACTTGTATATTCTCTTCTCATCTCTTCAATCATGTTTGCACAAACAAATTTTCACAAAATACCAATCTTACAACCAATGTGAAAAGGGCTCCCTAGGAGTACCTAGGATGTTTTGGGTGCTTAAAACCTTCCCATTGCATAACCAACCCCCTTACTCCAGATCTCTGACATTTTTACTAGTTTTTGATTTGATAAAACTTTTAGGTTTTTGTTTGCTTTCTAACCATTCCTTTGGATAAATAGAAGTGCGGTGGCGACTCGACTTGTATGGTTTACCATAGATTTAGTCAATATCTCTAATGGTAACGAATACCCCACTACAGTAGGCACAAGCTGATAATCAGGAAAAGTGAAGCAACGATAGAGAGGGTCATAGAATTGAACCAACACACTCAAAAGTCCTTCAACCACATCGGTAGATAATACATATAGAAGCTTCTCATGACGTTGCTTGAAGCCCAAGGGATCTAATACAAAAGATGATAGCTTCCTTAAATCTTTCAAGTCGAGACATCTGAAACTGTACTTCTTAGTGTTCCTTCGTCCATAATCCATGGTCTGAAAATATTTGCAAATAAGACCTCATGTCCTTGAAAAAAAATCGTGTGATGAATGTTATGATGTGCATGAATGCATGAATGCAACAATCACAAATAAGGGATCACACACAAGGCAAACAAACAAAGGTCAAGGGATGAATCAAGTCGTTGTCAAGATCAATCATCCATTTTGGTGGATTATGGTTTACACCTTATCAACACCCAAGTTCCATTGATATTGACAAGACCTGATTGGATCAACCAAGAATCAAGGGTTTTTTGTGAGTCACGAGCATGGAGTCTGGGTAAGGACCATCCCAAAGGAGTGAACTAAGGATAAAACCTGTAGATCATGTTCTAAAAAGTTCCCAGAGTCTTAATTCCATCTATTGGATATTACAGGTTAGGATGACTGACTCATCAACCCATAATATTCTCAAGAGAAACTCATCTGAGTGTAGTATCACATAACAACTGTTATCAAGTCTATACTTGAACAACCTCCACACTACGTCCTAAATAGGCCAAGAGGGGTTAAATGTTCCACGATCCTCAGCTTCTCGGACCCCAAATTAGAGATAGTAATGCCTAGACACAAATAACTTGTGTGGCATTCATAACTCCAAAAGGGTCACCACTGAGTAGATGGGTCTCAAGCCAACTTGTTAAGGACTACTCCACACAAGTGGGCAAAGTGAAAGTCCTCCTTTGACCCTAAGATCCCTCATACTATACCATCCTCCTATCTTAATTGCACTCAAGTTCGGGTTAGAACTTATCTCACCACTCAGAGATCACAAAGCACAACAAGCATATTATATCATAAAAACAACTATACATACATCAAATATACAATTATACAGACACACAAAAGTAGGCTAAACCCACTGGAGACTATTCCCCAGCAGAGTCGCCACTTAATTTCTGTAGCGGTAAATTCATGACCATCAAGCTATGGATAAGCTAGACGTCAATAAAACCAGAGTCGCCACCGCGCTTTTATTGTTTCCAAGGGAAAAGGGAAAAGTACGGAAAAAAACCAAAAGATAAGAAGTTTTGAAATCAAAACTAATAAAATGCGAGAGATTACAGGTAAGGGGATTGGTTACACAGAGGGAAGGTGTTAGCACCTAAAGTGTCCTAGGTACTCCTAGGGAACCCTTTTTTGTGTGCATGTGTATTTTTGTACAAAAGATGTTTGCAATAAATAGAGTGGAGGGATGAGAAAAGAATTCATTAGTTATATTTTTGTGTTTGACAAGACCTTCAGACTTGTGCCTACGTACCAACATAAAAATGAGGGATCAAAACCTCGTAGTTCATGGTAACAATTTCAAAATGGATGTGTTGCTTTTAACAAAAATTTAAGTTTAACAAAGGCACAAAATGCCTAAAAATATTTGAATGAGTGTTAGTTCTTTTTGTCTTTTGAAATTTTAAGTCAAGTATAATTAGGTTCATTTACAAGTTTGATTAAGAAAAGAGTTTAAAAATGCAATGGCATAAGGCCAAAGTTTCTAATTTGCAATATGGTCTAAGTTAAAAAAACACAAGCAAAGAAGATTTTAAAAGGAGGGAGAAATTTGAAATTAAAGAAGTGGGGAAGATATGAAGAGACTAATCCTAAGCAAAAATTAAAAGTTAAGAGTTGAAAAGATCTGACCAATGGGCTGCAATCCAATAGACAAGAATGTCACATAGAAACCCAAATTTCCCTTGGACTTTATAATCGAGCAATATTAATACACAAATAGCAAGATGAAGAGCAAAGCATCAAATAAGGATAGTCATGTACAAGCTTAGTAACTCCATGATCTTCTTCAAAATCTCCCATGTATCAAATGACTTCAAAGATGGCATAAGACACAGGTTCAAAATAACAGCTTCAATATGATCATGTTGTAGATGAACTCAAATGGATCTTCAATATTGTATCAGATGAATGTTTATTTCACAAGCACTTGGTTCCATAAAAGTTGGCATTGGCCAAGTCCTTTTGCATAGGGAGTGTTGCCTAATTCCAAGTCCAAAGTCTCAGATCAAACCAACAGTCCACACAAAATGTCTTTTATGGGTTTTTGTTATTATTATGTACATTAAGGTCAAAAGACCATAAAACACAGACAAGTATATAATATCACAAAATATGGCCCAAGTGGGCAAAGTGAAAATGACATTAAAGTAAACAAATTGAATGGTATGAATAATGGTAAATGAATAAAAGCTTAAAATTTAAAGTGCATAAAAGTAAATGACTTGAAATTAAATGTTAGTTGTTAGTTGATTAGAAGTTAGTATTGCTTTTGCCTTGTTTTGTGTAACTCATTCTTTAGAGAACACTCAACCCACTTATCACAAGAATGGATCCTTGAACCAAGACATCTTCCAAAGGAAGGAAAAAAGGCCAAGTTTCCATACAATACCATGAAAGGGGGGAGACTTACAATCTCACTTACTAGAATGCTATGCCTTTTTGTGTCACAAATTTAGCGCTATGTTAAGCAATCGTAATTGGACTTATGTAGAAGTCACAACTATTTGAGGTCGGGCAATAGAATTTTGGTGTTAATGCATGTTAGAGACATAGTATAATGGACTATGCTCATGAAACATACCACACACAAAAGAATATGCAAAGTCGTGGACCTAATCTCATCCATACTCATGTTGATTTTGAAATCAACTAGCCTTAGGATATAGAGATATCATAGGTACATGACATGAATGAATAAAGAAGGGGAATGAGATGAAGAGGGAAGGGGAATGGAATCAACACAAATTGGTCAAAGGAGGACTTTTACCAAATTAAGATCATTCATTCATTTTGGGAGATGAAATGTACATTTCATCAATCCCCTAAGTCCAACGGTCTTAACTTAACAAAGTCAAATCAACCTTTACCAAGGGCCAACAACACAAGTCAAACTCAACAAGTCAATTCAAAATGGCTCTACATAATTTATTTGGCATTCAATCAATTAAAAATAATTAAAATATGCATTAAATTAAATTATGGTTGGTCAATTTCCTAAAACCTCATCAAAACACCAAAGGAATGGCCATGAGATTTATCATAGGTCAAAGAAGGTCAAAGGACCTTGGAGAAAAAAATTCACAATTTTTGGAAACTTAAAACTATTTTGAAATAATTAAAAATATTCACAAAATCAATTAAATTATGAAAAATATTAATAATGATCCAAAAAATAATTTTAATTCAGAAAATGAAAGAGGATTTTATTTAAATTTTTTTGGTGAAACTCTCATATTTTTTGGATCAATATTAAAATTAATATGAATTAATGAAAATAACATAATTAAAATGAAATTCAAATAATCAGAAAAAACGTTGACCACTTGATCTCCCTCATTAATTGAGGTGGCATATCAAGTGGTCACAAGCGCGCGTTCCATGGTAGACTTGAGTCAGCGCGCCACAAAACAAGTAATCAAAACCAACGCTCGTGATTAAAACAAATTGAATAGATCATGTGGTTCTCGACCTTGCCAACTCACCACCGGAGCAACTCTCTGGTCACCTTCTCAGGCGAGCCTCGTCGGATTGGTCCAATCATAACCATCACTAAAATAAAAAAGAAGGACATGATTTTAAAGTAAAAATGGCACTGAGCACGAATCTGACCTCAATTTATCCTAACTCCAAGTATATTGAGAGATACATGGAGTTGAAATTTGAGGTGCATGATCTGAGTTGGTTCGATTTGACCTCAAAGCAACTCAATCTTCTTGCCTACATTGGTAGGAATTCAGACAACCAAGGAACCAAGAGAATTATGGAGAATTGAGTGAGAATCGAAGAGATGAAAATTTATGGAAAATACCTTCAATGCAGGTCAGAATTTGCTTGCTCTTGCTTTGATTCGTGCTTGATCTCACCCAAGAAGCTTGCAGAAGTAGATTAGAATCAAACAAAGGCTTTGGATCCCTGGAGTTTTGAATCTCAAAACAGTGAGACTCAAACTCAATTTTCAAAAAAAATTCTCAGGATTATCCTTCAAATGGAAGGGTTTGGGGTATTGGAGCAAACCTAGCGCGAAGGGATCCCTAATTCTGAACCTAGAGGCTTCTATTTATAGTTGAATCACATGTTATTTGCACCTTCAAATTGAATTTCCAAATTTGGAAATGGATGATGCATGCTTGCATGGGCGTGTACATGCCCATGAAGTCACTCCTTTAGGTCCATAATCAAGTGTGAATGAGTCTGAAATCAACTTGGAATGCAAGGAAATTGTACACAACTATTTGAAGTTTTGATTTTGCCAAATGATGATGCCATGTTCAAGCCATGCGCAGACCATTCAAATCTTATCCAAAATGGACGAAATTGGACTTTTTGGAAAGGTTAGATCAAGAAGAACAACTCTTATGTTTAACACTTTTCCATTTGAAGCTTGTATCATGGTGAAGTTTGAGGTGGAAGCTTGGAAATTTTAACATATCAAATGTTTTTCTAAGTGTCAAGCCATATGTTCAATTATTTCACCTTGGCTAACGTTTATGTGAGTTCCAAATGAGAAAAGTGTCTTTATCAAAGTTGTAACCCTTTAAAAGTCCTTCAAAATGGTCAACAATTTGATATCATTTGGATTTGGGATGAGTGAGTTATGCATTTTTGAAGTTGAGGAAAATCACTTGTTCAATGGTATTGGTCCAAAATGACCTATAATGTATCCTCATATCACATGCTCATAAAAGTTGAATTATATCTTCCTCCAAACACCAAAGTTTAATTATACACCTTGAATTTGATTATGAAACTTGTAAATATTTCATCTCATAAAAAATGAGCAAGTTATGGCCTTGGGAAGTTGACCTCCAAATTAGGGTTTAGACAAAATGACATATAATCTTTCAACATAAAAAATGACTTTCCAAGCAAAAATAGCTCTAGACCTCAACATGAAAGTTGTTTGGAATGTCATTTAGAGTAACGCTTATCTTGAAATCATTTTCATATGATAAAAACTGTAGGAGATAGGGTCTAGGGGACCCCAATTTTGATCAGATGAAATCCTCTGGTTAACCACCATCAACCAACTTGCTAGCTTGCAATTCTCTTGACTTTTGGGACTCATGGGAGATCATATATTCATAAGATGATAAAATTTAAAGTATCCCTTGAAGTATTTGATAAAATGTTGAAGAAGTTTGGTGAAGAAGTTACATAAGATACCCAGATGAACTAGGGTTTCCAAGGCAAACCAATTTCAAACTCTTGATGCTTTCTTGACCAAAACAACATGTAAAGATCATAGGGACTGATATATGATGTCTAAAGCCATTGTAGACCAATCTTGATTAGGCTCTTAGCAATGAGGGTCTTAAACCCTAGATATAAACTTGATAGATCAAAGGTGATCATGTGCCCCTCCTACAAAAGAGTTAGACAAATGCAAAGACATATTTTTGATATTTTTGTTAGTAAATGATAAAGTACAAGGTATGATACAATCACATGGTGCTTGGCGATCTCTCCCAATTCAAACCCGATGAATGAGGGGTAAGGAGGATGCCAAGGTATGATCCCAATGCTAATGCATATGATGAAGTAGCATGAGGGATCTTAGGGTCAAAATTGGGTCTTACACATGATTGTGTAGATGTTGTACTCTATTCTTCATTCTATATCGTTATTATTGAAATGAATTCTCACCCTTTTTGTTTGAATGTTGCCTTTACATGGGCATCGTGCAGATACTCAAGAGTAGTATTGCTGAAGTAAGTGGAAGGTAGCTCTTGGATTACTTCTTTATTTTGTCGCTTTTACTAGTGGTACCTTGCTCTGATCATGTAACATCGAGTTGGGTTAAACGCTTATTTTATTCCTTATGCCTGATTATGTTGAAGTCATAAGACTAATTTTGTTGTTGATAATTCTTAAGATGTTGAGTTGATTGATTACAACTCTCTTATTTTGTCATTACAATTGAAGATGAGACTAGATGTTATTACTTGCTTTATCTTCCATAATTGTGATGATAATTCCATTGCGATGATACTTTAAAATGGAAGTGAACATGCAGTGACAAGTTATGAATGTCTTATTATGTGAATATATAATATCGATCAGATGAGATGGATGTCGTGTAAATATTCCAGGTATGATTCAAATAAGTGGGATGTCGTGTAAACATCCTTATTACAAATGTGTGTATTGAAATTTACTGTTGAAACCCGTGCTACGGAGCAGGTCATGTGTGTTATGAATGTGTGACACCCTACGTGGTTTTATTTTATATTTAATTCACGTGATAAATTATGTGCGGGGTTTAAGGTGTTACACCCATTATGTTTCCTTTTGGGGGTTTTCCTTCGGGATGATAGGAGTCATGTAGGTCTCCTATAAAATACTTTCCCTACTGGCATTCAAGGGGGTCATCTATTCGAAAGGTCTCCAGCTTATCTTCCCTGGACGCGATGACTTGTCTCGGTTGTACACTTTGTCTAGGGATTTTTTTTACCTAATTCCTATGATCTTGGCGGCCCATTCTCTTTTATGTATCTTGATCTCTTTATTGCATTGCTTTCTTCTCCTTTAATGTAACATTCGGCTTGAGAGTGTCTCTTCTCGCCCTTGTCGAACATTGAAAAGACTAGTGGTCGAAACCTTGTGGTGTTTGTTGGCAGAGAATTGATGTATCAACTTCTTTGTCAGATTTTGATAACTTGTGACATAATGTTTAGGCAGACTCATGTACCAACGTAAAACGGCCTCCTTCAGGGTTCCTGCAATCATCTTTTATTTTAATGAATCGATGCCCCCTATGATTTCCATATGGGTATTGACCGTCAAAATGTGTTCCTGAGGATCATGGTTCCCACTGAACATAGAGGGTGAGGGGGTTGAAGTTATCCGAGACCTGATCGTTCCAGATTTCTTCTCACAGTGGTTGAGTATTGATATGGTCGTCTGGATCTTTCTCCTTCGGATTGGGGTGTTAATGATTCTGCTGAAGCTCGTGGACGGTATTTTGCAACTGCTCATTTTACAGACGCAAGAGCTTTACAACAAGGGTGAGGTACATTGATTCACAATTTTGTGCGATCAAGAAAAGTTTTACTAGGGTCCCACAACGGGCACCAACTGTTCTTGTATGAAATATATTTGATAATTTCTCTGAAGCTGACTATAAGAAGTCGCAATGTATTATGAATTTTTCTGTTTGATCCCCCACTTTTCTCTTCCGGAGGTCCACCTTTTATAGTGCCTCTCGTTAATGGAATAATCACATTAATAATTAATGATTTATCGCGAAGGGATGGTTTTCCGGCTATCGGGGGCATAGAAGGACATTTAATACTATTGATGTAAGTTATTGATTGATCTGATCAGGTGGGGACTTTGCACATACTTTCAGGGTCCAACTTCAAGGTGATAATCGGGTTATCGTTCAGGAATATGTACATCTCAAATGTACACTCGGGTTATCGTCCAGGAATATGTACATCTCAAAGCACTTAAAATTGTCGTCAAAATATGTGTGATGATAACCAAGGTGTGTTGATATAGAGAAGACATCCCAAAAATACATACTCTCACATACATTTTTAGTCAGAGTGTTTTCGAGAGGTTTTATCCGTAATGTTGGCAATTCTTCCGTTTTCAATGTTGAATTTATTGGAACTATGTTTTGGTTGAATTTTCGTAAATTCTTGAGCATAAGTTTATTACTTTTTCTTTACCTTTTTCCTTTTATTTAATGCATTAATATGCAAATGATATGATGTGCCAAACCTAGTTTAAAATTACATGTTTCTTTACACCATAGCAGAAAACAAACATTAGACAAGATGCCTCGTCATCTTTACTTACGGTCAACCAAAAAGAGAAGTAGTAGGGCATACAAAACAAAAACGATAATGAAAACTTTCAAAAAAGAGAATCGGTGGAGTAAATAAAGATTTCCTTATTCGTGTAATTTACTTGGATTTATCAAAAGTTAAAAAGAAAAAGTAGAAACTATAAACCACGTGACGACTGCAGCATTGCACTCGTAATAATACCAAAAAGTATTCGAATTTCGAAGTTGGAGCCAAAGAGGTGGATTGGTCCTTATCACTATGACACTGTCGAATGTCGAGATAATAAGGTGACCCCTCTGTGTCCTTTTGATTTTAACACCATTGGAGTAAAGTTTATAGATCTAAAGCTTACTACAAACACACATTAAAAACACATAAAACGAACCACACAACACAACCATGAACCATCTCCATACTAGTACTACACTACAGAAAGTAAATTACAAAGACAAAAAAAAAACATAGATTCTCTTTTCCTGATTTTATTATTTCCCTCAACCACGTATCAGGAGTAGGTCACTAAACAATAACCCAACCTAGACACATTTTGTCATAAACATTTAGTGGCAAAAGATAACCTTAAGCTCACGAGGGGAAGAACACTGATGAGTCAAAGAAGGTGTATCATGCGCATAGGTAAAAGTCTCAGGACACGCGTGCTTGAAGAAATTCGTATACACGGTAGGTTTACAAGTTTGAGGGTTGTTAAAATGGTTCCTACAACAGAACTCATCTGTGTGAAAAGCTTCACATCCACTCTTACAGGCCACAACAGGACCATGAACAGCAGGAACACGGTGCTGCAAAACATCAGGACACGTGGCAACGAGATTTGCTTTACAACCAACCACGGGGCACTGACCTTTACCCTCGTGCGGTGTAACTGTCAGTGGGGTGTTGAAACCGTCGACGAGGCTGACGCTGTAAGAGGAGAAGTCGTTGTTGCCGTGGTGTACGTCGAACTGTACCAGTGTGGCGGGTAGTGAACCGCCTGCTCCGTTGCATTCGAGACGGTTGGCGCAGTCGCCGGTGAGGCAGGTGAATTTGTTGTTGGACGTGGAGCAGCCGGTTCTGGCCCAGGCACGGCCGGCCCAGTGGGTGTCTGGAACGTTGATGGAGCGGTGGGTGAAGGTACGGAGCTCGAAGCCGCCGCTGGCGAGGTTGGTGTGGCCTTCGTTGGGGAGAATAGCTGGCCAGACAGTGTAGGGGCAGTTGTTAACGAAGGTGAAGAAAAGAGCGTGGGAGGATGAGAAAATGGTGAGGAAGAGGAAGGTGGAGATGAGAAGCGAATTGGTTAAGGAGGACGAAGAAGAAGAAGCCATTGGAGCTGTTACTGTATTTGTGAATTTGTGAGTAAGCTTAGAATGTGCTGTGTTCTTATAGGCAGAAAGATGAAGAGGAGAATGAACGGTGTTTGATGATGATTGATGAACGGCTAGTTTTATTTTCGATATGACTGGAATGCCCTTTCTCTGTCGTTGAAAACGCTGTGTTGTTTTGATTTTTTTAAATTTGTAAGAAGGGTAAAGTAGGTATAAGAGGAGGGAGCAGATATGTACTAGTACTACTTTTTCTGTGCTTTTTTGTCTTTTCATTGAATTCTGAAAAGGCGGTACGAAAGACAGGAACCATGGACAGGACTAGTCGGTAATGAAGTTTCTATTTTTGACGTTCGGTAGAAAAGTGATTAATTTGAACCACAATGGTGAAATGAAAACTAATTACTCACTGGTCTATAATTTTATAGTAAATGGTCCATTGTTGTAAAATTTAGTTGAAGTATTTGTCTCCATTGTCAAATTTAAATGGGTGATTTTATGTCTGAAATGAATTTTTTAATTTTTTTAAGTATGATGTAAGTGCGGAATTTTTTACAAAAATAACCTACTTTTTTAAGGAGATTTTCAAAATATCTCTAGTTTCAAAAAAAAAATTCAAATTACCCCACTTTTAGGAGGAGACGTCAATTCAATTGGCGACTCCTCTTAAATACTTGAATGGAGGCGCCAATTGGATTGGCTAGGGCATGTGTCCTAGTCAATCCAATTGGCGCTCATGTGTATTACTTGAGAGGAGGCGCCAATTGGATTGACACCTTAGTGTAAAATACAATTTTTTTTATAAATGGTATACGTGATAGGTAAATTTGAAATATGACCAATTGATATTAATAAAATTTGTCGTTTACACAAAAAAGCCTAATGGTCATGACCGGGATCACCTAACCGACCTCCGGTCCCACATCCCCTAGCTACCATAACCTGTGGCCCTAACCCACGTTGATGATTCACCATTGGTGTTTGAGCATCTGAGGGGCCAGGAGCATCACTACCAACTACAGGAGATGGTTTGTTGAGGTAGTCAGACAAGTCGGCATAGTCTTCAGTATGCATCGATGGTGTACCGTCGTAGCTGAGCTCATGACCCATGCTAGATAAGTTGGATTTTGGTTGACTCATTAATGGGCGACCGAGACGGTTGAAGGGAGACATGGGTGTGAACGATGCGTCGAGGAAATGTTGGAAATGTTGTTGGGGTGTTTGGTAGAGATAGGGTTATTGGATGTTTTGGTTTTGTGAGGTTTGGGCTTCTTGACTATGGTAGGAGGAGGGGTGGTTGGTGTTGAATGATCGTTGGGTGTTCTGGCTAAGGCGACTTTGGTAGGGTGATGGGGTGGGTGCGAAGCGATGTTGGGTCTCAGGTTGATGGTCAATTTGTTAGTGGTGGTATGGGGTATGCTCTTGGTATTGGGGTTGGGTGTATGATATATTTTGGTTGTATGTTTGTGTGTTGGTTGAACGGAACGTTTGACGGACAGGGGGTTGTGTGTATCCGGTCTGACACTGTTGTTAGGGGTTTGATGTTGAGGTGTCAGGTGTGTAAGTCATCTGGCGTGGATCATACAAGTACATATCCTCGGCGATGAACTGAAAACCAATCGATCTATACCAAGCCATATAAGTACGACTTGGTTTTTCTTCAGTTGGCATGACTGCGTCAGTTAAGACATGGTCATGGCGGTGCTTCCATTTGCGACACTCCGATCTTGCGAAGCTTTGCCATGGATTGAAGTTCCATTGGTCGTTAACTTTGCGCATATGTCATTCTCCTAGGCTAGCTGGGGGATCCGGGATGTTTTGGGGCATACCGAACTGCAGCTTCACACGATCACTGTTGTGCATCTCCATAGTTGTGAACCGTATTATCGGTGTGTATGCAGTCCATACGGTCGCGTCTTCAACGTTGATCTCATGGTCATGATCCAAATTAAGGTATGGACGCCAAATGAACTGAAATGTGAAAGAAGATAGGATTATAATCTAGGTAGAAAAAGTTAACAAAATATAACGAAATAATTAAGTTATTATCCTTACGTCTGTCGGTCGAAGGTGATCCAACAGGGTGCGATACTGAGTAATACAGTATCTTGAACATCTGTTGTAACTCATTCCACGTGCAGACCATCTACACCAAAAAGTCAAAAAATATTAGTTAGAGATAATAATCTTTAAAGAAGTAAGTAAAGATATAGCAATTTAAACAACTTACTTTTGTGCATACGAAAATGTGAAAGGGTTATTGTTGACGGGTGCTAGGGACGGTAGCCTTGACTAACCCCATGCTTGTAACAAAACAACACATCCAGAAAATATAGATGTGTCTTTGTGTGAGTTTTTGCACAAGGAGCTATAGAGATAGGCTAGACAAGAAGATCCCCAACTGTAACTTCATATTCTATCTACATGTCTAAGTAAAGGTAAATACATAATATGCATGCTAGAACCACTACCTTCGGGAAATAAAAACGAACCAATTAACATCATAATGTAACACCTAGTTTTTATTATTTGAGCATCTTCGGTAGAATGCTCATCTAAGTATAAACTATTATAGTACGACTTAAGGCGTGAAAGTAGTATACCTTGATCTCTTGCATTATCATCTAACAAATCAGTCTCCAAGAGATATATGCAAATTGAATTTGCATAGTTGGTTTTACCATTAACAGCCTTACCTTCAATGGGCAGTCCCAAAAGCATGTAGACGTCTTCTAACGTCACGGTACACTCACCCGTTGGGAACCAAAATGTGTGTGTCTCTGGTCGCCATCTTTCGCATAAAGCTAGAATGAATTTGTTATCTATGGACCAAGACAAAATCTTGCTTATATGACCAAAATCGGTGAGTTCAACATAAGGTTGAATCATCGGGTCCATATGGACATATTCGTGGACCCGAGTCCGGAACCTTGATACATCCTATAAAAGAAAGAACAAAAAAATTTACTAAGTTGGTATGTTAAAATAAAAGGGGGTTGGTGAAGATGAAAGAAAAAAATTTAACAAAAGAAAAAACTTACATATGTTGCGATGTTTGCAACCGTTCCTCTATGTGATTCGCCCATTGTGAGGATAGACATTTTATCAGGGGGTTGGTGCAGATGAAACTACAAGAAGTTGTTGCAGATGAAATTGTAGAAGAAGTATTATAGAAGAAGTAGTGAGAGTGATGGTGTGGAAGAAGTGTTGATGAAGTGGATGTATTTATAGGCAAATGGACGGGAGCATGAAAAGTTGTGCTTGCATGGTGTCTCCACTTGAATTGGTGACCATGTACAACCTTTAATAGGTGTCGCCATTCAAATTGGCGCCTCCATAGGGACATGCATGCAAGACCTAGGTCTGATTGCTTGGTTTCGAGGTCTGCATGCATGCTTTGACAAAGTGACGCCAAATGGATTTGCGCCCATGTGCAAGGAATGAATGGGGGTGCCAATTCATTTGGAGTGTGTGTCTACATGTTTGACACGTGGCTGTCCTCTTTCTTGCATGCTGAACATGTCACTTCTTAGTAGCTTGCATGGTTGACACATCATTTCATAGTAGCTTGCATGGTTGACACGTCACTTCGAACTAGCTAGCATGTGAGACACATCATTTCCCTATTTAAGTGTCTTACTATCAACATCCAAGACACTTCACTCACATTCATCTGCAGCAAGAAAATAGTTTTCATCTGCACAATGTCATCTTCACCAAAATACAGTGTCAACGTTCACTGCAACGATGAAACATATGAGTCTGGGTTGTATGGTTTTTGTTTTCAAAACACTGATACCATTAGACCCACGATCAAGAGAAATGCAACCTTCTTGCATTCGAAAAAAAGAATACAATCCTGTATAGGATCGGGTATTGTGTCAAAGATCACGTATCAAAATCCAATATTTTTTAAGAATAGTCAATGCAAGTTTTTTCCCCTTAAGGTACGAGACGATGAAGATGTTGAATACATGTTTGTTAGTCATGAACATTCAGGCTGCAACTGTATTGAGTTGTACATTACTCTTCAACCATGTATACCATCTCAGCAGCCTCAAATAACCAGTCAGGATGAATCTGGTGAATTTGATCCACAATGGTCAGATGACGTCAACCCAGAAGCAGAAGCAGAAGTGGACGTCGTTGATGAAGAAGAAGAGGAGACCGAGATACAAGTTGATCACATGCTGAACAACGACATTGAAGATGATGATCAACCACCACCAATACCTCCTAGTCATGTCTACAATCCGCCTCAACATATGATAAATATGGATTTGCACGACGATGAAACATCCAACAGTGTTTTCTATAATTCGTATCCGAGATCAGAAGGAGAATTAAAGGTGGGAGACATGTTTCGTACCAAAGAAGAATGTGTTCTAGCTATCAAAAAATTCCACATGAACAACTCTACTGATTTTACAGTGAAACACACTGATTCTAGAAGGTATGTTATCGAATGTCGTAACATGCTTTGTAAGTTTCGTTTGGCTGCGTCTTACAAAAATAAAAATGACTCTTGGGAGATCGCTTCAATAGACCTACCTCACAGTTGCATTGAAACTAACGTTGAACAAGATCACCGTAAACTAAGCGTTGCATTAATATGTCAAGACATTCTGCTGTTGGTTAATAAAGACCTATTAGTGAAGGTGAGTATAATTATATCCCATATCAGAACAACATATAATTATACTCCATCTTACAAGAAAGCCTGGATTGCAAGAACAAATGTTGTTGAACAAGTATTCAGCAACTGGGAGGATTCATACAAGGAATTGCCACGGTTTTTATGGGTACTAAAAACATATGTCCCGGGAACTGTGGCAATTATGGAGACATTGCCAGCGATTATGCCAAACGGAACATGTGTTATAGGTAATAGAATCTTTCACCGTCTCTTTTGAGCATTTGACCTGTGCATCAAAGGTTTCGCATTCTGCAAACCTATTATTCAAATTGATGGCACTTGGTTATACGGAAAATACAAGGGTATTTTGCTCATGGCGGTTGCACAAGACGGCAACAACAATGTCTTTCCCATTGCCTTTGCTCTGGTTGAAGGTGAAATGACTGATGGATGGGGTTTCTTTCTTCGACATCTCAGAACGCATGTGGCTCTACAAGCAAATCTCTGTTTGATTTCTGATAGACATGCTGCCATTGAGAGTGCCTACAACAACCATGACAACGGATGGCATGATCCTCTTTCTACCCATGTCTATTGCATCATACACATTGCACAAAACTTCATGCATACTATAAAAGATAAGAATCTTCGCAAGAAGGTGGTGAATGTTGGGTATGCTCTAACTCAGCCGTCATTTCAATATTATCATGATGAAATTAGACTGTCTAATGAAGACGCAGTGAAATGGCTAAATAACATACCAGTAGAGCAGTGGACAAGGGCATTTGATAGAGGTTATCGATGGGGACACATGACTACAAACCTTGTGGAATGCATGAACGGGGTATTCAAAGGAATTCGAAATCTACCGATAACCGCCTTGGTAAGATCGACCTATTATAGGTTGGCTTCTACGTTCGCAACCAGAGGTGAAAGATGGAGTGTGGTGTTAATTTTCGGGCAAGTATTCAGTGAGTGTTGCATGAAGGTCATGAAAGAGGAGAGCATCAAAGCTAGCACACACGCTGTAACAGTTTTTGACCTTCATAGGCAAATTTTCAGCGTCCAGGAAACAATGGATCACAATGAGGGGAGACCAAATTTAGCCTATGTTGTTAGACTAAACAGAAGTTTGTGCGATTGTGGAAAATTCCAGGCCTTCCGCATTCCTTGCTCCCATGTCACTGTAGCATGCGCTTATACTCGTCAAGACGCTTACAACCATTTATCTTATGTGTACAAGACCGTCATTGTCATGAATGTATATAATCAAAGCTTCCCGGTACTACGAATGGAGGAATACTGACCTCCATATAAAGGTGATATAGTTTGGCACAACGACGAGATGCGTAGAAAGAAAAAAGGAAGGCCAAACAGCACACGTATCAGGACAGAAATGGATTCCATAGATAAAATGATAAGATTATGTAGTATTTATCGTCAACCAGGACACAACAAGAACAACTGTCCCAATCGAGGAGCATCATCTGAGTCTTAAGCTTTTTGTAACATTGTATTTTTGTAACCTTCAATCATTATATATCATTAAGTTTTTGTTACAACGAGGTTCACAACAAACATCAGTACAAAATAAGCTATCTGAAAACAGAAATATTTTTAACTGATTACAACAATCAAATTGATGTCATCTCGATCGAACATCATTTCCCTAGCATCACTACGTCAAATAAGGGAAAAGAGGGCGCTTATTTTTGGCCTATAACAGCGCTTTTAAGCGCCCTCTAAAGTGGCGCTGGCATAGGTAAAGACAGCGCTTTGTTTTCCTGGAGAAAGCGCTGTCTAAAATGGCCACATTATAGTGCGCTTTCAGAAAAAAGCGCCCTCTGGAGTGGTCCATAAAGGGACACCTTAGAGGGCGCTTTCTGGAAAAAAGCGTCCTCTAAAGTTGTCAATGTAAAGTGTTTAGAGGGCGCTTTCAGGAAAAAGCGCCCTCTAAAGTTGTCAATGTAAAGTGTTTAGAGGGCGCTTTCTGGACAAAGCGCCCTCTAAAGTGTTAGTTATTTTAAAAAAATTTGTTTGAAAAACAGTGGATATTTAATTGGTAACCTGTTCGCATGCTGCAAAAGTGTAAAATTCATATTGATTTCATCCTTTAATCCAATGTTATACACCATTAATCCATTGATATATACAACATGAATCCATTTATATACAACATTAATCCTCCATATATACAACATTAATATATGATTCTTTGATCAACAATATACAACAACATATTCATGATTTAGTAAAAGTACAACAACAATATACACTATTAGTCTCGAAAGATCCATAGCAACCAACATCCAGTGACCACTGTATCCAAAAGCTGTCTAGTAGTTCTAACCAATACTAAACAAAATAACGCTCATCCACCCATGATGAATAATAGCAAGTGTGCATAATAGGCAGGAGGAACTGCATACAAGATAACATTTTTGTTAAACTAAAGTTTTGTATAGCCTAAAACAAAAACAAGCAAAGGGAATCGAGTAACAAACCTATTGAGACAGATCGAGTACACCTCGCATAACTGAATGGGAAAAAATAGTATCAGAAGGCTTCTAAAATTAAATGAAAACAGTACAAGTTTAGAAAACATTAATTAAGATTAAAAAAGCAAATCATATCATTACGTGTAGCACAAGTTATTGGTCAAACTCTGTAGCTGTCTGCAGTGAATTTATTTTCATCATACAGCACATGATAATGCGTTGGTCGACTAGTCCCCTGCAAAAAGAACACGTCCAAATGCAAATAACACAGAACTGTCAAAAGGCGATTGAGCAACAAATAGTAAACAATGGCATAAAGTTAAATGACATAGCTAATATTACCTGAATTCCTGCATGGCTGTTAAGGTAAAAATCAAATTCCCTAGGGTGACAAATGCTGGTGTCTACCACGGTTCCTTTGACAATTTAGAACAACAAAATCAGCAAAAAGTGATAAATTCAAATGATAATATATACCAGCTGCGTTGAGAAATATATTGAAAAAACCTGGCATAATATTTCCACTTCTATCGGTCTCTTTGGGGTTGACAGGAAAGAGACAGGTGTGATGTCTCTTTTGGACCAATACAAAAGTAACTTTAGGTAGATACCCATCCTCTATTGAGACACAAGCCTGATGAAAAAAAATTAGTTGGTCTTCAGCACTCCAATGTACTTCAAATTTTACACCCTTGTCTCTTGCACGAATGATTGACTTCATAATAGCCATTTTACCTGTAATAAAGAAAACAATTAAAATCAGATGACAAATGTAAAAACAATTAAAATCATAAAAGTCATTTTACCTGTAATAAAGAAAACAATTAAAATCATTTGACCTGTACCTTTTTCACTAAGTTCTCTTTCTTTTCTTGGTTGGAATATGTTCTACATGTCTCTTAACAACACGGACGGTTGGATTGATCCAAATACCCTCATTATGATCATTTCTAATATATGAATCATTTGATATAATATTCTCATCTTGATCATTTCTGGTAAACGATTCAATCTCAACATCAATATCACCTTGATCTCCAGTGTTTTCATCAATTACTTTGTTGGAAAAAAGAACTATAGACCATTTCGTACTTTTCGGATCATTGACATAGAACACTTGTCTAGCTTGAGAGGCTAGAATAAAAGACTCATCTTTGTATCCCACCCTATTAAGATCCACTTGCAAAAATCCTGACTTATCCATTCGAATCCCGTTATTATTTTCAACCCACTTGCAACCAAATATAGGAATCTGAAACTTCTCATAATCAAACACCCAAATGCGCTCGATAACACCAAAATACGACAGATTTGCAAATTTGGGGTTTAAGTCCTTCACACTTGATATGTGCATTGCTTCAGCTACCACGGTGACACCACTATTCTGCATAGTACTTTTATCATCTTGTTCTTTGGTATAAAATGTGTATCCATTAATCGCGTATGCGCTATAAGAAAAAACATGGAAACTTGGACCATATGCTAAGCATCTCAACCTTTCTGTTATTGAAGCGGGATCTGAATAATACTTTGAATAAATATGATCCTTAAACCAAGGTATAAAACATCGATTGTGCTCTCGTACTATCCAATTTTCATTTCTATTGGGATTTAAACCTCAGAGAACATCCTTGTGAATTTCAACATACGACTCAACCTCATTCTCATTGTGTAGAACATACAAATGCACTTGATCCCGTTCGACCCTTGATACTGCCACGATTTTATTCCCAATTAGATTTTTTCCTTCTTTCTTTTCGACAAGTTGAGACTTGGGGAGTCCGATTGACTGAACATTAGACAAATATTCAGTACAAAACTCAATCGCTTCTTCAACAATGTATCTTTCAACCATACAACCTTCTGGTCGACTTCGGTTCTTCACGTACCCTTTTAATATTTTCATATAACGTTCAACAAAGTACATCCATCTCATATAAGCTGGTCCACACAATTGTGTCTCTTTCACAAGATGAACAACTAGATGTACCATTATGTCAAAAAATGATGGAGGAAAAAACATTTCAAGCTCACACAAAGTAATAACGATTTCTTTTTGCAACATTGGTAAGATCGCAGGATTGATCACCTTACTGCAAATTGACTTGAAGAAAGAACACAACTTAGTTATAGAGCTTCTTACTTTTTCTGGAAGAATAGAACGTATACCTATTGGGAGAAAATGTTCCATTATAACATGGCAATCATGGGTCTTTAAACTCTTTAACTTGAGGTCTTTCATAGACACAAGTCTTCTAATATCTGAAGAGTACCCTTCTGGAACTTTAACTTCACTTAGAAACTTACACAATGTTTTTTTCTCCTTTCTAGATAGAGTATAAGCAGCAGGAGGTAGATATGTTCGTTTTCCTTTCTTCAAGGGTCCTAATTCAGTTCTTATTCCCATCGCTATCAAGTCCTTTCTTGCCTTAAGGTCATCCTTAGACTTTCCTTGTATATTGAGTAACGTGCCAATAACACTTTCAAATACATTTTTTTCAATATGCATAACATCAAGAAAATGTCTCACATACAAGGACTTCCAATACGACAATTCAAAAAAAACTGACCTCTTCTTCCACCCACTTTTGACAAGTGTGTGGGCAAAAGGCTTGCCAAACTGAGTATCCAAATCTTTCACCTTTTCAAAAATTTGATCACCCGTCAATATAGGTAGAGCTCTGCCTTGTTCTGTCTCTCCATTGAACGCCTTTCTCCATCCACGGTAGTGATGATTTGAATTTAAGAATCTCCGATGACCGAGAAAGACATTCTTCTGACCAAACTCCAAGCGCTTCCAATCTGTTTTATCTTCACAAATAGGACACGCACATTGACCTTTTATGCTATACCCTGATAGATTTTCGTATGCTGGAAAATCATTAATTGTGCCAAACAACATCGCCCTCAAGTTGAAACTTTCTTTCCTATATCCATCATAAACCTCCACACCGGTCTCCCACAAAATCTTTAAATCTTCGATTAAGGGCTTCAAGTACACGTCTATGTCATTCCCTGGTTGTTTAGGTCCAGAAATCAACATAGACAACATCATGTACTTACGCTTCATACATAGCCATGGAGGTAGGTTATAAATCATAATAATCACAGGCCATGTACTGTGTGAGATACTCTAGATACCGTGTGGATTCATTCCATCAGTAGATAATGCCAAGCGAAGGTTTCTTGATTCTTCTCCAAATTCAGGATAATCATTATCAATTTTCAACCACTGTGGTGAATCTTCCGGATGTCGATACTTTCCATCTATAATTCTTTCATCTGCATGCCAGGTCAAGTGTCTTGAATCGGTTTCACTACGAAACATGCGTCTAAATCTCGGAATAACAGGAAAATACCACAAGACTTTTGCTGGAGACAACTTGTTCTTATATCGCGAGACACCGCATTTAGGACACTCATTTAACGATGCATACTCATTTCGAAACAAAACGCAATCGTTTGGACATGCATGTATCTTATCATAGCTCATGCCAATAGAGCACAACATCTTTTTGGTCTCATATGTTCGATTGGGAAGAACATTATCCTCAGGAAGCATATCTTTCAAAAGGGCTAATAACTCTGTGAAACTTTTATCCGACCACCCATTGCCCGCCTTTAAGTTGTACAACTTTAATACCGCAGACAATCTTGTGAATTTAGTGCAACCATCATACAAAGGTTTCTCTGCATCACTTACCAACCTCTCAAACATTTCGGGACAATCCTTAAGATCTCCTTCAAGTGCTTCTGCAATCTCTTCAACTCGATCACAATCGTATGTATCTGCGCCACTATAGTTTGAGGCATAGGTCGTACTATCCCCCGATTCAACATTATCGTTACTTTTCTCACCATGCAAATTCCAACATGTATAACTTCGATCAATTCCATGCCTCATTAGATGCGATGTCAACTGAACTGCGTCAACCCGTTTCCCATAACAACAACCCAAGCAAGGACATATCATTCTACTGGGGTCTTCGGCGTGCGCAACGGAAAACTTAACGAATTCTGATACCCCATTCTCGTACTATCTCGACAATCGATTGGAAGACATCCATGTATTATCCATTACTAATTAGAATAAACAAAAAACAATTTCAGAAGAGTTCAAACACATTCGGACCTAGGTTTCTAATGATACTGGTGTTGACACAAAATCATATGTTCATAGGTCGTATAACCCTAACTACTGGGTAATGTAGTCCCATTGCATGCGCTATCATGGTCACTAAAAACCAACCGTCAATTTCCTATTGCATCCGCTATCATGGTCGAAACAAACGTAGAAGGAGGAAACGCGCAGTAATAAGGTAAAACAGAAATTGGGCAAAGCTAAAACAAAGCAATAACATAAAACAGAAATTCGGAAAAGCGTGTACCTTTGATTGGTAGAAGGAGGAAACGCGCATGTAGATCTAACAGAGGTGGAAGGAAAACGCCTCAGAACCCTAACGTGAAAAAGAACGAAAATAACAGATAGTGAAATAACAAAACGCGCAGTATGTTATAATTTTAATGTTTACTAAAGGGGACATTAGAGGGCGCTTGTGGAAAAAAAGCGCCCTCTAAAGGGGGCCTAAGAGGGCGCTTATGAAAGCGCTCTCTAAGGCTTTCCAGAAGCGCTTTATAAGCTGGAAATGCACATGGACTTATAACAGCGCTTTATTAAAAGCGCCCTCTAAGGGTAACCTTAGAGGGCGCTTTCTAAAAAGCGCCATGTATTGTTGTCCCTCTATCTCCTCCTTATTTTTTCGTTTCACCTTAGAGGGCGCTTGTGGAAAAAAAGCGCCCTCTAAAGGGGGCCTAAGAGGGCGCTTATGAAAGCGCTCTCTAAGGCTTTCCAAAAGCGCTTTATAAGCTGGAAATGCACATGGACTTATAACAGCGCTTTATTAAAAGCGCCCTCTAAGGGTAACCTTAGAGGGCGCTTTCTAAAAAGCGCCATGTATTGTTGTCCCTCTATCTCCTCCTTATTTTTTCGCTTCACCTTAGAGGGCGCTTTATTACAAAAGCCCCCTCTAAAGTGCGCTGTCTATTGCTCCTTATTTTTCGCTTCACTTTAGAGGGCGCTTTTGTAATAAAGCGCCCTCTAAGGTGCGCTGTCTATTCCAGTTTTTGGCGTAGTGCATCCTTATCAGTCTTCATTTGCACCCGACCAAAGATACTGTCGAGTCTCTCAATACTTCTAATTTTTCCCCTTCTGATATTTTCCCATCTAACCAACGAACCAGCTCCCTCTTCAGTTGATCGAACGTAGTGATGTTCCAGAATAACATCCGCATCTGAGGTTTGTCTCTCGCATAAATCACCTTTCCGTATCAACGACAAACACCAAACATGATTGTCAAATGAGAGTATTGAGATGTGGAACAATGACTAACACAACGCATTTATTTATAACACAAAAATTGTATTTCACACTGAGGCGTCAATCCAATTGACGTCTCCTTTCAAGTTATACACAGGGGCGACAATCCAATTGGCTAGGGCACCTGCCCTAGCCAATCCAATTGGCGCCTGCATTCAATTTTTAAGAGGAGTCACCAATTCAATTGACGCCTCCTCCTAAAAGTGGGGTAGTTTGAGATTTTTTTTGAAACCAGAGATATTTTGGGATTTTTTTTTAAAAAATGGATTATTTTTGTAAAAATTTCGTAAGTACGGGTATTTTTATTTTTGAGTTAATGAAATAAGGAAAAGAATAAAAAGTTTTACGATAAAAGAATAAAAATCACGTAAAAACCTTGTTTAATGGATAGTGTGAATTTAAAAATTTCACAAGTGAGGTATTTAAATCCAAACCCTGGTCATAAAGGCCAAAATAGTGTGAGTATTGTTCAGCTAATTATACATGTAATCAAGGATGGACAACGGATGGACAACGGTTAGGTTTGGCGTGTTAGACATCCATATTCATACCATCTAAATTGGTGGTAAACATAACCCACTTAATTTAATATTTTTTCTATTATTTTCAATTATTTAAGCAGCTTAATTATAATGTTTAAATATTCATACTACATATTTAAAATTGGGTCATTAGTTACACAATATAAATTTCTATGTTTTTTTAATGTAAAAAGTGGAAAAATGTTAACTTTATAAAAAAAAATTATCCACGGCTATGGTGATTTTCCGCAGCAATCGTGGTTTAGATATTTGCTCCAATTAAATTTAAATAATATTATTTTCTGACATATTGGACGCTTTGTTTTAGATTAAATAAAATAGATTTTTTTTTTAAATCTTGAGATTTTTTATAGAGATTTTTTTTTTAAAAATAGAAGTTAATTTATGTTTGTTTTCTTTCATAAAAATCATTTTTTTAAAATCATTTTTTTTCTTATTTAGCAATTTAAACGTAGAAATGATTTTTTAAATATAAATTTTTAAAAAGGACATATAAATTAGTGTTAATTATTATGAATAGATGAATATACATGATAATGAATTAATAATTATTATATAATTTTTAAAAATATTTTTGTTACTTTACGATTAAAAATTAATAACGCTTTTAAATAATAATATTATATATATATATATATATATATATATATATATATATATATATATATATATATATATATATATATATATATATATATATATATATATTTCTGTAAAGCAATATAAAACAAACACATAAAAATAAAACTACATCTTTTTAAAGACTCATTCTAGTTTTTTTATAGTCATCAAACATAAAAATAAAACTACATCTTTTTTAAGTCTCATTTTAATTTTTTTTAAAGCCATCAAACATAAAAATAAAATTATTGTCGTTGTCGCCCCATGTTTCTTGGCAATTGGTCTCTGATAGTGTTTCTTATTTCTTCAATATATCTAACATCAGCTTGAGTTGGAGCTTGTCATTCACCATGAGTAGGTACACCATTTTCATCTCCTTCATGGAAGTCTTGCTCATTGTCTTGTAAACCATTGATGTTCTCTAAACTTTCAAGAATATCCAAGTCACTTGAGTCAGTTCTTCTTAAAAAGTTATAAAGTGCAAAACGAGCCCAAATAATAGTCGTTTGAGTTTGAAGCTTGAAATTAGGTATTTCTTGTAACACTTTCCATCTTGCTTTTACCACACCAAAAGTTCTTTCAATCACACTTTTCAAACAAGAATGATAATAATTAAAATTTTCATTTCTTGATCTGAATCCTGGAGCAAGTCTAGAATGTGTAAGATGATACCTTGCATTCTTGTATGGTGCCAAGAAACCTTTAAGTGACGGGTATCCTGAATCTACAAGATAGTATTTACTTGTATATATAAACAAAATATATCAGATAAGAATATAAAAATATTATTATACTAATAAAATATTTGAAGTACCAAAAACTAACATTTTGTGGGATAAGGAAATCGTAAATTGGGTTTACGAAGAGTATCCATAAGAATCTTTGCATCATGAACATATCCTTCCCATCCACACAATGCAAAAGTAAAGCACATATTGAAGTCACACAGAGCCATCACATTAGTACTTGTATGTCCTTTCCTATTGAAAAATGGTTTTTGTTTCTCAGCTGGGACATGTATTTCAATATGTGTTCCATCTATTGCCCCTATACAGTCTTTGAAGTAAGACCAACATTGATTATCATCTCTGATATATTGAGAAGAGTCAACAAGATCAACATGTTTTATGACTTTTTTCCCCGACTTGCATACAACTTCTAAAACTTTGTTGAAATGTTTATGAATGGTCTCACTAGAATGTTGAAATCGCTCTTAGGCATTTCTATATGAGGAAGGTTGCCCTATCATATATAAGAATATCCCAACACTTTCCTCTACTCTAATGTGTTTAGCAGGTGTCAATCCACAATTATTAGTTAACTTACATACCAAATTCTGAAAGACTTGTTTCCTCATTCAAAGTTGCTCAAAAAACCTGTTATCATTTCCTGTTATCAACTCTATAAACCATAGTTGGCCGGAGAGAATTGACGTAGTTTTCTTTTCTTTGACAATGTATTTTAAAACATGGTTTGTAACCATAAAAGCAACCATCACCGTTGCAATATGATATTGACTTCTATTAACTTGTTGGACTTCAATATCTATTTCAGAAGTATTGTCACTCTCATATGAACTATCATCTGAACTCTCACCCAAACTCTTATTTGAATTGTCACACATCCTGTTACACAAAAATGTAAAATTATAAATGTTTGGATAGTTAAAGATCATGACACCTTAAATCCTTAAAGCAAGAAAGTAAGAACACAAGAATGACATTTAAGAATCCAAAATCACATATTCTAACAAGTCAATAATGAAATTTCCATTTGGTATCAAAACAACAAAGTAATTATGACAAATATCATATTACAACAAGCTAATAAAAACATAATAGTTCAAACTCTTAATGGTTTTTTTCTAAGAAACATGCAATCCTATCAACGATCACGCAGATTTTTTTTGGGACAAGTGTTTATCCAATCAAGAGCCATATCAGCAATGGAGGTATTCATGAAGTAAGAAAATGTTGTCCTATTTTCTTTATTGGAAAGGATTCTAACAGCCTTAAAGTGTAAATGTGATCCTTTTACCAAGGATGAGATTTCATCCAACATTTTCAAACATTTAGCATAACTAATGTTATCTTCTGCGAGTCCTTGTTGGCTTGGCCCAAACCCATCGAGTATACGATCAAAAGATCGTTGAAGTTTCTCTGTTGGCCTGATTTTTTCTCCTTTCCCTAAAACCTTTCTCTTTTTGGAAGAACTTGGTGTTGGGTTGGGTTGTACTTCATTTCCAACATCAAAATTATATGCATCTCCTTCATCCTCAGTAATTATGCTATTCTCACGACCGTCTTCAAAAACAGATTCTGATCCTTCACATGGTAATTGATCTTCATATGGTTTGTAAAGGGCGAATCCAATAGTTGTGGCACCCTTGAAACATTTATCTAGCAAGTCAATAAACTTAGGTCCTCCATGTTTCCATTTCAAAATATTTGGATCCTCCTGAAAAATAAATAAACATTCAAAACATATATCATGGAAAAATTCATGCAATTAATTAAATACTAGTCTAGTATACATTGACAGAACCGTACCTTACTCTTGTCAACCCACCAATCATCGTCAGCCATGATAGTTTTCTTTTCATGATCTCATCCTACTCCAGTTTGCTTATCCACTAACTTCACAAATGACGAAAACTCTCTTTTCAATGTATCCCATCTATTTTTTAGTTGAGTGCGATCATAAGCAAATCCGGTTTTCTTTTGAAATTTTTCAGTAATATTCTTCCACCCTTCTTTACTAAAGTGGGTAGTTGGCCTATTACCCGCTTCTATTTCTTCAATGCAAATTTTCAGCAAATTTTCTGTTTTACTATCATCCCCCCATTTTGCAACAACTTTTCCATCCTTCTCTAAACTTTTCACATCTTTTTTAGATGTCATTCTAGTCATCAAATACAATATTAATATTTATCACTAATACAATAGAAATTTGAAATAAACCTATTAATATTTATCACTCAAATAAGAGTTTATGTGTATGTAATATGGTATTTACAAACCTATTATTATTTAATCCTCATGGTTGATATAAAAATATAACTCTATAGAAGTAACAAGAAATACATGCTCTAAATAAGAATTATCTGCTTTATCCAACAATAGTGGCATTGCATATTTTTTTAGTTGTTAGCAACTATAAACCTTTTTCTATAAAACACAACTACTATAACTTTTCCAATAAAGAATCTATACAATGATGCAACGAAAAAAATATGGACACAGTAATATTTAAAGTTTTTTTTCTCACTTTAACATGCTAATAAAATATAGCAGCAGAGTAAATAAAAAGTTGGTGATCATGATGATTAAGAATAAAATATATCATGAAAGTCATTTTGATTCCAACAAGATTGAGTATAAAATATAATGTTAAACATGAAGAAAAATATGACAAAAAATTAACATGTACTTTCTAATTATTTTTCCTAACTATATAGAGAGCAGTTGTATAAAATACAAAGCATTTGTAGTCTCTATAGAGCACCACACACTTTGAATACCTAACTATATAAACCATCAATCATCTTTGAATAGTACAAACTATCTACCTAGCACATGTATAATTGAAAGAAGGAACATGCTAATAAAATAATTAGAAAGTTGTGTTGAATTTATGGTAAGACTAGACGAAAAAAGATTAGAAATGACAATTCTTTTGATGGAATTCACTTGAGCCTTGATTATATAAAACTCAAATTCATTCTCACATTTGAAAAGTTTTAGTTAATATTAGGGACAACAGGTGTCTGTATCAGCATGTTTTATAACAGTATTCTTACCATTTGTTTTTTCCGTGCATCGTTTTCATCTACATACTTTACATTCAATTATCATTAGATGTTTTAGCCGGTAACATATGTCTGTCTCGTGCAGGGAATATGCACATTGACACTTTCTGCATCTATTCCAACATTGAAGCATGCTGAATGTTTGGGTGTTGTATGCCCTCCTGCTACTCCTACACAATATGATGTGTCTTCATTGGACTTTATCTGATTGTGCTTGGGACTGGTGGTATTAAACCATGTGTGTCCTCTTTTGGGGCATATCAGTTTGATGCTTATCAAGTTATCGTGTTCCCTAATTTTGCTGCTTAACTAATCATGATTAGACATTTATGTTGAACATTTTAGATATTTCATTCATCGCTCAACTTTGCACATAATTTACCTATCTGGATTGTAAAAAATGACTTTAGGTGCTTTACTTGTCGAATATATATATATATATCATCGTGGGATGAACTTGCTATATATAATTATTTTTCAAGACGAATGAGAAAATATTAGATTGTTGTAAGTTATTCTCTTTTGAGTAGGCTAATGAAAGGCTCATTATTTTCTTACTTCTCTTTTTTCTATTTGAAAGAATGTTAATTTCATGGATAGTTCTGTAGGATAGACTGCATGTAAACAAGTATGTTTTACAAAGTCTTTAGTAGGTTGAGAAGTCCTTTGCTAAATTTATAATATTTAGTTTTTGTCCTAATAATAATTTGATCTGTTATGGATACTTGTTTAAGTATGCTTACTTGCTTTAGAAGATTCCTCACACTCGTTAACTGAACCTTTTCACTTTCCTTTGTTTTAATGAAGGTGTCTTGACAGACCAGCTGTAGTCTCTGATGATGAGAGGAAAAGTGGTGACTATTCTAACCTAGCACATCTTTCTTGTCATATAGAGCACCACACACTTCAAATACCTAACTATATAAACCATCAATCATCTTTGAATAGTACAAACTATCTACCTAGCACATGTATAATTGAAAGAAGGAACATAAGGGACCATGATCATAAAACTAACTACTAATTCAAATGCTAAAATTAAATAATTCTTGTCTACAACAACCAGCAAATGACCAAATGATAATAACAATCTCAGCACCACTCTCAGCACAAAGAAATTCTAAAGATGTCATATAAAAATAATCTATATCATCATGTTACATGAGACAACACAAAACACACTTTTATAACCTCATTGGATCAATTGGTTCTTATAAATACCCATCTCAAGTATACATGACAACTCTAATACAACAAACAACATCAAACTAGACAACAAAAATTGAACTCACTTGAAGCTATCATATTAATAATGTATTTGGAAATAGTTCAATCTCATGAGGTATTTCAAGAACAGAACAATTAGCAAACAAACAACTCTAAGCAACTACATCCAACCCATGACAATATGCTACCACATTTAAACTGTTCATACCATGAATTTCACTATTAACCATGACAAAGAGCTCTAACCTGAATTAACAATAGCTTCAAGTTCCAGAATTCAATTTCAAATAAGTTGAAAACCCTATATCACAAATTTAACAAAGGAATCACTACCTCTAATGAAAAATGAAAAATTGAAAATCCCAGATAACATTAAAGAAGGAGAAGATTCGTGATAATTTTTCACTACGCCAAATAAGGGAATAGAGGCCGCTTTTTTTGGCCTATAACAGCGCTTTAAAGCGCCCTCTAATCTGGCGCTGGCATAGGTAAAGACAGCGCTTTTTTTCCTAGTGAAAGCGCTGTCTAAAGTGGTTCTTTAAGCCCTTTAAGGGCCACTTTAGAGGGCGCTTTTTAAAAAAAGCGCCCTCTAAAGTGGAAACATTTAAGGGTTTAAAGGGCGCTTTTACTGGAAAGCGCCCTCTAAAGTGGAAACTTTTAAGGGTTTAGAGGGCGCTTTCCAGTAAAAGCGTCCTCTAAACCCTTAAATGTTTCCACTTTAGAGGGCGCTTTTTTTAAAAAGCGCCCTCTAAAGTGGGTGGTTATTTAAATTTTTTTTTTTAAAAAGCGCTATATTTTTTTATTTATTTTAGACAACCTGTATATTGAAGCAGTACACCCAAAACTATATAATTTGAAGCCCTTTTTCACACATTGCATTCAACAAACCTTATATACAACAATCCATACATATACAACAATCCACTGATATATAATCGTTTAACTTCTAAAGATTCTATATACAACCAATTCATAACTTAAAAAGAAATAAAACTAAGTAGCAAAAGCATCTCTGAGATGTATGTTTTTTTTGCTAGCAGCAGTCTTCTTAGCAACAACCTCTTTTTGTTCAATATCAATAGCATGAACCTAAAATATCATAAAATTAGTTAGGTGATGTATAAGATCAAGAATTAACATTTTCTATGCATAAATATCATATAATTGTGTTTATACCTTTTTTTTTGATGCAACTGACTCGATTTGCTGCGTAATCCCCTTATATTTTTTGTCTCTTATCTTTTGAAGATAGAATTGATATTTGTTTAGATGGACATGTTCCATTGTCAAAGAGGGATACTTTCAAATATCCAGCATCATCATCTACGCGAATGAGGCTTGACGACTGACGCATCCGCAAAAAACAACCGGCGGGCTGAAACAAAAACACAACACAGAGCCGCCACCGCGCGTTATTTATCCCAAGATAGGGAAAGGAAACGCTCAGAGAAACCTGGAAAAAGCATGGTCTCGCGACCAAAGAGAAAGGGTAAGGGAGTCGGTTACGCAAGGGGAAGGTATTAGCACCCCTCACGTCCGTCGTACTCGACGGGATCCACGTTCTAAAAGAAAGAAAAGGTTGCTAAACATCACACACACACAAGGAACGCAGGTGGGGTTAAGAGGAAGAGAGCTCGATAGGACGTCGCATCCTATGCCTACGTATCTCGTCTGGAACGAGAATCAGAGTTGCCGTAGTTCGGCTCACGCATGCCAAACAACACAAACACAGGCAAACTGGGAGCCTGAATGCCAATCACTGGACTTACATCAGCATCCGAACCAAAACACACACAAAAAGGCAAACGTGGAGCCCGAAAGCCAATCACTGGACTTACATCGGCATCCGAACCAAACACACGCACACTGGAATTCGAATGCCACTCGATGGACTTACATCAGCTTCCAAGCACACAACAACCAAACAAGTTAATAGGGAGTCGGGGACTCGAGCCTATAACCGTCAAGCACACACACAAAAAGAAAAAAAAGTGCCCGGAGAGACCTCGCACGGTCTCCTGCCTACATACCTCGTCTGGAACGAGGATCAGGGCGATGTAGTTCCCCTGAAAGGGAAAGAAATTCTAGCCAGAAACCAAGGGGAGACACACTACCAGGGAGCTGTACTCGAGCCTAGTGTTATCATGCATCATTGCCCTATGTTGTGGTTTCTACCTACTTGCGCAACAGCAAGCTAATCCTATCCAGGAAGAAAGCAAGCATGCAAGCATCAATCAAAATAAAACAAACATTTCAAAATATTCACAAAGCACACACTATATCCAGTCAGAAGTGGGCTCAAACAAAGGGTTCGACTGCCGAAGCAAGTCATCTGTACAAGGTAGAGTTAGCTCTTAACCTTGCCATTGAGGGGCTAAGGTGAAGCTGATGAAAGGTGAGTGAAGATCAGACTTCACAGCTCTTATCCCTGTCCAGGGAGAGCTTTAGACAAAGGAGCGTGGGTCCAGAATGGAGGGACCCTTCTACGCTCAAGACTCTGACTCGATTGTGCAACAGCACAAGATCTTGGGTTTGTGTCCCAATGCATCAACACAGTGGTGTGAGCAGAGGGACGACTCAACAGAATAGCGGGGGATAGATTGCGTATCCCTTGGATTCCGCCAATTGCCTCATAGAGGTCTTTACCTGCTTGGCACAAAAGTAAACAATCACAAACATCGCCTCTTAAGGAGGACTTCAGACAGTTGCCTGGCTAAATAACAAGCCAGGTCTTCCAGACTACATGGAGACAAGAGAGTCTACCTCAACTGGTTTAAAAACCAAGCAGCAGCAAGCAAGTTCTTAAAGAACTGTAAGCGACTAAATGTACCTGAAATCAATCAAGTATCATCAGTACTCAGACAAACCAACAGTAAACAGCAAAAGTCAATCTATACAGACAACACAAGTTAATGCACATAAGTGCAAGCCATGAGCTCAAACTCAAGCTTCCAACCCTACAAAACAAAATCATGTTAGTGGACAACATCAAACAAATTCAATTTGCAACTTGCATTTATCTCCTTGAGCCTTTTGCATTTCATCCTGAAAATCCACACCAAATGTGAGAAACTAGACCACTAGGCCAAGCCTAGGGTCCAAAGGGGATAAAAAAAATCAAAACAGCAAGTGCAAACCAACCAAAATCACATTCAAACAAATTAAAAGCAATTGCAATTGGTCCCATGCTCATATCAATCACCATTATCATTTCATGCACAATTTAACATCAATCATGTAATTTGCAACTTCAAAAGACCAAACAGAAATATCTCAATCAAAAGCATACCAAAACAATTAAATTAATTCCACAAAAATTCACACCTAAACAGGACCCATTCAATGTATAGCATGTCAATTTTCATCTCAATTGGACAAAATAAAGTAGGTCAATGAAAATCAAGAAGTCCAGACACATTTATACAAGCCAATTCAAGGCATCAACACAAGCATCAAATTCCCTAAATCATAAAACAGTGAAAACATATTAGAAATGAGTGGGATCAAAACCATGATGTCCTATAATGTGTCTACAATGCTCACACCAAATTTCGTCTTCATCCAATACACCATGAGGATTTCACAAGCAAAATGCCAACATGTGTCACACAATGTCACAAAATGAGCATACAGAGAAGAAAATTATCAATCAATTAGAAAACTCCATCAAAAATTCCAGAAAAAATCACATGTAATCTTGACATATCAATGATCATCCACACAAAATTTCAGCTCAAATAAACATTTCTAGGCATTTTAAATAAAATCATGAAGTCAGCAGAAATCCAAACAAGTCAACACATGGTAGCAAAATGAGCATCAACTTCAATCAAATGCCAAACAGTGAAAACAATTAAGAAATGGATGGGACCAAAGCCAAACTACATCTAAACATGTTATGAATCACTCCATCAAATTTCACATTCATATGATATGATATGAGCATTTCACAAGACTTGGAAGACAAACACTCAAACAAAGCCCTAAAAATGCTAAACAGCAATCAAAAATCTCAATTAAATGGAAAATGAATCAACAATTCATACAAAAAAATCATGGTGAAACTAGACATATACAAGACACAGCATGCAAAATTTGAGATCAATTGGAAAAGCATAGGCATGTCAAATAAATTCATGAAATTGACCTAACCTAGTGTGACATAAATTGTCACACTCAACTTGCACACATCATATCTACCAAACCAGAGATCCAAAATTCACAAACTATACATCAAAATAACCAGCAAGGAGTCAAGAATTAGCATGTGAAATTTCATTCAATTTGGATAATGTATGAGTATTTCATGAAGGATATGGTGAAACATACACAAAATGCACACAAGTCAAAGATCAATAGGCAAAGTCAAAAATTCTCCAAGCACAACTTGAGTTATCATACCTATAAAAAACTAGAGAAAATTATGAATCTAACAAAAAAACTCCCACTGAATTTGGACTAAAAATGGATTTTATATGATTTTTTGAAGTTTATTGTGAAAATGAAATAATTATTTAGTTTTAATATGGATTAATTAATTAATTAAGCCACGAGTGGCAGAACCGTAATTAGTCCAAAACGCATGTGCCTCATTAATGCCGTGTCAGCGTGCCATTGGCTCTTCTTGGTGGGAAACAAAATTTGAAAATGTGCCAGGCCTGGAACGGATTGAAACGCATGATTTTCCAGAAATTGCTTCGTTCTTCATGCGTTCTTGGAGTTCATCACTACCAGCTTCGGTCACGAGCGAATCTCAACGAAAATGCGCAAGCAATATACCGTTCTCTTCGTCTCTCAACGTAGGTTAACAATATGCAAACGAAATTTCCTAAATCCTACTGTGCTGGACGGATCGAGCGAAAGAAGGTTTGATACCAAAAGTTCAAATCGCGATTTCTCCTACCTCACTCAATCAATTCACAAACTAATCATATCATGATGTTATACATTCAAAGACCTTTCAAACGCATATGATAATTTACACTATAGTGAGATTCAAATTTGCACCTTAAGAATGAAGCAGCTGTTGAATTCGATGTTTCTGGATGTAATTTTCCAAAACATATTGAGATCAAGGTTGAGGAAGATGAATGCAATGCCTAGCTAAGCTCAATGTTGCTCCAAGTGGAAGAAATCTCAAAATGCCATTGTTGAGCTCATGATGAACATTCACGAATCTTGTAGCTTCTTCCACTAATTCACCAAAACAGATGTAGATGAAGGTTCAAGGAGCACGAATCACAAAGAATTTTGCAATTTGGTTGAGATTTGATGGAGTTTTGGTGAAAAATGTTGATGAAGATTCTTGAAGAATTTGGGAGAAAATAGAGGGAAAGTTTGTTAGATTTCTTGAGAATTGTGATTATGATTAACATTCTGTTATGATTAGCATCTTATACTTCACCTTAATCATCCTCTTAATCACAAATTAGCAAAAATGAGTTTAATTAGTGTAATGTGAAACTTAAGTGCAAGTCCAAAAATGCCCTTGCCAAATATTACACCATGACAGCTCATGACAGCTCAAACATCTTCTAAATGTCATTTAGAGTGTGTTGCAAAAATCCTCATCTCAAAATTCCATGTATTTCTCAACTTGGACCATTTTGCCCTTGGATTTTAATTGATGCACTTGAAAATTGACCTTTTGCATTGACCATTTTTGATGAATTTTGATCATACACCATGAAAGTACATGTGAAATGGGGTTTGCTCATAAAAAGATCATCCATTTTGGACATCCCATGTGAAAGTTATGCCACTTTGATTATAGGCATTTTTGGAAAATGAATGGACCATAACCTGTCAACCATACATGGGAATTTCAAGTTCTTGGACCTTTTGAAAAGGTGAGACCAAGATCTACAACTTTCATGTTGAACAAATTTTCATTTGAAGCTTTTTTTGGACACGTAATTTTATGGTGAAAAACTTTCCATTTTTGGAAACTTCGATTACAAGTCACTTTCTATTTTTGGCAATTTTTGTCCTGACTTTATTTTCTTCACTCTTGAGATTTGACATGTCAAATGAAGCTTGTTTCAACATGAATGAAGTGTATCCAACTCTCCCCTACCTCCAAATCCATAAAATCAAGCACAATTGACCACAGTTGACTTTTTCAACTGATAGATGAATTTGGCAATGCACTGATCAATCAGAGCCCCAATCCTCTGATGAAATGGATCAAGGATGAAACCCTAGCCTCAATAAGCTCAATACAATCATGAAATGATCCCCATATCCATGCCATGCCCTGATTGACCCAATGCAATTGATTAGGGTTGACCAGTGGTCAAAACCCTAATCCTAAGGTATCTGATCAATCTTCTGAATCTTCTGGATGATAACAAGACCATGATGATGATGATGTATCATTGCAACCAAGATGTAGACCAATCTCCTTGAGAACCATGAAACCCTAATTTGAACCACCCTCAGATAGTTAGTGATCCAGTCCAATGAAACCCCAGTTTGCACATAACCTCTCCATCTTCTGATCAAGACTTAGGAGGATGACTTGCACAATGTAACCACATGATATGCAATATGCAATGCCTAATGACCTAAAAATGATATGTAATATGTTAAGCTAGTCCCAAGAGAGGAGGGCAAATTTTGAGGTATTACAGCTGCCCCTATTCAATCCACTGTGAACCTGTCGATATGAATAGCCTCGGCTTTCAGATGATCAGGATGAAGAGTGATTGAATACCAAGAACAGACGAACAATTTGCACTCTGATGGGAAAATAATTAACAATGCCTGTCAGAATCGGCAAAGAAACAATCTTGAAGGAAGAATCCGTCTGGTGCGGAGAAAGTCGGCTTGAATACCGAAATAACATGTCGACCTGGATACCAAAATAAATGGTAACGCAGGGATAACCACGGCCTGAACACCACATCCGCTCGGGATTATATTTCTTTTTTATGCTTTTCTTGAACCCCGAAATTTTCTCTTGCGCAAATGATCCTCGGATCACTGCATTTGAACCCCGTTCTCCTGTTTGCCAAAATAATGAACCCCATTCTCCAGTTTGAACCCCAGTCGCCTGACGATAACTTGTGATCGCCATTGTGAACCCCATTTCCAGAAAACACCTCGTGTCTCCTTTTCTCCATTTGAACCCCGATCTCCAGAAAATGCCTCAACACTTCCTTTTCTCCGTTTGAACCTCGATCTCCAGAAAATGTCGCAACATTTCCTTTTCTCCATTTGAACCTCGATCTCCAGAAAATGTCGCAACATTTCCTTTTCTCCATTTGAACCCCGTTCTCCCATCTCTCATGATAATTCCGCTGGCAACGTCGGAAATAACACCCAACACCACTCTGAGGGCGACATATCAGAGGGTACACCTTCACAAAGGAAGGTAACATGTGCATCTCTTCATCCGAAGACACCCATAACGACTTCCATTGGACTCCGCCAAAGTCTAAGGTGACACACGAACAGAAGATAATCCCGAGGACCTCATCCTGGATATAATCTTCAACTCCAATCTCCATATGAACCCCAGAAAATGCCTCAACATTTCCTTTTCTCCGGTTGAACCCCGAAACTCGCGCTGATCGCGTAACATCCTTTGATTTCACTTCCATCTCCGTCCGACAGAAAAAACTCATCCAGTATCGCACTACTGGAGAACATTGCTGATCTGACATCATGACGCTAGACTCCTCAGAGTAACATCTTCACCATCCGGCGAAACCAAAACCTCAAGCGGTAACCACGGCTTGAGTCGCGCTGATCGCGTAATATTTCCATCTCTGTCCGACGGAAACAAATTCTTCCAGTATCGCACTACTGGGGAATACCTTTGATTAAATCACGATGCTAGACTCCTCGGAATGACACCTTGCTTTGCGGATAAAACCATCTCTCAAACAGTAACCACGGTTTGAGACTAGCTCTATGCTTGCAATATGATGCATGATTGATTCTTCTGCGTAATGCTCCATAATCATGGAAATGCTACGCGATTTATTTCTCTATGTAACATGCTATGCTATTTTTTCATGATGAATGTATAAAAAGTGTCCCCCTCAAGGGACTCTCCTGGGGAGCACGAGACACTCTGCTGAGGAACTCGTCGATACTCCGATCTCCACCCCGCTGGGGAATAGCACTGATGCTGCTGGGATAAGGCAACCCTTACTGGGGAAGAACCTCCTTTGCACCCAATCCGCTCGGGAAACTGCTGGGGATAAGAACCACCAACACTCTGTGGGGATACAACAGTCTTTGATTTGCTGAGGATATAAATCTCGACTCTGCTTCGAGAAACCCTCACAGATACCCGGCGACTTCACTGGGGAAATGCTTACAGATACTCTGCTGGGAAACAGCAACCTCCAGGCCTGGCGACTGGGGAAGCACCGATCTGACACCTGCTGGGGATAACCATCCTGACCATGCTAAGGAAGCGAATGCCACTCCGCTGGGGATTACCCATGCAATCCATAGGTAGAATCAACCCAGCTGGGGATGCGGATATCAGTCTGCTACGGAAACTCATCCAATCCACTGGTAGGATGAACACTGCTGGAGATATATTTCATTGAAACCCGCTCCACTCGGGGAATAGCAACCTTCGGGCCCGGCTGCTAAGGAAACACCGTTTTAAACCTGCCGGGGATAACCATCATGACCCAGCTAGGGAATCCACAGACCTTGGATCTGCTGGGGAGTTGGTCCTCTAATCCTGCTTGGGGACCTCGCTGGGAAAATGAGAAAAGTTGGTACAGAACACCCGTCGACTCGTCGAACCACGGTATCCGCCTCCCAATCTCGTATCAGCTTTCCACTTTTGAGAATTCCCAGACTCGTCTAGACCTTTTCTGCTCCATCATCTTGTATTCCCAACCGCTCCGCGCTCGACGGAGAGCGAACTCCTGGGGATTATACAGAAATTTCAATCTTCCGACTTTGAAGAGTCTTCTTGATTAATTCCAAAGGTCGTCGGACGTCTCTACGTCTTCTCATCGTCGCCTCTCTACCCATTCATTCGTCACTGATTGGACCCTGCGGGGAATTTATACAAACTTTCAGGTCTTCCGACTTTGAAGAGTCTTCTTGATTAACATCAAGGATCGTCGTACGTCTCAACGTCTCTTCATCATCCCTTCATATTCTTTCGTCCGAGATTGGACTCCATGGGGATTTGTTTCATCAACAGCTTCCACATCACAACCTGCAAGTGAGTGAAAAACATCTAACAACACCTGCAAAACAGACCGTTAGATAAAACCGTGCCCCAGGCGTGTCAAGATTTCAACACTTGGGTCACTCAATCCTTCCGAATAAGATTTCAAGTTTTCAATCTTATAAACATGCATTGGAAGGGACCTGTATGTCTTAAAATGCAAGATTCTTTATCAAAAATAATTGGATGTTTTTGCAATCAAAGCGGTAATGAAAACAAAAAACAAAAATTATTTGACTGAATATGCATTTTATTGATTGGAAAAGTGTGGCTCAAGTTGAGCAATACAAAGGAAGCAATTCCTGAAAAGAGGTAATTGCACAAAAGGAAAAATCTATCCTAATGGCAATGTGAAACCCGTGATCTCATCGAGTTTCAACTCGGTTACACCCCATATGTCCTCAGACTCTCCGTGCTTTCTGCCTTCTGAACAAGACGTTTCTGATTGATCCCTACCGGGTATTATCCATGATGCTTTAACCAAAGCGCAAACGATCATGCCGGACGCAGTTGTTCGTTTCAATCCCTCTTTTGCCTGGACCGCCCTTTCGGGTTTTCAGTCCACCGGGATACCCTTTTTTGCCCAAGTCGCCTTTTCAGGTTTTCGACTTGCCGGGTGTACATTTTTTCATTCTATCCCTAATTTTTGCCCGAACCTTTCTTTCTGTTTCTCGGTTCGCCGGGATGCCCATTTTTGCCTGGACTATTTTATCCTTTTCGTCCAGCGGGTCTCTTTATACGAAGTATTTTTTAACTGCGTCCGCATTCACAGGGGATGGAAAATCCTCGCCATCCATGGTCATTAACAACAAGGCCCCACCAGAGAAAACCTTCTTGACCACGAATGAACCTTCATAATTGGGTGTCCATTTGCCCCTTCGATCGTTTTGAGGAGGAAGGATCCTTTTCAGCACCATATCATCTACGTGATATTCCCGAGGTCGTATCTTTCTGTCAAAAGCACGCTTCATCCGTTGCTGGTACAACTGCCCATGACAGATGGCTGCTAGCCTCTTTTCCTCTATCAGGCTTAATTCTTCATACCGGGTCCTTACCCATTCCGCCTCTTGCAATTTCACGTCCATCAGGACTCTCAAAGAGGGAATCTGAACCTCAACCGGTAGCACAGCTTCCATTTCATATACCAACGAGAAAGGAGTTGCCCCAGTAGACGTGCGCACCGACGTTCGATACCCAGGATACAAGCTTCACACTTGCCCATACTGTCGGTGCATTCGAATGCTAACCTGGCAACGAAAGCTTATTCACCTTAACCTCCCCATCAAACATCAGAATCCGTTCGGATTCAGGGTCAGGCCCCTCCTCCGGGATCGGTTACTCTCAATCTTTCGATTAGAGCACCTCGAGATGTCCTCATCAGGGAACTCAAACTTAATCGGTTGATAATCCTCAACGGGTTGTTGGGCGAGGTAATCAGACAATACACTCCCCTTGATTGTTTTCTGAGAGCATCCCAAATCAGTCAACATTCTTTTGCTCTTTCGCAACCCGTCCGATTAATGCTGGCTTCTCAGATATGTACTTGATCAGATCCATCTTGAAATCCACAAAGTGGTATGAACCAGCATATACTGTCTCAGTCGGCGAGCAGCCTATGCCAAAGTACATCAAGTCTTCTCGAACAGTGAACGTACTGTTTCACAGTCGGTAAACTTTTTGCTTAGGTAAATTGCATGCTCTTTTCGACAAGACTAGTCATGCTGCCCCAATACACCTCGTAGACCCCTCGAGGGCTGTCAAGTACCAGATTAACAATTTCTCCCTCCACATAAGGCATCAGAATCAGAGGTTCCTGCGACTTATTCTTTTATTTTTTCAATGCCCCTTGGCAATCATTATTTACCTGACCGTTTGATTTTTTTCACAACTTGAATGGGTTCACACATGGCTGTTAGGTGAGATATGAACCATGACATGTAGTTCAATCTATCTAAGAAACTACGAACCTCTTTCCATTCTCGGTTCAGGTATTTCTTGTTGTTTTTTTTTTTTTTTTTTTTTTTTAGCAGGATCGACCTCGATTCCTCTCTTACTTATAATAAACCCCCAGCAGCTTACCGGACCGCACTCTGATAGTGCACTTATCTGAATTCAACCTCAGTTTGAATTATCTCCACCGGTCAAACGACTTGCCCTGGTCTGCCAGATGCCCCTCTCCTGCTTGGGACTTTGCTATCATGTCATAGCATAGCATTCAACTTCATGATGAATCATATCATGAAACAAAGTCACCATGGCTCTCTGATACGTAGCACCGGCGTTCTGCTTCTCTAGAGGACAGTCTTTTCTCCATGGCAGCTTGTGCACAACGACATTGGTATCCGACCCTGACGTATCCTGACACGACCAGTCGACGGTATCGACATGCTCTTTCCACAGGGCTACCATTCTGCTCTTGACTCGCCTCTGAAGCGGCCCCAACTTTCGTTTCCTTTCCTACCTCGGTGGTGCTTGGAATAACAACCTCAACCCGCTCCTCGTGCGGCTGAATCACCTTCTCCTCTTGTTTTGACAACCTGGCTAATTCCAGCAGATCACAATCTTCTTCGTCTTCTTCTTTGGCAAGATAGATCGGATTGTCGAAGTCATATGAGGTGTAACCAAATTGTTATCAATGAGATCCGGAGAATTACTTTTCGAAGTCGGAACGATATAAATCAAAAGGGGAAAAATGAAAATAAACATTGCCATTTTTATTTGTTTTTAAACTGCAAAAATAAATGAAAAACAGGGAACACCGCTTTTTATTAATGATGCAGAAATGTTGCAAATTATGAACATGAGGTGGCCCTTACAATGGACCATTACGTGTCGGGAAACACGTATGGCTTTCATGCAAATAAAATTGAGAAACAAGAAACATTACTCTTCCGGATGAGTGACAATGCTGATTTTTCAGGCCTTCCAGTTCCCTGGTACGCACGATTTTATCCACGACTCCAGCTCGCGGTCACTGTCAATCTCTTCACCCACTGTATAGGCGTGACCTGGATCTAGCATTCCAGCACTGACAAATGTGAACGGTGGATGACGTCCTCTGTTCTGCTCAGACGAGTCTTGACCTGGATGATAACCAATCCCAAACATATCCGCCTTTACCACAATGCCTATGATCTGTCCCCAACCTGGGATCCCTCCATTTCTCACCACTTCCACCGCCTGTTTGTAAGAAGAAATGGACGGCTTTTTCTATTTCTCAACACCAATGGCATTTTTCACCTTGATGGTTTCAACTGCCAGACTGGGTGCTTTACACCTTACATCGTCCATTTCTACTTTCATCTTTCTCTGGACCGATTCCCCAATTACTACACACCCCTTTGTAGCGATGGCCACACAACAATCATCAACACGAGGGAAAGCTCCAGTTTTTGTCGGGCGTTTTGGGACCACAGACATGGGCATTCTTAACTGATCCTTCTCAGTCACCTCTACCCCTTTCTTGTCCTTCGACATCATCTCGACTTTTCCAGGACCATGCCTTGTCACGGGGTTAGCACTATCATCTGTCGTCGGTGCAAAATTGATTGCCTTAGAATCCACCAAGTCCTGGACCACATGCTTAAAAGCTTTGCAATCCTCAACATGATGTCCGGGTGCCCCAGCATGGAACTCACACCTGACATTCTCATCATAACTGGCAGGCCTCTGATCAGGTTTCAACAGAGTCAACATCCTCGGCTGCACCAACCCAAGATCCTCCAACTTTTTAAACAGAGAGGCGTAAGCCACGGGCGGCTTATTGAAATGACGATCTGTCGTCCTCCTTCTCATTTGGCCCACTGCTCTTTGTGTCCTCTGTTGAGGTGGTGGTTGTCGCTGTTGTGCAGATTGATTACTAGTAGGGATTGTTACCGTATCAGCATATGGGTGATAACGATCCTTACCGCACTCTCTTTTGGCCTGCACACCACCTGATTCAACTGCCTTCTCAAGATGACCATTGCCAGAGGGCTTCTTTTCTACAGAGCCAGAGGGATTTGTTACTTCGGATGACGGAGCCTTTTCCTGAACTTTCTCCTTGATCATCCAGCCCTCAATCCTTTCCAATCTCTCGGCCATGGCTTTCTGCCCCAAGGCAAGCCCTTGCACAACACTGAACAAATCCCTCACCATCTCTTTCAGTTCGAGGATGTCGGCGTTGGGAGAATCCATCAGTTTAGATTTGTTGCCCCTAGCAGGATATCTGAGCAAACAAGCTATGCGCACCGGTTGACACCTACAAAACAGCAAATGGGTTAGTATGACTCACGCATGCACCATCTATCCATATGAGGAAGACTCTGTCCTTTGATTCTGGCTTCATCGAGACAGATAATATTTTGACATCCACATTCTGAAATTCAAGATGTCTCTCAACCAGATTCTCAATCAATAATACTCCCCATATGGCTAGACATAGGTTCGATGCAGATGAATGCAAAATGTGGATGATGCTGATGCGTGAATGCAATGCACTGTCATCCTCCAAGTCCTCTGATCATCTGTTGCTCTGAATCACAGCCCTGATTTCTGAACCGATCACAACCATCTGAGGGAATATGTAATCACAACTCTGAGCTAAAAGGTACATCATCATCATCACCAGACAAAACTCTGAGCAGATACCCATAACCATCTCTGAATCGGCCCGGGGAATCCTGAAATAAACAGATCCCCACTGATAAATAACACGGACAGCACTCCGGCGTCTCTGACATAAATGACCATAAATCCGACTGATAAATAGGACTCTGATCCACGGAACCAAAAGTCACCATCAAAGTCACCAACTGAACATGCATCTGAAAGAATCACCCTCCCCTCACAGGTAAATTCTAATCAGGTCATCCTAAGGCGGATAATGGTCTTGACAATCGGGCAGAGATACTCAATGGGTTTGCCCTTTCGGGTGTGCCATTGTAGCTCCCTTAAGATCGTCTAAACCAAAGATCCGGGAATGAACGGTCACCGGAGTCAATAGTTCAAAAGAGATAACCCAACCAAAGTGGAAACCCCACTGGAAGAGCACTTCTCAGATGAACCTCGTCCGGCTTGTGGTATGTCACGTCGCAACAATGTGCCCAACCGGCATGTGAGCGACGTGAGACCACGCTAATCCTAGGTGTATACTCGGGCCTGGGTTTTAGCCCCACTCAGAACACCCACCCCAAACAGAGGAAACACCTACACAGAGGACAGCAACATGATAGTATGATGCATGCAAATATTTATGCAAATATATACAGTCAGAATAATAAATGCAATAAATAAAGCAAAACAAGCAACCTAAACTATCCTAGCACGCTAGGAAGGACTCGCTTAGGGAAGATGGACCAGCACAGGTCAACATCCGTGCTCCCCAGCAGAGTCGCCAGCTGACGCATCCGCGAAAAACAACCGGCGGGCTGAAACAAAAACACAACACAGAGCCGCCACCGCGCGTTATTTATCCCAAGATAGGGAAAGGAAGCGCTCAGAGAAACCTGGAAAAAGCATGGTCTCGCGACCAAAGAGAAAGGGTAAGGGAGTCGGTTACGCAAGGGGAAGGTATTAGCACCCCTCACGTCCGTCGTACTCGACGGGATCCACGTTCTAAAAGAAAGAAAAGGTTGCTAAACATCACACACACACAAGGAACGCAGGTGGGGTTAAGAGGAAGAGAGCTCGATAGGACGTCGCATCCTATGCCTACGTATCTCGTCTGGAACGAGAATCAGAGCTGCCGTAGTTTGGCTCACGCACGCCAAACAACACAAACACAGGCAAACTGGGAGCCTGAATGCCAATCACTGGACTTACATCAGCATCCGAACCAAAACACACACAAAAAGGCAAACGTGGAGCCCGAAAGCCAATCACTGGACTTACATCGGCATCCGAACCAAACACACGCACACTGGAATTCGAATGCCACTCGATGGACTTACATCAGCTTCCAAGCACACAACAACCAAACAAGTTAATAGGGAGTCGGGGACTCGAGCCTATAACCGTCAAGCACACACACAAAAAGAAAAAAAGTGCCCGGAGAGACCTCGCACGGTCTCCTGCCTACATACCTCGTCTGAAACGAGGATCAGGGCGATGTAGTTCCCCTGAAAGGGAAAGAAATTCTAGCCAGAAACCAAGGGGAGACACACTACCAGGGAGCTGTACTCGAGCCTAGTGTTATCATGCATCATTGCCCTATGTTGTGGTTTCTACCTACTTGCGCAACAGCAAGCTAATCCTATCCAGGAAGAAAGCAAGCATGCAAGCATCAATCAAAATAAAACAAACATTTCAAAATATTCACAAAGCACACACTATATCCAGTCAGAAGTGGGCTCAAACAAAGGGTTCGACTGCCGAAGCAAGTCATCTGTACAAGGTAGAGTTAGCTCTTAACCTTGCCATTGAGGGGCTAAGGTGAAGCTGATGAAAGGTGAGTGAAGATCAGACTTCACAGCTCTTATCCCTGTCCAGGGAGAGCTTTAGACAAAGGAGCGTGGGTCCAGAATGGAGGGACCCTTCTACGCTCAAGACTCTGACTCGATTGTGCAACAACACAAGATCTTGGGTTTGTGTCCCAATGCATCAACACAGTGGTGTGAGCAGAGGGACGACTCAACAGAATAGCGGGGGATAGATTGCATATCCCTTGGATTCCGCCAATTGCCTCATAGAGGTCTTTACCTGCTTGGCACAAAAGTAAACAATCACAAACATCGCCTCTTAAGGAGGACTTCAGACAGTTGCCTGGCTAAATAACAAGCCAGGTCTTCCAGACTACATGGAGACAAGAGAGTCTACCTCAACTGGTTTAAAAACCAAGCAGCAGCAAGCAAGTTCTTAAAGAACTGTAAGCGACTAAATGTACCTGAAATCAATCAAGTATCATCAGTACTCAGACAAACCAACAGTAAACAGCAAAAGTCAATCTATACAGACAACACAAGTTAATGCACATAAGTGCAAGCCATGAGCTCAAACTCAAGCTTCCAACCCTACAAAACAAAATCATGTTAGTGGACAACATCAAACAAATTCAATTTGCAACTTGCATTTATCTCCTTGAGCCTTTTGCATTTCATCCTGAAAATCCACACCAAATGTGAGAAACTAGACCACTAGGCCAAGCCTAGGGTCCAAAGGGGATAAAAAAAATCAAAACAGCAAGTGCAAACCAACCAAAATCACATTCAAACAAATTAAAAGAAATTGCAATTGGTCCCATGCTCATATCAATCACCATTATCATTTCATGCACAATTTAACATCAATCATGTAATTTGCAACTTCAAAAGACCAAACATAACTATCTCAATCAAAAGCATACCAAAACAATTAAATTAATTCCACAAAAATTCACACCTAAACAGGACCCATTCAATGTATACCATGTCAATTTTCAGCTCAATTGGATAAAATAAAGTAGGTCAATAAAAATCAAGAAGTCCAGACACATTTATACAAGCCAATTCAAGGCATCAACACAAGCATCAAATTCCCTAAATCATAAAACAGTGACAACATATTAGAAATGAGTGGGATCAAAACCATGATGTCCTATAATGTGTCTACAATGCTCACACCAAATTTCATCTTCATCCAATACACCATGAGGATTTCACAAGCAAAATGCCAACATGTGTCACACAATGTCACAAAATGAGCATACAGAGAAGAAAATTATCAATCAATTATAAAACTCCATCAAAAATTCCAGCAAAAATCACATGTAATCTTGATATATCAATGATCATCCACACAAAATTTCAGCTCAAATCAACATTCCTAGGCATTTTAAATAAAATCATGAAGTCAGCAGAAATCCAAACAAGTCAACACATGGTAGCAAAATGAGCATCAACTTCAATCAAATGCCAAACAGTGAAAACAATTAAGAAATGGATGGGACCAAAGCCAAACTACATCTAAACATGTTATGAATCACTCCATCAAATTTCACATTCATATGATATGATATGAGCATTTCACAAGACTTGGAAGACAAACACTCAAACAAAGCCCTAAAAATGCTAAACAGCAATAAAAAATCTCAATTAAATGGAAAATGAATCAACAATTCATACAAAAAACTCATGGTGAAACTAGACATATACAAGACACAGCATGCAAAATTTGAGATCAATTGGAAAAGCATAGGCATGTCAAATAAATTCATGAAATTGACCTAACCTAGTGTGACACAAATTGTCACACTCAACTTGCACACATCATATCTACCAAACCAGAGATCCAAAATTCACAAACTATACATCAAAATAACCAGCAAGGAGTCAAGAATTAGCATGTGAAATTTCATTCAATTTGGATAATGTATGAGTATTTCATGAAGGATATGGTGAAACATACACAAAATGCACACAAGTCAAAGATCAATAGGCAAAGTCAAAAATTCTCCAAGCACAACTTGAGTTATCATACCTATAAAAAACTAGAGAAAATTATGAATCTAACAAAAAAACTCCCACTGAATTTGGACTAAAAATGGATTTTATATGATTTTTTGAAGTTTATTGTGAAAATGAAATAATTATTTAGTTTTAATATGGATTAATTAATTAATTAAGCCACGAGTGGCAGAACCGTAATTAGTCCAAAACGCATGTGCCTCATTAATGCCGTGTCAGCGTGCCATTGGCTCTTCTTGGTGGGAAACAAAATTTGAAAATGTGCCAGGCCTGGAACGGATTGAAACGCATGATTTTCCAGAAATTGCTTCGTTCTTCATGCGTTCTTGGAGTTCATCACTACCAGCTTCGGTCACGAGCGAATCTCAACGAAAATGCGCAAGCAATATACCGTTCTCTTCGTCTCTCAATGTAGGTTAACAATATGCAAACGAAATTTCCTAAATCCTACTGTGCTGGACGGATCGAGCGAAAGAAGGTTTGATACCAAAAGTTCAAATCGCGATTTCTCCTACCTCACTCAATCAATTCACAAACTAATCATATCATGATGTTATACATTCAAAGACCTTTCAAACGCATATGATAATTTACACTATAGTGAGATTCAAATTTGCACCTTAAGAATGAAGCAGCTGTTGAATTCGATGTTTCTGGATGTAATTTTCCAAAACAGATTGAGATCAAGGTTGAGGAAGATGAATGCAATGCCTAGCTAAGCTCAATGTTGCTCCAAGTGGAAGAAATCTCAAAATGCCATTGTTGAGCTCATGATGAACAGTCACGAATCTTGTAGCTTCTTCCACTAATTCACCAAAACAGATGTAGATGAAGGTTCAAGGAGCACGAATCACAAAGAATTTTGCAATTTGGTTTAGATTTGATGGAGTTTTGGTGAAAAATGTTGATGAAGATTCTTGAAGAATTTGGGAGAAAATAGAGGGAAAGTTTGTTAGATTTCTTGAGAATTGTGATTATGATTAACATTCTGTTATGATTAGCATCTTATACTTCACCTTAATCATCCTCTTAATCACAAATTAGCAAAAATGAGTTTAATTAGTGTAATGTGAAACTTAAGTGCAAGTCCAAAAATGCCCTTGCCAAATATTACACCATGACAGCTCATGACAGCTCAAACATCTTCTAAATGTCATTTGGAGTGTGTTGCAAAAATCCTCATCTCAAAATTCCATGTATTTCTCAACTTGGACCATTTTGCCCTTGGATTTTAATTGATGCACTTGAAAATTGACCTTTTGCATTGACCATTTTTGATGAATTTTGATCATACACCATGAAAGTACATGTGAAATGGGGTTTGCTCATAAAAAGATCATCCATTTTGGACATCCCATGTGAAAGTTATGCCACTTTGATTATAGGCATTTTTGGAAAATGAATGGACCATAACCTGTCAACCATACATGGGAATTTCAAGTTCTTGGACCTTTTGAAAAGGTGAGACCAAGATCTACAACTTTCATGTTGAACAAATTTTCATTTGAAGCTTTTTTTGGACACGTAATTTTATGGTGAAAAACTTTCCATTTTTGGAAACTTCCATTACAAGTCACTTTCTATTTTTGGCAATTTTTGTCCTGACTTTATTTTCTTCACTCTTGAGCTTTGACATGTCAAATGAAGCTTGTTTCAAAATGAATGAAGTGTATCCAACTCTCCCCTACCTCCAAATCCATAAAATCAAGCACAATTGACCACAGTTGACTTTTTCAACTGATAGATGAATTTGGCAATGCACTGATCAATCAGAGGCCCAATCCTCTGATGAAATGGCTCAAGGATGAAACCCTAGCCTCAATAAGCTCAATACAATCATGAAATGATCCCCATATCCATGCCATGCCCTGATTGACCCAATGCAACTGATTAGGGTTGACCAGTGGTCAAAACCCTAATCCTAAGGTATCTGATCAATCTTCTGAATCTTCTGGATGATAACAAGACCATGATGATGATGATGTATCATTGCAACCAAGATGTAGACCAATCTCCTTGAGAACCATGAAACCCTAATTTGAACCACCCTCAGATAGTTAGTGATCCAGTCCAATGAAACCCCAGTTTGCACATAACCTCTCCATCTTCTGATCAAGACTTAGGAGGATGACTTGCACAATGTAACCACATGATATGAAATATGCAATGCCTAATGACCTAAAAATGATATGTAATATGTTAAGCTAGTCCCAAGAGAGGAGGGCAAATTTTGAGGTGTTACAACGACAATGGAACATCTCCATCTAAACAAATATCAATTGATACCTTCGAGTATCCCTTGCCCCTTGCACGAATGATTGACTTCATAATAGCCATTTTACCTGTAATAAAGAAAACAATTAAAATCAGATGACAAATGTAAAAACAATTAAAATCATAAAAGTCATTTTACCTGTAATAAAGAGCACAATTAAAATCATTTGACCTGTACCTTTTTCACTAAGTTCTCTTTCTTTTCTTGGTTGGAATATGTTCTACATGTCTCTTAACAACACGGACGGTTGGATTGATCCAAATACCCTCATTATGATCATTTCTAATATATGAATCATTTGATATAATATTCTCATCTTGATCATTTCTGGTAAACGATTCAATCTCAACATCAATATCACCTTGATCTCCAGTGTTTTCATCAATTACTTTGTTGGAAAAAAGAACTATAGACCATTTTGTACTTTTCGGATCATTGACATAGAACACTTGTCTAGCTTGAGAGGCTAGAATAAAAGACTCATCTTTGTATCCCACCCTATTAAGATCCACTTGCAAAAATCCTGACTTATCCATTCGAATGCCGTTATTATTTTCAACCCACTTGCAACCAAATATAGGAATCTGAAACTTCTCATAATCAAACACCCAAATGCGCTCGATAACACCAAAATACGACAGATTTGCAAATTTGGGGTTTAAGTCCTTCACACTTGATATGTGCATTGCTTTAGCTACCACGGTGACACCACTATTCTGCATAGTACTTTTATCATCTTGTTCTTTGGTATAAAATGTGTATCCATTAATCGCGTATGCGCTATAAGAAAAAACATGGAAACTTGGACCATATGCTAAGCATCTCAACCTTTCTGTTATTGAAGCGGGATCTGAATAATACTTTGAATAAATATGATCCTTAAACCAAGGTATAAAACATCGATTGTGCTCTCGTACTATCCAATTTTCATTTCTATTGGGATTTAAACCTCGGAGAACATCCTTGTGAATTTCAACATACGGCTCAACCTCATTCTCATTGTGCAGAACATACAAATGCACTTGATCCCGTTCGACCCTTGATACTGCCACGATTTTATTTCCAATTAGATTTTTTCCTTCTTTCTTTTCGACAAGCTGAGACTTGGGGAGTCCGATTGACTGAACATTAGACAAATATTCAGTACAAAACTCAATCGCTTCTTCAACAATGTATCTTTCAACCATACAACCTTCTGGTCGACTTCGGTTCTTCACGTACCCTTTTAATATTTTCATATAACGTTCAACAGGGTACATCCATCTCATATAAGTTGGTCCACACAATCGTGTCTCTTTCACAAGATGAACAACTAGATGTACCATTATGTCAAAAAATGATGGAGGAAAAAACATTTCAAGCTCACACAAAGTAATAACGATTTCTTTTTGCAACATTGGTAAGATCGCAGGATTGATCACCTTACTGCATATTGACTTGAAGAAAGAACACAACTTAGTTATAGAGCTTCTTACTTTTTCTGGAAGAATAGAACGTATACCTATTGGGAGAAAATGTTCCATTATAACATGGCAATCATGGGTCTTTAAACTCTTTAACTTGAGGTCTTTCATAGACACAAGTCTTCTAATATCTGAAGAGTACCCTTCTGGAACTTTAACTTCACTTAGAAACTTACACAATGTTTTTTTCTCCTTTCTAGATAGAGTATAAGCAGCAGGAGGTAGATATGTTCGTTTTCCTTTCTTCAAGGGTCCTAATTCAGTTCTTATTCCCATCGCTATCAAGTCCTTTCTTGCCTTAAGGCCATCCTTAGACTTTCCTTGTATATTGAGTAACGTGCCAATAACACTTTCAAATACATTTTTTTCAATATGCATAACATCAAGAAAATGTCTCACATACAAGGACTTCCAATACGACAATTCAAAAAAAACTGACCTCTTCTTCCACCCACTTTTGACAAGTGTGTGGGCAAAAGGCTTGCCAAACTGAGTATCCAAATCTTTCACCTTTTCAAAAATTTGATCACCCGTCAATATAGGTGGAGCTCTGCCTTGTTCTGTCTCTCCATTGAACGCCTTTCTCCATCCACGGTAGTGATGATTTGAATTTAAGAATCTCCGATGACCGAGAAAGACATTCTTCTGACCAAACTCCAAGCGCTTCCAATCTGTTTTATCTTCACAAATAGGACACGCACATTGACCTTTTATGCTATACCCTGATAGATTTCCGTATGCTGGAAAATCATTAATTGTGCCAAACAACATCGCCCTCAAGTTGAAACTTTCTTTCCTATATCCATCATAAACCTCCACACCGGTCTCCCACAAAATCTTTAAATCTTCGATTAAGGGCTTCAAGTACACGTCTATGTCATTCCCTGGTTGTTTAGGTCCAGAAATCAACATAGACAACATCATGTACTTACGCTTCATACATAGCCATGGAGGTAGGTTATAAATCATAATAATCACAGGCCATGTACTGTGTGAGATACTCTGGATACCGTGTGGGTTCATTCCATCAGTAGATAATGCCAAGCGAAGGTTTCTTGATTCTTCTCCAAATTCAGGATAATCATTATCAATTTTCAACCACTGTGGTGAATCTGCCGGATGTCGATACTTTCCATCTATAATTCTTTCATCTGCATGCCAGGTCAAGTGTCTTGAATCGGTTTCACTACGAAACATGCGTCTAAATCTCGGAATAACAGGAAAATACCACAAGACTTTTGCTGGAGACAACTTGTTCTTAAATCGCGAGACACCGCATTTAGGACACTCATTTAACGATGCATACTCATTTCGAAACAAAACGCAATCGTTTGGACATGCATGTATCTTATCATAGCTCATGCCAATAGAGCACAACATCTTTTTGGTCTCATATGTTCGATTGGGAAGAACATTAATCTCAGGAAGCATATCTTTCAAAAGGGCTAATAACTCTGTGAAACTTTTATCCGACCATCCATTGCCCGCCTTTAAGTTGTACAACTTTAATACCGCAGATAATCTTGTGAATTTAGTGCAACCATCATACAAAGGTTTCTCTGCATCACTTACCAACCTCTCAAACATTTCGGGACAATCCTTAAGATCTCCTTCAAGTGCTTCTGCAATCTCTTCAACTCGATCACAATCGTATGTATCTGCGCCACTATAGTTTGAGGCATAGGTCGTACTATCACCCGGTTCAACATTCTCGTTACTTTTCTCACCATGCAAATTCCAACATGTATAACTTCGATCAATTCCATGCCTCATTAGATGCGATGTCAACTGAACTGCGTCAACCCGTTTCCCATAACAACAACCCAAGCAAGGACATATCATTCTACTGGGGTCTTCGGCGTGCGCAACGGCAAACTTAACGAATTCTGATACCCCATTCTCGTACTCTCTCGACAATCGATTGGAAGACATCCATGTATTATCCATTACTAATTAGAATAAATAAAAAACAATTTCAGAAGAGTTCAAACACATTCAGACCTAGGTTTCTAATGATACTGGTGTTGACATAAAATCAGATGTTCATAGGTCGTATAACCCTAACTACTGGGTAATGTAGTCCCATTGCATGCGCTAAAACAAAGCTAAAACAAAGCAATAGTAAACGCGCAGCTAAAACAAAGCAATAGTAAAACAATAACATAAAACTGAAATTGGGCAAAGCTAAAACAAAGCAATAGTAAAAGTAATAATGTATGCATCGTGTACCTTTGATTGGTAGAAGGATGAAACACGCAGTAATAATGTAGATCTAACAGAGGTGGAAGGAAAACGCCTTAGAACCCTAACGTGAAAAAGAACGAAAATAACAGAGAGTGAAATAACAAAACGCGCAGTATGTTATAATTTTAATGTTTACTTAGAGGGCGCTTGTGGAAAAAAAGCGCCCTCTAAAGGGGGCCTAAGAGGGCGCTTATGAAAGCGCTCTCTAAGGCTTTCCAGAAGCGCTTTATAAGCTGGAAATGCACATGGACTTATAACAGTGCTTTATTAAAAGCGCCCTCTAAGGTATCTCCTCCTTATTTTTTCGCTTCACCTTAGAGGGCGCTTTATTAAAAAAGCGCCCTCTAAAGGGGGCCTAAGAGGGCGCTTATGGAAGCGCTCTCTAAGGCTTTCCAGAAGCGCTTTATAAGCTGGAAATGCACATGGACTTATAACAGCGCTTTATTAAAAGCGCCCTCTAAGGGTAACCTTAGAGGGCGCTTTCTAAAAAACGCCATGTATTGTTGTCCCTCTATCTCCTCCTTATTTTTTCGCTTCACCTTAGAGGGCGCTTTATTACAAAAGCGCCCTCTAAAGTGCGCTGTCTATTGCTCCTTATTTTTTCGCTTCACTTTAGAGAGCGCTTTTGTAATAAAGCGCCCTCTAAGGTGCGCTGTCTATTCCAGTTTTTGGCGTAGTGTTTACCTGGTGCAAAGAAGAAGAAGACGACACTGCTCACGCCGCCATTGAAGTAGAGGGAAGAATAGTCATTGTTCACGATTCTGAACAAAATGAAGCTAAACCCTCGAAAGGTATTTTCGGAATTTTCAGAAATTTTTAGGATAACTATGTAACTTTTCTATAGATTTAACTTCCGTGTTTTGTATTTTTATTTTCTCTTTTATCGCAAAATGAAAATTTTAAAGCTACTTGGATCAGCTTCTCATTTTTAATCAAAAAATCATTTTTTAACATAATCATTTTAAAAAAATTTGAAACAAACACTCTTAAAATTTTTAGAAATGATTTTTTAATAAAAAAATAGATTTTTTTAAAAAAACGCTGTAACAAACGCAACCATAATTACACTTGGAATTTTAGTCATTAGAAAATTAAAAAAAAATGTCAATGAAAGACATTTACTGTGAGAAAGCATTAATGAAGTGTCCTTAAAAGTGTATTAATGATAAGTCGTCGATAGACCAACGGTGAAGGATCGACCGATCTGTCGACACATCGAGATGTGGTTTAGAGGACTCTCATGGATGAATCCCCCAAGACCTGGAAACGTATTTAGAATCTCGAGAAGGAAATTCGACAAATATCATCATTCCTTCAAAAGGACCCGTCGATTAAGCCAAGTGATGTAAAAGACTTCATAAATTTATAAGTCTTGATTCCTTGATAGGCAACATTGACAACACGTTGGAGCGGTTAGAATCAAGGATTCATGAAGAAGTGGGAAGCAGTTAACACTCAACATGGATTTTGAACAGAGAGTGTCTTGGAAGACACGTAATCACACTAGTGGTACTTGAAGACTGAACGTGGAGTAAAGGCAGTAGTCCCACGGTAATCATAATCTTCGTTGATGGTTACTTTGTAAATAGAATAAATAGCAGACGCATACATGGGATCAGAGGTCACAAAATTTCATACATATTTTTCATACCACTGGAGTACCCGAGTCAAAGAACGAAACAGTTAAGCGAGAAACATGTATGCGTTTGCGTCCACTCTTTTTTAGTCTTTTTACTTCATTAAACGGAACATGTACTTTTATCTTTGTTTTGTTTAATGTAATTTTTTTTACCTTATCATTTATCACAACCTGACTTCATTTAAAGTCTTTTTCTATGTTGCATTCAATTCACACGCACGTGCGTTGACACGAACTATTTGCACAAATTGCTTTAGAGATTTTTCGAGTTAATCTTATAGACTTTCAAACTCGTTATTATTTACCAAAAACACCGACAAATAAATTGGCACAATTGGTGGGACCCTTTTGTGCGAATATTTTTGCAGAAAAGAAGTGTCTTACGTTATTTTCTTTGTAGTGTCTTCCGTTTTGTGGTCTTCCATATTTTATGCACTTGAAGAATGGTAAGCGACTTTCCGATATGTCTAAAAAAACCAAACCCCTTCCTAGAGTAATACTCCAAACCCAGGATGACAATCGGAGGTTACTAGCATCAGCAGTTCTATGGCTCAAACCTCAGTCGAGTAGATGCCCATTGTCATAGGCCAAGAAGTGGCGTATTCTATACCACAAGAGGTGGGAGTTTTATCACCACAAATGTCAAACGCTCCAACGTTTTCTAGGGAATTATGGAATTTATGAGACCAAAGGCTTCCTTATATAGGTGTACCTTAGAAGGAACAACCGAATGGGATGCCAATTACGATGATGGCAAGCTTACACCCTAACACGTCAATATATTCTGAAAACGCGATGGTAACGTCATCGCCATTTAACCCGTATTTGGCTTAAGGGTCCATCATAGGCAACTTTGGCCAACTAGGACAACCACCAGGAGGTATGTGATATTTTCCTCCCCAGGGTGCTTTGTCATTAACCAATAGCTCTCTCCAAGTCATGAGATAGTTAATGGATGAAAGCAACCCCAATATGGTTCACATGATTACACAGCAGATATGCACCGTGTTTAGCCCACTTATAGAAAACACAAATAAGAGTTATCAACAGTTAACCCATCAAATGGGTAGGATTGTTGTTTTGGGGGGCACCACCAGCCCCGCCGACTCTAGTGCCTAACATTTCATAGGGGGCTAACCCCCTAGAAAATAGAGTTGTCGAAAATAATCAAAGGCCAGAAGGCCTCGACATGGTCCTAGTGCAACGCAACAAAGATGTTGACCAAGTCCTGAGACAAGTCCGACAAGACAACGTGGAGGTACAAGCACCACAATAAATAACGCTTTTTATGATGAAGCTTTCACCTCAAATAATAGAAAATGAAGGTATAAAGCCAATGTGCATTATTTTTTATTATTTAAAAAATAAAAAATCATATATTCCCTCGATTTTTCATAACACTGAGGTGAAAAAACAACTCAGTATAAGCTTCGATTCCCAACCATCGTAGTTTATGATTTTATTTGGTTATAAGTGTAAACAAAATATTTTAATCCTACGATTTTCTATTTAACCGAGGCATAAAATAATAAGATTTTACTACAAAGCACTCGTTAAACAGATTTACCCTAACCCTTACTAATATGAAGTCGCCCTAAACTCTCAAGTATCATTCTTTGGGATGGATTGCAAGATAGAAAAACTCTTCAATGTTCTTTTATCTTGAACAAAACATTTTTTGTGCCCTTGTAATCTATCTCACATAATGGTGTTGATGTTGTCATTTTTATATTTTTGGAATAACCCTTAGTTAAAGAAGGGAGCTCAACCTTTGAAGAGTACTCAGTTGATAAATTGCAAGTGCAGAAAATCATTCTTGTTTCAAAAAAAATTGTTTTAAAGGGTATGCAACAAAATCTGGGTATCACCGAAGATTTATTGCAAACAATGTATTTTAATATTATGTGTAAACAATGTAATTTAAAAAAAAATATTCACCACGGTTTTATAAAAAAATTGAGGGTTTAATAATCAAATTTTACTATAAAAATACTCGTTAAATATATTTTACGCTAAGACTAACATATATGTAGCCGCCCCAAAGAGATATTCATCAAACATCATTTTAACCTAGAGATATGTTGGAAGAATTTTTATGAATATCTGTTGGAAGAGATATTCGTCACTGCCCATTTGATCATGAGTTGCTACTACAGATCTCTGTGATGGATTTCAGGTGCAGAAAATAAAAATTCTCATTGGGAAACAAATCTCTAGCATCTTATATGGGACCTTGGCATGGAAAATAAAAATTCTCATCAGAAAATAAATTTTACAATGTATTTCTAATATTCTGTGTAAATAATGTAATTTAGAAAAATAGTTTATTCACCTCAGTTTTCTTCGTGACGGAATTGATAGTTAAATGTTTCTTTTTTTACTATATTCAACGTCCTTAGACAAATCTTTGACATCTATTTAATGTTTATCAATGCTCAAAAATCTACCATTAGTGATCTCCGTGAAACCTAAGGCACATCCATTATAAAATCATGTTGAATATTAGAAATCTAGCTTATATGGAACATGAAGCGCTTGAAACATAAAGACGTTTGAAAAAGTTCTCTAAGATGGATTGCAAGAGCATAAAATTACTTAGGTTTAAGGTTTATTTTTTAAAATATTTATTTGAGTACAAAATCATATATTTGAATATTGATTTTATTCGTCTAACCCTTATTTTGTTTTGCTTCAGAATCAAATGTATGTAAGATTTATAGAGAATAATCTTGCACCCAGCATTTGATCTTCCCCAAAATTCAATAATTCGAAGATCTAAAATCTAGATATTCGGGGAATTTGATTTTTATCAAGATCCCTAGGGAATTTTATTTTTATTTATAACTCTAGGGAATTTAATTTTTATTTTAATATTTTGTGTAAACAATGTAATATTCTAGGTAAACAATGTAACAATTTTTTTATAAAAAAAATAAATAATCTTACCCCTCGGTTTTCAAGATAAACCGAGATATAAAAGATACACTAGTTTTGAAAATAATAAAAGTGTTGTTGTTGGGGTTCTAACCCATGTGCATATAACGTTACCCTTCGGTTTTTAAATCACCGAGCTGATAAGTGACAACTTTTCATGACATCATTCGTTACCTTGCTACTGCAGCCAATGTAAAATGCATTTCGCGTCCGACGTTAAAAACACTTTTGTATTAGTGAAGATAACATCACCAACGTCGTTGAATGCGTTTTGGTCCAGAATGGCCTCAACGTAGGCCTCAACAGCCAAACTATATATCCTTATTGTTTGAGTATGTAAGGCAAACAAAATTGCTTAGGGGCTGAAAAGTCCCAAAATTCACCAAGTTCGCTAGGAACACTAGTGAGTCCATCGTCAAACACGTTGCTCTGTACCAGACCGAGGTTGGTGATTTAGCCAACAATGAGAATCTGAAAATCAAGTATTTTCCGAACTCACTGACAAAGAACGTGTTGTGAATTGATATCAACAAGAACAAACCAAAATATGAGAAAAAGCTTGAGTTTCTTGAACAAACACAAGAAATCCTATTAGGTTTTACAAAAGATAAAGAAGAAGAATTGGTTAAATCTGTTTTACTATTCACTTTCTCAATAAGGGTTTAAAGATTACAAGTGAATATCAACAATTAACCTCTCTCAAATACCTGAGAGAACTAGCCTATTTATAGACTATTAGGCTAACTTGAGCAACAAGCAAACTTAAACAATTGGGCTTTTAAGCAAGGCCCAATTCGACATACTAACTTAAGTTACAAGTTAACATATTTCAACAGTATGCTCAAACATACTTCGACTACAGCATACATAACTCCTGTCGAACCATGAAGCTACCCTTGTCGACATTAGAGTTCGACCAAATACCACACATTTTCACCTTGGAACAAACTTTATACTAACAAGGAAACAAACTAGCTTTCATCATGTAGCTTTATCAACTGCATACAGTGGAAAAACTTGTTACTCGACAATGTCTTGGTTATCATGTCAGTAGCATTATCATTAGTCAAAACCTTCAGCACTTGGACTTCTCCATGCTCGATTATCTCCCAGACAAAGTGCAGCCTCACATCAATGTGCCTGGTTCATTCATGATAAACGGAATTCTTTGATAGGTGTATTGCACTTTGACTATCACATTTAACAGTGATAATTCGACCTTGAAGTTTCAGCTCCTTAGCAAAACCTTCAAGCCATAATGTTTCTTTCACAGATTCAATGAGGGCGTATATTTTGCTTCAGTGGTTGATAAGGCAACAAACTTCTGAAGTGTTGCTTTCTAACTAATGGTTGTGTCGAACATAGTGAACACGTATCCAAAAATAGATTTTATGGAATCCATACAACCTGTATAATCAGAGTCGACAAATCCTTCGATTTTGACTTTGTTATCATCCTCATAGGCTCCACCATAAATCAGGATTCTTCTTAGAGATCCATTGATGTACCTAAGAATCCACTTTAATCCTTGCCAGTGCATCTTCCCGGGATTGGCCATATACCTGCTTACAAGGCTTACTCTGTACGCTATGGCTGGCCTCATACATACCATATCATACATCAAAGAACCTATTATATTAGCATATGAAATGTTATTCATATAGGCGCTTTCGACTTCAGTACTAGGACTTTGAGTCATACTTAGCTTGTGTTGAGGATTAGTCAGTGTTAGAACAGGCTTTAAATTCAACATACCAAACTTGTCGAGAATCTTCTTCCAGTATGTCTCTTGAGATAAGCATAATTTCGATTGCTTTCTATCTCTCCAAATGTCCATCCCAAGAATTCTGGAGGCAACTCCCAAATCCTTCATGTCGAACTCCTTTTCGAGTTCATCATTCACCTTCATAACATCCTCAACATTGTTGCTTGCTATGAAGATGTCATCCATATAAATCAACAAAATGACAAGTGAATTTATAGGTCGGAATTTGAAGTAAACATTATGGTCGAACTGGCTCCTAATGAAACCAATGTGTGTCATGAACTTGTCGAATTTCCTATTCCATTGTAGAGGAGATTGTTTCAGGCCATACAAATACTTATTCATCTTGCACACATAATTTTCCTTTCCCTTTTCTGCATACCCTTTAGGTTGCCTCATCGGGATCGTTTTATCTAGATCACCATATAGGAAGGTTGTCTTCACATCCATCTGTTAAAGTTCTAGGTCGAACTTATCCACCATAACAAGCAACATTCAAATGGATCTATGCTTTACAAAAGATGAGAACACATCATTGAAGTCGACACCTTCTTTCTGAGTGAACCCCCTAGCAACCAACCTTGCCTTAAATCGCTTCGACATCACTTCTTCGATTCCTCCCTTAACCTTGAAAATCCACTTACAGTTGTCTAACCTAGCCCCTGCATGTTTCTCAATCAGCTCTCAAGTGTTATTATGATGAAGATATTTCATCTCATCATCCATGGCTTTCAGCCATTCATTTTTGTCTCGACTCCTTATAACTTCCTTATAGTCTCTTAGTTCTTTATCAAGAACCTCACTTGCAGAGACTAAGGCATAAGCTCTGAGATCTGCATAACCAAGTCTCTGAGGTGGCTTAATGACTCTTCTCGACCTGTCTCTTGCCAGTAGGTAGTTATTATCAGTCTCCTCAACTTCGAACTTATGCTTCTTCTTCGACTTCATTTGGGTTATGCAATTCAGCATCAACATGCTCCACCTCAACATGAATCTCTTTCTGCTCCAACTCTTCTTCAGATATCTTCGAACTTTGACCAATGTCATCAGTTTTCTTGAAAGCCATCTCAACTTCATTGAAAACTACATCTCGACTTGTGATACACCTCTTGTGACCTGGCTCTAGGCACCACAACCTATAAGCTTTGACTCCTTCAGGGTATCCAAGGAACATACATCACAAAGCTCTAGGTTCGACCTTGTCTTGCCTAATATGAGCATAAGCTAAACAACCAAATACTCTAAGTCTGGCGAGACTATGTGGATGTCCTGACCAGACTTCTTCAGATGTCTGCATTCCCAAGGTTGTCAAGGGACATTTGTTTATCAAGTAAGCTGCAGTCATGACTGCCTTAACCCAAAACACTTTCTTCAATCCTGCACTAACTAACATGCACCTCACTCGTTCCAAAATAGTTCGATTAAACATTTCATCCAAACCATTTTGTTGGGGAGTACCTGCAATAGTTTTATGCCTTGCAATACCAGACGCAACACAGTAGCGCCTCATTGCAAAATTCAAGACCATTGTCGGTCCTCAACCTCTTGACCTTCTTGCCAATTTGGTTTTCGAACAGAGTCTTCCAACTTTTGAAATTTTCAAAATTTTCATCCTTCGTCTTTTGGATGAATACCTATAACTTTTTGGAGTAATCATCAACTATGGAGAGAAAATATTTTGCACCTGAGTGTGAGGGATTTCTTGCAGGTCCCCAAAGATCAACATGAATGTAATCAATGGATCCATGTATTCTTTGTTTATCTTTGTTAAACTTCATTCTACTGGATTTACCAAATACACATGGTTCACAAAACTCCAGATTTTCGACCTTGTCACCACCCAATAGATTTTGTTTCGACAATTCGACCATGCCTCTTTCACTGACATGGCCAAGTCTCTTGTGCCATAGCTCAGTCTTTAACACAAGTTTCTTAGATGCCACATATGTTGAACCATTTACAACCTTAACCTCAAGGGTATACAAGCCTTGTTTCTTCACACCTATCAAGACTTCCTTTGACCCCTTCATTACCCTTAGGATGCTTTGATCTCCTTTGAAAACATATCCTTTCTTGTTGAATTCACCAAGAGAAACCAAATTCCTCTTAAGATCAGATACATACCTAACATTAGTCAATAGCCTTAATGACTCATCGTGGAGCTTGAATCTCACAGATCCAATACCTTCAAATATATAGGCTTTATTGTTTACCAGCAACACTGATCCACCATCTTGATCACACAATTCCTCAAACACGTCTTTGTTTGGAGTCATGTGCCAACTACACCCTGAATCCATAATCCACTTCTTGCTAGACTCGCTGCTTGAAACCACCAGGACATTAGATGATCTATAACTATCTTGCACAATGGTTGCATTACCATTATCCATTCCACCATGATTGTTCAAACGATCAGGGCATACTTTTCTTGTATGACTCTCTTTCTTACAATGATAACACTTAATAGTATGAGCATTACCACCATAATAATTTTGTAGAACTTTACCTTTCTTCTTCTCAAATTTACCATCTTTCTTCAAGAATTTCCCCTTAACTGACAAACCTTCACAAACAGAAGATGGATTATGCTCCTTTCATTCATTTAAATCCTTATAGTACAAGGCAGATTGGACATCTTCAAAAGTCAACGACTCTCTTCCATACAAGAAAGTTTCTCTGAAGTGAGCGTGAGACTTAGGTAAAGAGCACAATAGTAGAAATGCTCGATCTTCATCATCAATCTTGACCTTGATATTTTCAAGATCAATAATCAACTTCTTAAACATATCCATCTGCTCAACCAAGGCTTTGTCTTCACTCATCTTTAATGAATACAAAGCTTGCTTCAGGTAGAGGCGATTAACCAACGACTTCATCATTTACAAACCTTCACGTTTCGTCCACACACAAACTATAGTTTTCTCCTTTGAAATCTGCTGGAGAACCTTATCGCCAAGGCTCAATACAATGGCATTGTGGGCTTTCTCGACCATCATTGTCTTCTTCTTCTCCGTCAGGGCAGCATCCAGCTTCTCTGATCCTTTCAACACTTCTAACAAACCCTGTTGAACAAGAAGGACTTTCATCTTCAAGCGCCACAAACCGAAATCATTCACACCGGTGAATTTCTTAATCTCATACTTTATTGACGATATCTTCTCCTCCAGACTCGCCGCACTAGTTTGTTGTGAATTGATGTCATCAAGAACAAATCAAAATATGAGAAAAAGATTGAGTTTCTTGAACAAACACAAGTAACCCTACTAGGTTTGCAAAAGATAAAGAAGAAGGGAAGAAGAAGAATTGGTTAAATCTATTTTACTATTCACTTTCTCAATAAGGGTCCAAAGCTTACAAGTGAATATCAACAATTAACATCTCTCAACAACCTGAGAAAACTAGTCTATTAATAGACTACTAAGTTAACTTAAGCAACAAGCAAACTTAAACAACTGGGCTTTCAAGCAAGGCCCAATTCGACATACTAACTTAAGTTACAAGTTAACATATTTTGATAGTATGCTCGAACAGACTTCGACTACAACATACACAACTCCTATCGAAGCATGAAGCTACCCTTATCGACACTAGAGTTCAATTCAAATACCACATAACACTTTTACATGGTTCACCACCCTTCCCCCAAATTCCATTTTTATGTGAGCCCAATTAGAGAGGGTATTTCACAAGCAATTCTACATGGGGAAATGTAAGATTATCCTCAAGGAATTAGTCATTGTGAGGCGAAAGATGGATGAAAGCATCGATGATTACCTCAATAGGTTTAGAACCTTAAAAGCGAGATATTTTACACATGTGCCAGAACATGAGTTAGTTGAACTGGCAGTAGGTGGTCTTGACTACTCCATTAGGCAGAAGTTAGACACTCAATACTTGAGAGACATGGCCCCGTTGGCCGATAGAGTTTGACAAGTCAAACGGTTAAAGGATGAAAAGGCTAGAACTTCCAAGTTCAGTAAAAAGAAGGTAGCTTGTGTCAAAGTCGACAACATAGGAAACAAATCTGACTCAGAGTATGAGTATGTAGAGGAGGATGAGGTTAATGTGACCGAACTAAAGCCATGGCCTCCTTACACATGCAAGTCGCTAAAACCCTCAAATGTGAAGAATCTCGTAGAGCTCAAAAATGAAAAACTCATTGCTAAAACATATACCTTCGACATTACTAAGTGTGACGAAATATTTGATTTATTAGTTGTTGATGGATAAATCATTGTACCTAAAGGGGTTAAAGTCCCACCATTAGAACAGAGAAAGAAAAAAGGCTTTTGTAAATTCGATGATTTTTTGGCTCTTAAAACTTCTCAATGTGTACTTTTCAGGGACCTGGTACAAAATGATCTTAAGGATGGTAGACTTAAGTTTGCAGACAAGTAGAACCCACGCCCAGAAGAGGAAACTAAAACAAAAAGTGAGGCTCTCTTTGTCGAGCCAATGGACATCATGGTTGTCGGTAGTGTTGAGGCCGAATACAGCAATCCAAATTATGAGGATCAAGCAAAAAGGCCTATCCCAAAGTTGAAGAGGAGCTGGTCGATTTTTTAAATCATTGCAGGTTGAAAGATTCAGATGTAATGTTGTGTCCCAGGTGCAGCTCTGTGTTTGACAAAAGATCTACTAAAGAGCTGGAAAGGACAAACCCTTACTAAGCCAAAAAGTTTATCCAACAGGATAAACCCAAGGAACCTTTCTCCAACAAATGAAAAGGCCTAGCAAAGTTCCAGGGTAGGACTTATGTCCCTATCGCAGATGCATCTCCTAGAGAATGGTTACGCGCTACTCGGAAATCATAAACTGGTGGGGGCAAATGGAAAGTAGTGAATGTGTATTCTGGTTCCTCATACAGAGACAACTTTCAAGTTTCGAAGAAATACTCTTATGTCTCACAGAACTACATGCGAAAAAACCCAATGACTAGGACTCAATGTAGGAGGCACCATAGAAACAAGAAAGTTGCACAAGAGGCTGGAAGCTCCATCAGAAGTGATAGCATTCAATCCGTCGATAAAGGCCAAAGTAGTCGGCGGTCAGTCAAGCAAAGGTTGTTTCCTCCTCTATCACCCATGAAGGAAAAGAAAGCAACTAAATATTAAGCAGTCGATATGGAGACAAATAACTTGGATTCATGGTCTAAGCCAAAATTATATATCATTTGTAATATGATATATGTGTTGCCCTTAGAGTATGACACAATCACATAAGTGATTGAGGAAGAACTAATTACCCAAAAACCTATGTGTTATTATGTGATGAATGACGACCCAGTTAATGAAAAGCATGCCATTTTTGAAAGGCCATACATGGCCATGAAACAAAACCTGAAGCCTTTGTATATAAGGGCCAAGGTAATCGGTAATCATTCTTGAAAAGGTAATCTTTTGTGTTTGGAATAAAAACATGTATTACAAGGCATAGATTTTTTTGTAAAATTGGATAAGGAAAAAAAATAATTGATATGAATTAAAGCCTCGTGAAAGGGATAGCCTAACCTATTGTGCCAAAGGGTACAATTATTGATGCTAGGGGGATAACTAAGGGTACAATTGAATTGAAAAATAGTGTGAGGTCTGGGTGGTAAGGTTAAGATATAAAGGCCTTGGTGAAGTTTAGTTGTACCAATCCTCATCAGGTATGGTTGGGATGTATAATACATTCATGCAGGGTGACGGTTAACATATGGTCCAAATAAGTAGAGTTTAGGCACATAAATAAGATTTGTGTAAAAAAAATCAATGTAAAAGACATCATTCAAAAAATTATCAGTGAATTGGACAGTGCCCGAATAATGGGCAATGATGGTGGATCCACTTTGGGAGCATAAGGGTGATAGGTTTGATGGTATTAAGATGTATGAAGAAAGTTTTGGAATGGCACGCATGGTCGGTAACACATGTGTCCAAAATCCATATATGAAGGGAAAACATGTTTAACATATGAATGGTTTTAGGAGTACCTGAATCTAGAGCAAAATAAGAGGTTATGTGGTGAATATTTAAAGTTTTGGTTGTAGAAGAAGGGTTGAAGAGGACGAGCATGGATTTTTGTTGATCAGGGGTGAGGTTTATAGTATCCAATTGTGTCGAAAGGACCTCTTTAGGAGTAGAAACAAAAGCATCTTGAGGAGGGTCTTCATAGGAGATATGAGCAATGTTGGCTTCTTCAAATAGGGAGGTAACCAATGCTTCTTGAAGCATACTTCAATGGCGTGGTTGGGCTTATTGCAATATGTGCAATTTTTATTCCTCTGCCTCTACCAAAAGCTTAGTCTTTTGGTTTGTTGCATGTTGGTCTACCCCATATATAAGGTTTGTTGAAGGAAGTTATTAACTTTTAGTAGGAACAAGAATTTGTCTTTCCTGTTGAATGAGACAGGAGAACACCTTGCTGATGGGTGGTAAGGGATTCATCAGCATTATCTGAGCTCGGACGGGATTGTATTGTTCGTTGAGATCCTTCAGGAAACTAATGACATAATCTCCATCTATGTAACTTTTGATTGTTGGGAGAATTTGAGAGGTGCAACAAGGATCGCATGTACCAGATGGAAGGGGTCGAAAATATTCAATTTCTTGCCACAATTTCTTCAATTATGTAAAATATTGTGTGATATTCTGATCTTCTTGATTCAATGCGTAATTTTCTTCTTAAAGATCAGAAATCCTAAATATATCTCCTTGGTGATAGGGATCATGTAGCTCATCCCGAATCTCTTTAGTAGAATCCATCCAGAGTGTGCTTTTAGATATTTCATGAGTAATGGAATTTGTAATCCATGACATCGCCATTGTATTACATTTGTCTCAAGTTACCGATTTAGGGTCATAAGAATTGGTTCGAATTAGGGTTCCATTGATGAACCCTAATTTGTTTTTTGGAGCGTAGGGCAACATGAATGGATCTACTAGACCAGGAATGAAAATTGGTGTTATTTAAGAGAGGGGTAATGAACACGGTTCCAGGATTGGCACTAGGATGCATATATAAGGGATTGATCATATCAGTTTGATAGATACGAGAGGTGGAAGAAGATTGAACATTGTTATTGATGGATTGTTGAACGTGATAATCACTTGATTTTGTGGGTGACGAATGAAGTGAATGGGAAGGACTATTTTGAGAAGCCATTGATAGGGTTGTTGAAGGTTGGTGTTTGTGATGATGGACAAAATTAGGTTTACAGAAAGCAAAAAAAGGGGAAAAATTGGCTCCGATTTCTTGGATGGGGATGAAGATTAAAGGGTTTTTGGGCGGTATAGATGAACGAATGAAGAAAAGGTTGTTTTTGGGCATATATTGATGAAGGGAGCCATGAATTTGAGTAAGAAAAGAAGGTAAAATCAAGAGTTGAGAATAGTTTCTCAAGAATAGTTCGGAAAGGGAAATATTTTTGAAAATAAGTGTTTGAAGGTGGTTGATTTCATATATATATATATATATATATATATATATATATATATATATATATATATATATATATATATATATATATATATATATATATATATATATATATATATATATATTACTATCTATAAAGGGGATAGGGGATTTTGGTGTGGCTTATTTTTCTTCCAAGTTTGCCCTTTATATAATTTATATTTACTAAAAAACCACAACAACAATAACTACCCACACTCTAGAATTAGGATGAGAAGAAACGGTTACACCAATAATGGAATTTAGTAACAATTTCCTTATACTTTAAATAATGGAATTTAGTTATGGGTGGTTTTTTTTTCATCTTATTTATAGCAAAAAAATTGTCATGAATTCGTATAATTACATAGCAATTTCTAATTTCTTTCTCTATTGCAATAGCAATTTGCATCTTTTGTGTACTACCATTATGGGCAAATTTCTACTGTAATTGGCATTGCTTATAACTACTGAATTTTATACTCCAATTGCAATTAGTATCATGTCGTATAATTGCTTTCTGCATATATCACACAATCAAATTTCTAATTAATACCATATAATTTTTCTCACAAATCCACAATTCCAATCTCTTCTTTTTCAATGTATTGATTTGTGATTGAGAATGGTAATCCGACAAGACGACGATATGCGTAGACAACACTACAACACAATTGTTAACAAAATAGCATAACGACCTAACAATGGTACGACGAGTAGTGACGGCGCCAATTAATCGGCCTGGTAGCGGTTAAGAATGCAATCAATGGTGGCAATCATGTGGCCGGAAGAAGAAGGAACAACAAGGCAATGAAAAGTGATTTCAGTTTTTATTTTATTTTATTAATTTCATATATTTTATTTAATTACAACCATTAGAGTTTGATTTATCAACATGTTAAAAAATCATTATATAAATCATTTTATGTAATTTAATTACAATCATTAAATTAAATTAAATTTGTTTTATGTAATTACAACTATTATAGTATAAACCTTTTTTGTGTGCATGAATTGCAGAAAAATACTTAATAATTATTGATCGGATAATGATGATGATTTTTGATCATGTGGTGATTTTCGATCATGCCGGTTTATTTATATTTTATGATGGTTTATATATTTTTTGAACGTGTATTCTATGATGATTTATATATTTTTTTGTCTATTTTAGGATAGTTTCTAAATTTGTATGGAAATGATGGTGATAATTTATATTTTAATGAACAAAAATGGTGACAATTAATTTTGTTCTTATATTTAAAATCACCATGACAATTATTGTTTATATCTAAATGGTGTATATATGTAAATGGTGCTTATATTTAGTTTTAGTTTGTGTTAAATGTTTTATCATTTATTATATTTGTTGTTGTTGTTTTCTTAAATATTTATCTTTGATTTAAATTAACGTTTACATGATGATATGTTCATAGATATTATAACATGTATTAAAATTAAATATTAGATCATATAATCAATGAAATATTACACTCCACTTTCCCGAGGTCCATTAAAAAAATGCAGACGTAATTAGATCATGAGCACATCTAAGATCAATAACAATAACATGAAAATGAGACAAAGACTTTGATGAAACACTTATTAAAATATTTTATGAAGTAAATTAAAATAAAAAATACTCATTTATATTTTGACGCGTGTGCACACTAAAAAAATGGGCAAACGGGCACGTAGTGTTATATAAAAACAAACTGTCTATACGGGAATACACCTATTTGGAGTGGCCTATTTTTCTCCCGATTTTACCCTTATATTTTTTAATTCTTTTTCTTTTATTTTATCCAATAATAATAATATGTGGCACTCATACCATCCTACACTTATGGAACAGTTTAAAAAAATATTTCACTTTATAACTTCTCACGTTTTTATTCCTATTATCAAATTTTAACTCCTACAAAATAGGAATAGCAGTTACAACATATAGGAAATGACAGTTTAATTTTAAATAATGGATGCATTGGCTTACACACATAAAATTCAAGTGTAAATGGGAGTTTATGTGACATCACCAAAATTTTCACTTTATAACTTCTCACGTTTTTATTCCTATTATCAAATTTTGACTCCTACAAAATAGGAATAGCAGTTACAACATATACGAAATGACGGTTTAATTTTAAATGGGAGTTTCTCTGACATACCAAAATATTTCCTTAAATATTTCACTTTATAACTTCTCACGTTTTTATTCCTATTATCAAATTTTAACTCCTACAAAATAGGAATAGCAGTTACAACATATAGGAAATGACAGTTTAATTTTAAATAATGGATGCATTGGCTTACACACATAAAATCCAAGTGTAAATGGGAGTTTCTGTGACATGACCAAAATTTTCACTTTATAACTTCTCACGTATTTATTCCTATTATCAAATTTTGACTCATACAAAATAGGAATAGCAGTTACAACATATACGAAATGACAGTTTAATTTTAAATGGGAGTTTCTCTGACATACCAAAATATTTTCTTAACTTCTCAATATCAATGTTCTTATTATTGGCTGCTACAAAAACAATTACCAACCATATTTATCTTTCACCATAACATAAACCTTCATCTCTCATGTGAACCACCACCAACAACGATTCTACGAACATTCACGATTTTCATTTTTTTCATTTCCTCCGGTTACAGCAACAACCAAAAGCACCGCTGAACTTCCGACATCACCGCTGATACATCCAACGGTCAACCTTCGCGATTGAACTGCCTTGCCAGAAACTTCTTGAAGGTACGTGAAATTCTAACTTTTATCTATAACTTCTTTGCTCGAAAGCAACACTGGAATTTTTGTTAGGATTTGTTCATATTTGTATAATCAACTTTTTTCACTTATTTATAGTCCTCCATTATGCAATAGTGAAAGTGGAAAAGAAAAGTGCATTAACAAAAAGAAAGAAGGTGAACCACCACCAACAACGATCCTACGAACATTCAAGATTTTATAATTATGATGTTTTTAATAGTTCATAATTTATAAACTCTATATTATATTAATTAAAAAGCATTAAGAAATTAGTATCACTTTGTATGTTCATATATTTAGGTACTCATATACCGGTTATTTTTAATAACCACGTTTTACTAATTTGTACCTTCGGACAAATTATTTAAAATACCTTTCACATAATTATTTGGACGGGACAAACAGTATAGAAGTTATTTTAATAATCAATTAATAATTAAGAGAGACAAAATTTCATATGAGTACCTTCGGACAAAAGACCACCTATATATTTAGGTAACGGCCTAAACAAAATGCAACGGACAGAATCCACAACTGATTTAGCGGGGGTGTGATGTTCACAACTTAAATTGATTTAATGGACTGACATACTATAATTATTTAATTATTAATTAATTATTAAAATAATTAGTTGTACGAAATATTAATTAATAAATTGGTGGAAATTTTGGGTAACATAATATTTTATTACTTAAAAGAAAACAATATTAACGTATTTTGGGTAACATGATATTTTATTGGTTAATATAAAACAATATTAACGTATTTTGGATAACATACAAAGTGTAATGCTTATTTTAATATATTTTCATAATTTGAATAATAAAATCATCTTATTCACTGCAACACTTATTTTAACGTATTTTAGATAAAGTGTAATACAATAATATATTACATAATTATTACGTAAGTGATATATTTAATGTATTTTAACTAGGTTAGATTAAGTAGAAATAATTCAATTATTAAAATTATTTTGAATGCGCAAATTCAATATTATATGAAAAAAAACGGAAATGAAATCTCACTAAAAAATTTATCAACATTTAAATTTATAGTATACTTGAAATTGTGTGGTGCTCTTATAAAAACCCTCAAAGTTTAATGTAGAAACATGAAAAAGATGCATGACTTAATTGAAGTTACTGAAATAATTTAAAGTTTCTAGAAAAGTAACCAAAAGAGATAAAAAGAAATTTAAAAATGTAAGGGAATAGAAAGTGTTAGAGAGAAGAAAAGTATCACTCCCGTTTTCTTTGCATTGCATTTTGACTTTGTTCTCTCTTATTGAATACCATTTTTTTAAAATTTTAATTTTAAGATAAATTATTTATCAAGTTAAATTAGTATATAGAATGAAAATATATCAAGTTAAATTAGTATATAGTATGAAAATATATCAAGTGAATAATATATCAAGTTATTTATGCTTATTTTTTTAATTTCCATAATTTTTATTAAGCATATAAGCATTTTGGGTAACATACAAAGTGTAATGCTTATTTTAATATATTTTCATAATTTGAATAATAAAATCATCTTATTTACTGCAACACTTATTTTAACGTATTTTAGATAAAGTGTAATACAATAATATATTACATAATTATTACATAAGTGATATATTTAATGTATTTTAACTATGTTAGATTAAGTAGAAATAATTCAATTATTAAAATTATTTTGAATGCGCAAATTCAATATTATATGAAAAAAAACGGAAATGAAATCTCACTAAAAAATTTATCAACATTTATGTACGTCATGCAACATTTATGTAGGTTATTTGCGGAAATCAACAACATATTTAAATTTATAGTATACTTGAAATTGTGTGGTGTTCTTATAAAAACCCTCAAAGTTTAATGCAGAAACATGAAAAAGATGCATGACTTAATTGAAGTTACTGAAATAATTTAAAGTTTCTAGAAAAGTAACCAAAAGAGATAAAAAGAAATTTAAAAATGTAAGGGAATAGAAAGTGTTAGAGAGAAGAAAAGTATGACTCCCGTTTTCTTTGCATTGCATTTTGACTTTGTTCTCTCTTATAGAATACCATTTTTTTTAAATTTTAATTTTAAGATAAATTATTTATCAAGTTAAATTAGTATATAGAATGAAAATATATCAAGTTAAATTAGTATATAGTATGAAAATATATCAAGTGAATAATATATCAAGTTATTTATGCTTATTTTTTTAATTTTCATAATTTTTATTAAGCATATAAGCATTTTTTATAAGCATAATATAATGATTATATCAAGTTATTTTCATATAAGCATATATTATTCTATATACTATTTTTTACTGCGCTAATAGTATATAGAATACCATATCCAGTTATGAAAATAGTATATAGAATACCATATCAAGTTATGTTTATGTTTATTAATAATTTGATTATATGCTTATGTAATTTTTTATAAGCATAATATAATGATATAACTTAATAAAATAGTATATAGAATAATATAATGGTTATATGTTATTCATGCTTATTTTTTTAATTTTCATAATTTTTTTTATTTTAATTTTATATTTTTGTATAGGATTCGGTATAGTTTCCGGTTGACAATTACATTAATAAAATGGAAAATAATACCCGTCAAATATCAAGTCAACAACAGAGGTCAAGAAGGTCCGAAAATGAAAGGAAGAGGAGACAAAATATAAGCAACGAACAGAGAGAAAACAATTTGTCGAGACGACGTCAAAATTATAGGCGGCGAAAAGAGCAAGAGAAACAAGCTCAAACATCTCGCCCTATAAACAGTCAGTCGAGAGGTTCATTTCAAAATTTTACAAATATGACTTTTCCAAGATCACACTTTCAAGGAACTCATGACAGTGAAGCCGGCCCAAGTAGAACTACACATGTTAATGATGTTGTACTTGGTTGGTGATTATCAATATATATATATATATATATATATATATATATATATATATATATATATATATATATATATATATATATATATATATATATATATATATATATATATATATATATATATATATATATATATATATATATATATATATATATATATATATATATATATATATATATATATATATATATATATATATATATATATTTACATTTCATAATTTTGTTCGCTTTCGTCGTATCTTATTTTATGTATTTAAACCCACAGATCGTAATTGCACATCACCTAATCAACGAAACAACACGAGTCAATCCGATACAGGTATAAATGATATAGTTCTAAGTATGCGAGTATTAATTTTTACAAATGTATATATATTAATTATTATTTTTGTATCAGATGATATGGATGTTGATGAAGCTTTAGAGGATGCAGTAATATCATATGTTAACATGGACGCCAGAGAAAATGGTGCATTATCACGTCGTCCTCAAGGTATGTTCGTAAAAATTTCGCTTAAAATAAATGTAGCATTTGCTCATGTGACATAAAATTTAAAATCATGCAATATTAAAATATAATAATTGAAGCATCTTGCATATATTTTTTATTTGTATTTTAGTTTTTAGATAATATTTAGTAATCAATATCAAACTCCTGCCTGTGGAATCAGGACATGCTTTTCGAGCAAAGCACAATATTGCTCGAAATTTCAAAAATAATATGATGATGGCAAAATCCCGGTTGCCTCATCCATTTACCTGTAGACACTGCAATGCAAGATTGTTTCATCATGAATCACGTGACACGTGTTGTAATGGTGGAAAGGTATCATTCTCATGAGTTGATGCTCCTATAGAATTGCAACAATTATTTTTGGATGGTTCAGCTGAAGGAAAACATTTTAGGCAACATATTCGAAGTTATAACCATGTGCTTTCATTCACTTCAATTGGTGTTTATGTTGATGAGAATATTCTTGCATCTGGTCGTGGTATATACACATTTCGTGCTCAAGGTGCTTTTTTACCATAACATAGGAGGTTTCTATCCGAATGAGGGTGTCAGGCCGCGTTTCTTACAACTATACATCTACGACACCGATAATGAGCTACATAATAGAATGCAGGAAAATCCACAGTTGCACCAAAATGTAGTTCACAAATTACAGAAAATGCTCCATCAGTTTAATCCTTTTGTAATTAGGTTCAAGCAACTTTCAATACTTCCAAATATCAGTGAATGTAGCCTCATACTTAAGGAGTGTCCAAGTAATCACCATCAATACAATCTTCCAACTGCTGAACAAGTTGCGGCAATTATTGTTGGATGTGATGCAGATTCTATGGATTATGGAAGGGATATTAATGTTATCCGTTGTGATGGAAATCTCAAGAAAGTTCAAGAGACAAAGGGATATTATGATCCTTTACAATACCCTATATTGTTTCCATTTGGGACGCATGGTTGGGACATCAACACAACAAATTGCAATGGACGAAGAGTGTCATGTCGAGCATATTACAGTTACATGCTTCAGGTAAATTTGGATTAATTTTAGTAGATAATCTACTTAGCTAAGTGTTGTTTAAAAAACTTTACATTTAACACCGGCATTTTTTTCAATCAACTGTAGATTCGCCCAAATGATCAATCAATGTTGTTAAATGCGGGTCGACTGTTACAACAATATGTTGTAGACAATTATGTCAAAATTGAATCAGGGAGATTAAGGTGGGTTAAAGAGCACCAAGGTGATATACGTTCTGAACTGTACCAAGGTTTACATGATGCTTTGCATGTTGGTGAAACTAATGCAGGTACAAATTCATATAGCATAAATATACAGTTTTAGATTAATAATTAGTTGTACTTCTAATGCTAATAATTCATATATTCTAATACTAATGCATTTCATGAATCATCGTAGAGAACATTGGAAAAAGAACAATATTGCCATCATCATTTATTGGCGGTCGTCGAGACATGACAAAACGTTATGAAGATGGCATGGCTATTGTTCTTAATGGCGGTAAACCAGATATTTTTCTAACAATGACATGCAATCCTTCTTGGAGTGAGATAACATCAGAACTTTTGCCTTTTCAAACACCACAAGATCGTCCAGATTTGCTAACAAGAATATTTTGTTCGAAATTTGAGAAATTGAAGGATGATGTTATTAATAAAGGAGTCTTGGGTAAAGTTAAAAGCTACATGTATGTCACTGAATTTCAAAAGCGAGGACTGCCGCATGTGCATATGTTGTTGGTCTTAGAAAGTAACGATAAGTTGCGTGACCCAAAAGATTATGATAGTATAGTAAGAGCAGAAATACCTAAATTAGAATGTGAACCACAATTGCATGAAACTGTTGTAAGACATATGATCCACGGACCTTGCGGCATAATCAACCGAAAGTCTCCATGTATGAAAGACGAACATTGTAAAAAAAGGTATCCCAAACAATTCTTGGATGAAACACGTCAAGGCACTGACTCATATCCCGAGTATAGGAGAAGGTTTAATGAGTCTGTATCGTTAGGTAGAGATAGGTCTGTCGATAATAGATGGGTGGTTCCTTATAACCCTTGGTTACTGTTAAAGTATGATTGTCACATCAATGTAGAGATTTGCAGTAGCATTAAAAGTATCAAGTATCTATACAAATATGTGTACAAGGGCCCTGATCGTGTGGCTATGGAGGTTCATAAAGGATCATACATGGATGAAGTTCAACAATATGTTGATGCAAGATGGATTTGTGCTCCCGAGGCATTATGGAAAATATTTCGATTCACTCTTTACCGATTATATCCTTCGGTTGAAAGATTGCAGATCCACTTGCCGAACCGCCATCAAGTGCGTTTTTATGATCATCAGCAAATTGCAGATGTGTTAAATAATGAACGCAACTCCAAAACAATGCTCACACAATTCTTTGCATTGAATCTACGAGATCCACAAGCAAGAAAGTATCTGTATAGAGAGATTCCAGAGCATTATTGTTGGAACAAGCGGGGTATGGAATGGCATCGTAGGCGATCAACAAGAAAAGTTATCGGGAGAATCTATACGGTATCACCTTCGGAGGGAGATATGTTTTACTTGCGACTATTGTTATCGCATGTCGCAGGTCCAACCAGTTGGGAATATCTTCTTACAAATAACGGCATGACTTTTAGTACATTCAAAAAATCAGCCGAGGATAGGGGATTTCTAGAGACTGATCATAGTATTCGTGATTGTTTGGTTGAGGCTACGAGTCTCCGAATGCCATATGCTTTACGAAGGTTATTCGTGACGATTTTAATATTTTGTGAACCTACTGATGTTAGAGGCCTTTGGAATGAGTTTTCTACACATATGGTAGAGGATTATCAAACAGCTAACAATGTTGTGGAATCAGACTTAACTAATATGTTGTTGAAGGACTTGAATGAACTCTTAAACCTTCACGGTAAAAAGATTGATGATTATGATCTCCCATCTTTACCCCCTAATACAATAGACAGAGGTGCAGTTCCAAGTATCATACAAGAGGAGTTAGCGATCGATATCCTCAATGAAGATATTGAATCTATTGCTAAGTTGAATAATGATCAAATGATTGCATTCAAAACCATTATGAATGTAATTGTTCAAAAACACAGTGGGGTATTTTTTGTTGATGGTCCAGGTGGAACAGGTAAAATGTAACACCCTTCTTAATTACCCCAAATATTTAATTAAAACAACAATTATATACATCAGAGTAAAGGTGCAATTAAGGGTGTCACACAACCACTTCACACCATTCACCATAATAACTATCATGCTCTTTTATTAATTCAAAACATAAAGCATTTGCACAATACGCAGCGGATAGAAATCAAATCAATCATGCAAAACATGTAACACATTACATGTAAAATTATTCAACAAGGTAAAACATCCCGTCCCGATGTTACATCTATCAGAGCATGACCCACTAAGGAGACTACACTAGACTCCAAGCACTAGCTTCTACTCAATCACTGCTCGTTACCTGAAAAATAGTTGTAAGGGTGAGTTCCTCAATCGATATAAAAAGCATTATAAAATATCATGTAATGCTAAGTAAATAACACATTAATCACCCTAATCATATCACACATTCAGTAACGGCACATCAACTCAAATATCATACTCAATACCAACACAATTCATACTCATACTCAATGCCAACACAATTCATACTCATACTCAATGCCAACACAAACACACGCATAATATTGGAATACATCCATTCATATTATACGCCATACATACATTATGCAATGAGACTCCATGCATGCGGTACCGACTATTCGTGAACATATAGTTCAACCTCACCGATCAAATCCAGATACGGCTACCAAGCCCACTAGTCCCACTCATTTGAGACCTAGTGACTCACTCACTAATTCCTCACCATGGGAATTAGCTACCACCCCAAGGGTTATGCTATGCACGCTAATCACCTAGCATGCAAACATCAACAACAATCTACAATGATTTACTTACTAATTCCTCACCATGGGAATTAGCTACCACCATAAAGGCCACAATATGCATGCTAATTCACCTAGCAATGCAACATCATCAACAACAATCCACAATGGACATATGCTCACACTCTAAGCCATAAAACAGTCCATTCACCAACACATGCATAATATATACATTCACAACATTATGCATATTTTCACACATCATCAGCATATTTATCACATAATCATATCATGTCATGCCAATTAATCAATCACAGTATTAGCACACTCTACTAATACCTATACTACTCAAAACAACGGGAAATGATCCCTACTATATCACATACCGATATAGGCCAACCATCAAATATGTACACAACATTTAAATACCAATTTTCCCACTTTTCAACAGTGTTAACCGGTTAACGCCCTGGGTTAACCGGTTAACGCAGACCAAAACACGCTTCCCGGCAAAACTTGACAGCGTTAACCGGTTAACGCCCTGGGTTAACCGGTTAACGCAAGCAAAACAGCAATATTTCATAATTCACAACAGTGTTAACCGGTTAACACCCTGGGTTAACCGGTTAACGCAAGACAGAAAGCTGTTCCTGCGCTAACACAAAGCAGAATGCAGAATTCTCCGCATTTTCCGCCGTTGGAGGACTTCCGGACCTCCGATTCCAATTCCGTAAAAAGCTACGTTTTCGGAAAATCACTACCCATCCAATTACAGATTCAATTTCAGTTTTAACACAACTTATCCATCACAATTTTTCAGCATTCAACATCCCAATTAGGGTCAAATCAATGGTTCATCACTACCCATTACATATTAACCCATAATACCCATTAAACGACGATAAACCCCCCTTACCTGAGTTAATCCGGCAATCCTTTAGCCTCAAGCTCTTCTCTTCTCCAACCTTCTTCCTCTTGCTCTGCCTCTTTGCCCTTTTCCTCTTTTTGAGCCGCTTCTCTGTTTTCACGTGAAAACTCTTTTTACCAAAATGGAACTCTTTTTCTTATTTCCAACTTATATATATTCCAATACTAAATCCAATAATAATAATAATAATAATAATCCAATAATATTCCAAATTATTTAATTAAATTAATAAATATAATATTAACTTAAATTAAATAATTATCTTATTTTTATCGGGGTGTTACAACTCTCCCCCACTAAAAGAGTTTTCGTCCTCGAAAACATACCTCAAGCGAATAGCTCCGGATAAGACTCCTTCATCTGACTCTCAAGTTCCCAAGTCACATTGCCACCTGCTGGTCCTCCCCAAGCTACCTTTACCAAAGCAATCTCTTTACCCCGCAACTGCTTCAACTCTCGATCCTCGATCCTCATAGGTGATGTTTCAACAGTCAGGTTATCTCTCACCTGTACATCATCTACTTTGACCACATGCGACGGATCAGGAATGTACCTCCTCAACTGAGACACATGAAAAACCTCATGCAAATTCGCAAGTGACGGCGGTAAAGCGATACGATAGGCTACCTCCCCTATCCTCTCCAAAATCTGGTAAGGACCAATAAATCGAGGTGTCAACTTCTTCGACTTCAAAGCTCGACCAACACCAGTTATCGGAGTAACACGAAGAAACACATGATCTCCCTCTTGAAACTCAAGTGACTTTCTCCTCTTGTCGTGATAACTCTTCTGACGACTCTGAGCAATTCTCATCTTCTCCTGAATCATCTTAATCTTTTCCGTAGTTTGTTGAACAATCTCCGGTCCAACCACAACACTCTCACCGGACTCATACCAACATAAAGGTGTCCGACATCTCCTACCATACAAAGCTTCAAACGGTGCCATACCAATGCTCGAATGAAAACTATTGTTGTAGGTAAACTCAATCAAAGGCAAATAACAATCCCAAGCACCTCCCTTTTCCAAAACACAAGCTCTCAAAAGATCCTCCAGTGACTGAATCGTCCTCTCAGTCTGACCATCAGTCTGCGGATGATATGCAGAACTCAATCTCAGCTTAGTTCCCAAAGCCCTCTGCAAACCTTCCCAGAACTTCGATGTAAATCTAGGATCTCTGTCCGAAACAATACTCGACGGAATACCATGCAAACTTACAATCTTCTCAATATACAACTCAGCTAATCTCTCTAACGGATAATCCATTCTGATCGGAATGAAATGAGCCGATTTTGTCAATCTGTCGACAATCACCCAAATAGCTTCAAAATTCTTAATTGTCCTCGGTAAACCAGAAACAAAATCCATACTGATACTATCCCACTTCCACTCTGGAATAGCCAACGGTTGCATTAGCCCAGATGGCTTCTGATGCTCAACCTTTGACTTCTGACAAGTCAAACAAGAATAAACAAAACTCGCAATTTCTCTTTTCATTCCCGACCACCAAAATAACTTTTTCAAATCATGATACATCTTCGTAGCCCCAGGATGAATACTCAGGCCACTACGATGTCCTTCCTCAAGAATACTCTTCTTAAGCTCGGTAACATCCGGAATACACACCCGATTACCAAATTTCAAAACACCATTCTCATCAACTCTGAATTCACCACCTTGACCTTGATTCACTAGAGTCAACTTATCAACCAAAAGTACATCGGATTTCTGACTCTCTCTAATCTCATCCAGAATACCACTTGTTAACTTCAACATTCCCAATTTAACACTATTGTGAGTACTCTCACACACCAAACTCAAGTCTCTAAACTGCTCAATTAAATCCAATTCCTTAACCATTAACATAGACATATGCAATGATTTCCGACTCAATGCATCCGCCACTACGTTTGCTTTACCCGGATGGTAATTCAAACCAAAGTCACAATCCTTCAGAAACTCTAACCATCTCCTTTGTCTCATATTCAGCTCTTTCTGATCAAACAAATACTTTAAACTTTTATGGTCACTGAAAACCTCAAATCTTGACCCGTACAAGTAATGCCTCCATAACTTCAGAACAAATACCACAGCTGCCAACTCTAAATCGTGTGTCGGATAGTTCCTCTCATGAACCTTCAGTTGTCTCGAAGCATAAGCTACAACCTGCTTATTCTGCATCAAAACACCACCCAAGCCCAACAATGAAGCATCACAGAAAACCTCAAATGGTTCTGATGGACTTGGTAATATCAGAATAGGAGCAGTAGTCAACCTTCTCTTTAACTCTTGGAAACCTTCTTCACATTTTGAGTCCCAAACAAACGCTTGCCCCTTTCTAGTCAACATCGTCAACGGTAACGCCAACTTAGAAAATCCCTCAATGAATTTCCTATAATAACCTGCAAGTCCAAGAAAACTCCTTATCTCAGAAACTGACTTCGGAGCTTCCCACTTAGATACCGCTTCTATCTTAGAAGGATCAACAGCAATACCACCTCTTGAAATCACATGACCAAGGAAACTAACCTCTTCTAACCAAAATTCACACTTAGACAGTTTAGCAAATAACTTCTTTTCTCGTAGAACTCCTAAAACCACCCTCAAATGCTCAGAATGCTCTTCTTCAGATTTCGAATACACCAAAATATCATCAATAAACACCACAACAAACTTGTCTAGGTACGGATGGAAAATCCTATTCATATACTCCATAAATACTCCAGGCGCATTAGTCACACCAAAAGGCATTACAGAATACTCATAATGTCCATACCTTATTCTGAAAGCAGTCTTCTGAATATCCTCAGTTTTCACACGTATCTGATGATATCCCGACCTCAAATCTATTTTGCTGAACACACTCGCACCAACCAACTGATCCATCAAATCATCAATCCTCGGCAAAGGATACCGATTCTTGATCGTCACTTTATTCAGTTTCCTGTAGTCCACACACAACCTCATAGTACCTTCTTTCTTCTTAACCAATAACAATGGTGCACCCCACGGTGACACACTCGGACGAATAAATTTCTTATCCAACAGATCTTCCAGCTGACTCTTCAATTCAGCTAACTCAACAGCAGACATACGGTACGGAGCCATCGATATCGGCCTAGTACCAGGTACCAAATCAATCGAGAACTCAACTTCACGCTTTGGTGGTAATTCATTCACTTCTTCAGGAAACACATTAGGAAAATCACACACCACGGCTAGATCGCAAATCACCAGTTTATCTTTAGCCTCCAAAGTCGCTAACAGCATAAACAACTCTGCCCCATCTGCTACTGCCTCATTCACCTGCCTTGCTGATAGAAACAAACTCTTTCCTTCCTCAATCTCAGGAAAGATCACAGTCTTATCAAAACAATTGATATAGACTCGGTTAAACACCAACCAGTTCATACCCAGAATAACGTCAATCTGCACTAGTGGAAGACACACTAGGTCCATCCCAAAGTCTCTACCAAAAATACTCAAAGGACAATTTAAACAAACTGAAGTAGTAGTCACTGAACCCTTCGCAGGAGTATCAATCACCATACTACCATGCATCTCAGATATCTCTAATTTAAGTTTCACAGCACAATCCAAAGATATAAAGGAATGAGTAGCACCGGTGTCAATAATAGCTACAAGAGGAAAGCCATTAATATAACACGTACCTCGGATCAAACGATCATCTGCAGAAGTCTCAGAACCCGATAAAACAAAGACCTTGCCTCCCGACTGGTTCTCTCTCTTCGGCTTAGGACACTGTGGACTGATATGACCCACCTCTCCACAGTTGAAACAACAGTCTTCAACCGGCACTCTGCAGCCAAATGACCACCTTTTCCACACTTGAAACACTTCTTCTCATTACTGGTACACTCATGGATACGATGTCCAGCCTAACCACATCTGAAACACTTAGCAGGGGCACTGGAGTCTCCCCCACTAGGCCTCTTCATCCCACTCTGTCTCTGGAAACCTTTGCCAGCTGCATACGGTTTCCCACGATCATTCTGATTCTTGCCTTTCCTATCAACCCTCTGCTGATAGCTCTCCGCTCTGGCTTTGGTATCCTGTTCAAAAATCCTGCAACAGTCAACCAAATCAGAAAACACTCTAATCCGTTGATACCCAATAGCCTGCTTAATCTCGGGACGTAACCCGTTCTCAAACTTCACACATTTCGAGAATTCCCCAGTAGCCTCATCATAGGGAGTGTAATACTTCGACAACTCTGTGAACTTAGCAGCATACTCAGTAACAGACCGATTGCCCTGCTTCAATTCTAAGAACTCTACCTCTTTCTTTCCTCTGACATCCTCTGGAAAATACTTCCTCAGGAATCTCTCTCTGAACACAGCCCAAGTGATCTCAGCATTCCCAGCAGATTCCAACTCAGTGCGGGTAGCAACCCACCAATCATCTGCTTCTTCTGACAGCATATGCGTACCGAACCTGACCTTCTGGTTATCGGCACACTCAGTCACTCGGAAGATCCTCTCGATCTCCTTCAACCACTTCTGAGCACCATCTGGATCGTATGCTCCCTTGAACATTGGAGGATTGTTCTTTTGGAACTCACTCAGTTGACGAGCAGTTCCCATTCCCACAACATTCGGATTCCCTCCAAGTACTCCAGCTAGCATACCCAGAGCCTCAGCAATCGCAGCATCATCTCTACCTCTTCCAGCCATCTCTATTCTGAAAACCCAACAAGCTAAAACAATAAGTACTGATAGGGTTACACAACACCTATCATGTACAGGGAAACAGAATAATTACGACTCGACTCGACCGACTATGCTCTGATACCACTAATGTAACACCCTTCTTAATTACCCCAAATATTTAATTAAAACAACAATTATATACATCAGAGTAAAGGTGCAATTAAGGGTGTCACACAACCACTTCACACCATTCACCATAATAACTGTCATGCTCTTTTATTAATTCAAAACATAAAGCATTTGCACAATACGCAGCGGATAGAAATCAAATCAATCATGCAAAACATGTAACACATTACATGTAAAATTATTCAACAAGGTAAAACATCCCGTCCCGATGTTACATCTATCAGAGCATGACCCACTAAGGAGACTACACTAGACTCCAAGCACTAGCTTCTACTCAATCATTGCTCGTTACCTGAAAAATAGTTGTAAGGGTGAGTTCCTCAATCGATATAAAAAGCATTATAAAATATCATGTAATGCTAAGTAAATAACACATTAATCACCCTAATCATATCACACATTCAGTAACGGCACATCAACTCAAATATCATACTCAATACCAACACAATTCATACTCATACTCAATGCCAACACAATTCATACTCATACTCAATGCCAACACAAACACACGCATAATATTGGAATACATCCATTCATATTATACGCCATACATACATTATGCAATGAGACTCCATGCATGCGGTACCGACTATTCGTGAACATATAGTTCAACCTCACCGATCAAATCCAGATACGGCTACCAAGCCCACTAGTCCCACTCATTTGAGACCTAGTGACTCACTCACTAATTCCTCACCATGGGAATTAGCTACCACCCCAAGGGTTATGCTATGCATGCTAATCACCTAGCATGCAAACATCAACAACAATCTACAATGATTTACTCACTAATTCCTCACCATGGGAATTAGCTACCACCATAAAGGCCACAATATGCATGCTAATTCACCTAGCAATGCAACATCATCAACAACAATCCACAATGGACATATGCTCACACTCTAAGCCATAAAACAGTCCATTCACCAACACATGCATAATATATACATTCACAACATTATGCATATTTTCACACATCATCAGCATATTTATCACATAATCATATCATGTCATGCCAATTAATCAATCACAGTATTAGCACACTCTACTAATACCTATACTACTCAAAACAACGGGAAATGATCCCTACTATATCACATACCGATATAGGTCAACCATCAAATATGTACACAACATTTAAATACCAATTTTCCCACTTTTCAACAGTGTTAACCGGTTAACGCCCTGGGTTAACCGGTTAACGCAGACCAAAACACGCTTCCTGGCAAAACTTGACAGCGTTAACCGGTTAACGCCCTGGGTTAACCGGTTAACGCAAGCAAAATAGCAATATTTCATAATTCACAACAGTGTTAACCGGTTAACACCCTGGGTTAACCGGTTAACGCAAGACAGAAAGCTGTTCCTGCGCTAACACAAAGCAGAATGCAGAATTCTCCGCATTTTTCGCCGTTGGAGGACTTCCGGACCTCCGATTCCAATTCCGTAAAAAGCTACGTTTTCGGAAAATCACTACCCATCCAATTACAGATTCAATTTCAGTTTTAACACAACTTATCCATCACAATTTTTCAGCATTCAACATCCCAATTAGGGTCAAATCAATGGTTCATCACTACCCATTACATGTTAACCCATAATACCCATTAAACGATGATAAACCCCCCTTACCTGAGTTAATCCGACAATCCTTTAGCCTCAAGCTCTTCTCTTCTCCAACCTTCTTCCTCTTGCTCTGCCTCTTTGCCCTTTTCCTCTTTTTGAGCCGCTTCTCTGTTTTCACGTGAAAACTCTTTTTACCAAAATGGAACTCTTTTTCTTATTTCCAACTTATATATATTCCAATACTAAATCCAATAATAATAATAATAATAATCCAATAATATTCCAAATTATTTAATTAAATTAATAAATATAATATTAACTTAAATTAAATAATTATCTTATTTTTATCGGGGTGTTACATAAAACATTCTTGTATAGAACATTAATGGCAAGTTTAAGAAGTAGAGGAGAAATTGTCTTAGCAACTGCATCATCTGGTATAGCTGCAACATTATTACCCGGTGGTAGGACTGCACACTCTCGATTTAAGATCCCTATTGATATTCAACCGAGTTCCATTTGTGGTATTGAAAAGCAAAAGGATCTTGCAAATCTCATTAGAGTTGCTGCCGCAATCATTTGGGATTGAAAACCAATGACAAACAAAAATTGTTTGGAAGCCTTGGATCGATCATTACAAGACATTTGTAGCAACAATGCTCCATTTGGTGGAAAAGTTCTGATCATGGGGGGGGGGGGATTTTCGTCAAGTTCTTCCTGTTGTAAGAAAAGGTACTAAGGCACAAATGATTTCAGCGTGTATTGTTCAGTCTCATTTATGGAATCATACCAAGATTTTGCGTTTGCGTCAAAATATGCGATCATTGCATGATCAAGAGTTTGTAGAATTTCTTATTCGCATTGGTGATGGTGTTGAACCTACCAAACCAGATGACATGGTGAGGTTACCTTTACATATTGCAATCCCATGGGAAGGTGAACATTCCATACAGGTACTTATCCAACATATTTTTCCTAATTTAGAATTGCATGGTTGGGATGCCCCATATATGGTACAAAGAGCTATTTTGACACCAACAAATGATGATGTCCAGAAATTGAATGATATGATTATCGATCAGTTTCCAGGAGAAGAACATAATTTGTTATCGTTTGACGAGGTTGAAGGAGATAATCATAATTTATACCAGCAAGAATTCTTAAACTCAATTGCACAAGGTAGTTTGCCACCACATATTCTAAAGATAAAAAAGGGTGCACCATTAATGTTATTACGAAATCTAGATCCTAGATATGGATTGTGTAATGGGACCCGGTTATTATGTCGTGGTTTATTTATGAATATGTTGGATGTGGAAATCCTAACAGGAAGCAACGCAGGAAAACATGCTTTTTTGCCTAGAATTAAAATAAAAACATCTGCAAGTGATGGTCTGCCTTTTGTCCTTAGTAGAAAGCAGTTTCCTGTGCGGCTAAGTTTTACAATTACAATAAATAAATCACAAGGACAAACCATTCCAAATGTTTGAATATATCTTCCACGACATGTTTTTAGTCATGGACAATTATATGTGGCTTTATCCAGGGGTGTTTCACAGACTACAACAAGAGTTTTAACTAGGGAAGGAAAATTGAAAGGAGAAGATGGTGACTACACAAAAAATGTAGTCTACAAACAAATTCTTTTATCGCACCCGCAGGTATTTATTAAGTACATTGAAAAAATTTCTCACACGTTGATTCCCATTTTGGTTACACGACATACCATGTTTATATTGTATTATTTATATCATAGATATATAATAACTAAATATAATTTTCTTTTGCTTTAATATACAGCCAAACTAGAACACGATGAAATCTTTCAATTATGTAAGGAGTTGAGACGAAAGAATGTTGAAACTTGCTTCAACATGAAAGTAAGTTATACTTAATCATTTATTTTATGCTTTTATGTTAGATATAAATGGGGTGATAGTTATTCTCACTATTCTTATGCAATAAATTTTAGATAACAGACTTTGAAGATAAATGGAACACATGGAAGGATGAACAAAGTATTTCATCCATCGACAAACTCGACAATAAGGTGTATTTATCTTTTCCGTAATACGTATAAAAAAAATCTTGCAATTTCATCACTCTTTCAGTAACATTTTTATCATCCTCATTGAAACAGGTCAAACGTTTGAAAATTTACTCCATCGGTTGGAGCTCCACAGTGATAACAGATAAAACACAACTTTGGAAAATGGTGAAAAGAGAAATAATATCTCAAAGGATGAAGATGTTTTTTATTTTTGAATGCATGAATTTAACTGCTATTTGTGGTTTATGTAAATAAAACCATATATATTTACTAAGTCCATTGTTTTCCTTATTTAACAGAAATCCAGGTAATTCAGAAACAAGTCATAACTGTTGTTCTACCAAATCTAGACTAAAACAAAGTATCTACATTCTCCAGGTATTATTTGTGTCGCAATAAACCATATTATATTCAAACGAGTCATATGTTCTGAATGTATTTCTTTTATAATATGACATTTCGTCATGTATTTGTAGTTTTTTAAATCTCAAGAGCGCATTGATAAAGGGATGTACGAAGAATTGATTCAAATCTTTATAAGGTAAGCAAAAGCTATATTACACAACTTACTATTAATTTTACTATCTTTTTCTCTAAAAAAATTCTAATTTAAGAGTCTTACATTTTTTCTTTACTACGGAAAACAATTACAGAGAAAAAGAAAATACTTCGAATAGAGATTTTATGTTCGGCATTCCTCTTAAAGAATGTCATTGATTGCACAGTATCAATATTACTCTGCATGCTTCGATATAATTTTGAATATCTTTATTTACCATTTTCAAAATGTAATAATATTGTGCTTTAATGCGACCTATAGTAGAAACCTCATAAAAAGAATAACAAATATTTATTTTTCTCTGCTGTGCGCATTAAAAAAAGCGGGCAGACGGGCACGGGAGTGCCCGTCTGAACGCTAGTTAAAATAAAAAAGATAATGGAGAAAAAATCAGAGCATTTATTGCCACTAATATCATGTTAAGATTAGGGGTGGCAATTGGATCCATTTAGAGAAAATATATCCATCAAAAAATCCATCCAATCCATCCACTACATAAAAAATTAAGTTAATGGATTGATCCAATCCATCAATTTATAAGCATGGATTGATCCAATCCATTAATTTATAAGCATGGATTGATCCAATCCATCCAACACATTTTAACGATCCAATGAATTTTTTTATCTAATTTTAAAAATTAAAAAAAAACAAATATTAATTTATTTATTTTTGAAAAATAAAAAATAATTTTTTTTTCAAAAAAAAATCTTTTTTGTTGAAAAATAAAAATAAATTTATTTTTTTCGAAATTTTTTTTTTTTGAAAATACAAAAAATCGTTTTTTTTCCAAAAATTTAAAAATAATTTTAAAAAATACCAAATTTTGATTTTATTTTCGAAAATTTTATTTTTTTACGAATATAAAAAAAATATTTTTTTTCGAAAAAAAAAACAATTTTTAAATTATTTTTTTCGAAAATACAAAAATATATTTTTTTTTGAAAAAAATGTTTTTTCTCGAAAAAAGTTGATATTGTTTTATTAAAAAAAATAAAAAATAAATAAATTTTTCAAAAGAATAAGTGATTTTTTTCAAAAAAGAAATGGATGGATGGATATCCATCCACTAAAAATATGATAATGGATGGATGGATATCCATCCACTAAAAATATGATAATGGATGGATTGGATGAATTTTTATTCTGAATGGATGGATTGGATTGGATATTTTTAAAAAACTTTTAGTGGATTGTTAATGGATAATGGATTGTTTTGATCCATCCATTAACGATCCAATCCATATTCATACAATCCATCCATTTTGCCACCCCTAGTTAAGATGACTATAGGGAAACATTCCTCTTCATTGTGAAACGAAAATCAAAAGGAGAGAAAGTGAAAATATTGATTAATGAAATGCTTAGATTTACAAAGAGTTCATAGGGGTCTATGTATAGCCCATTGATTAAACAATTAGAGGTCCAACAGATCGGCCAACAAAAACTCAATAAGAAAAACGTAAAAAAGAAACTAACTATAAGAACGAAAAATAGAAAAAGAATGCAGGGAAATTAAAGAATAATTAAGGTGTAACAGTTATTATGGAATAACGGTAAAGTTAAAAAAGATACGATAAATAATTGACATAAATTGGAATAAATGAATTTTTAGTTTAGAAGTTTAATTGGAATTTTGGTTTTCCTATTTTATTTTATTTTTAATTTTGGTCCTTAAGTTTTAAAAATCACGATTTTGATCCTTATTGAATTTTAATTTCTTTTGGGACTAAAATCCAAAATAAAAACTTAAAAAATAACTTTAAAATAAAATAAAGAGATCAAAGTTACAATTAAGTCTAACTTAAAAGATGAATAATTTTTTTATTTTGTTTTTGGATAGATAAAGAAAGATTGAGAGTGAGTGAGGAAGAGAATAGTGGCAAATTAACAATGCAATATCAAGATTGACACGTTAGAATATCAATGACATGGCGGAATTGATGTTACATGGGAAATAAATGATTAGATGTCAATCAAATAGTTTGGGAGGTTGTTTAAATATATTATAAATAGATTTTCATGGTTATATGTTGTCATTTCCTAATAAGAAAATCTTGATTGTAAGAAAGTAAGAATATGTTAAAGGACAATTTTATTTTGCTAACATGTGGAACTTAAATGAAACAAAAGATATTTTGCATGATTAAATAACATGTTCAATAAAATTGTCAACCCAAAAATGATACAAACTGTTTGACATATACAAAACTTACTATAAACTACAAACAAATGTATGTGGTCCACTATCATGCAACAGGCTTCCGCTTTGAACGCTTACTTCTTCTTTCCCTAGAAAAACTTTGAACCTCTTGGCTAACTTTAGAAGTGTTCGATTCTTCTGTAACTTCTTGTTCCTGTATAAAGTTTGATTAGCTTGGGGTTCTTCGGTAGAGTATACAATTTGTGACAAGGAAAGTTGAAAATTTACCTTGTTGTTTTCTACATCTGAGCCATCATTGGACGCAGAAGCAGAAGCCAAAGGCTGAACTTCCTCCACTGGGAGTGCCTTGATTAGCTTTTTCTTCTTTTCCTCTTCTTTTAACTGCCTAAACCTGTGGATCACCAATTTGTCATAAGCATAAGAGGGATTGAAAGACCGAGGCTGCAACTTGTAAAATAAGACACTGACCTTTCACCACCCTTTTCTGGCTTAGAAGCTGATCTCTTAGCTTGTCCTGCAGTTATAATTCCGCCAGCATTTTCATTAACAGCGGGCTTTGCACCTCCTAGTTTGCGCAACCATACTTGTTGAGCTGTGCTAAGGACATTATTTGTAAACCTAGTAAAAGGAATAGAAAGTCAATCAGTAACTAAATTGTTTCTTTTCTCAGCACACAAACAGTGTTGTTTTAGCTCACATTACATATTAGGCAGTCATATCAAGGAAATGGTTTCTGAAACAAAGAAGAGTTTATTGTATGGATACAATAAGTAGATTTTCTGACCAAATTTGAATTGTTTATAGAATAGAAGATAAATATAATTGTAACCCATAATAAAACAGATAAAGAATGTATGAAGTCGTGGCAAAAATAGGAACTTAATAACTAGAAAGGAGTCCATTGATATAGTTGGTAAAATACTAACCAGTAAATTGTTAGTCCTGATGGGACAGATAATGAGAAGTAGCCGATCATGAGTGGGAGAAACTTGAAAATAAGAAGTGTATTCTTTTGATTAGGATCATTTGTCTGTAAAAAAAACAAAGCAAGTTAGGACTACCTGGTAAGAATAAAATTGAAAGAGAAGGATAACTGACATGCTCACCTGAGGGGGTTTCATGATTTCCATTGAAACATATTGAGAAACAATAAGAAGAACAGGTAAAACAAGATATGCTGCAGTGTCATACCAACCCAAAGGTGGATGGCCATCCTGCATAACAATTAACAGTTGTTTGTTATGATATTGTATAACAACAACAAAAACATAAAATCAACTTACAAAGTTTACCACATATTTTCTTTTGATAAATGACTGCAGTAGCAAAGCAATTTCCATCTATAACATCACCATTATTACTCCATTTTGTGCATTCTTTTATGTTATCATGACTTATAAACTTCAAAGCATTATATTATGATTTATGAACAATAAATGCTATTATCCATGCGGATATAAAGAAGGAAGTAAAATCTAACAACCCCCAACCACCAACAAAAAAAAAATTAAAAGAAAACATTTTCTTGAGAAGAGAAATTGGGAAAAGAGCATCAACCAAAGAGAAGAAATACTATAGTCATCAAGACATAATGTTGTTTTCCAAGTTCCTAAAACTAATAAACACTGAGCTCCATAAAATTACAAAGCAACTAATTGATGTAGTAACGGCCATTGTAACAAGCAAAATGATTTTCTAGGGGAGTCTTTGGAAGAGCGTACTTAGGCATATCTTACTAGAATACTTTGATCAGTAGTTTTCAATTAATTATCATAAGCTTTCTAGGATAGGCTATACGAGAACTTATTTTCCTAATGAAATAGCTCATAAAGAACTTAAGTGTAACTTACTCTCATTTCCACTTCTATGGTAGAAACAACTTATACATAGCTCAAATATAACAAACGTTTGTGAATAAATGTTCAATTAAGCAGTTTACCTAAATGCTCCCTTAGAACGTGCTCAATTAAGCAGTTTACCTAAATGCTCCCTTAGAACGTGTTCTGGTGAATAGAGCACACCCCACCCCCCCAAATGCTAAATTCATAACTAGTAAAAGAATTTGCATCACCAAATGAAGTGCATTTCATATTTATATGGTATATACTATTTTATTTTATGATAACTTGCATCCATGCTGCATAAATCAAGTCTCATATTTACTGAAATCTAAGACCAACTGGGACAGTAGTGCATATGCATAACTTGGAAAGGAACTGCACATAATGTCACAGACAAGCGCCTAAAACAATGCTGCATTACTAACTACTTAACTTTGAAAAGAATTTTTATCACCAACTGTACTGTAGTGTAGGCCATACAATTTAGAGTTTTATGGTTTCAAGAACCATGACTAGGAAAGAGTAAATAGTGTGATGTCTGAAAATTGTATTTGTTGCAGCCCCGGATTCACAAATACAATGAAAAGAAATAGCGAAATGCAAATAACTATTTTGCCTATGAGCAAAGGATAACTTTACTTACCACAAACGGAAAAAGCCAAGAAATTCCGGATCCGCTTTGTCTAGCAGCAATGCTAGTGGGACCACCCAGAGAAGGGATCCATAAGAAACCTTCTGTTAACAGTCCCTTCAAATTAAAAGTTTTCAACAATTAGGGAAAATTATGTATTTGAAATTTGTCTATCAAAATCTCAAATTACAATAGTTTATTCCATTAATTACCTCATTTGCCACATTAGATAAAGCTTGGTATAGACCAATCCAGACTGGAATAGTAGCCAAAGTTGGTAAACAACCTATACAAAAATAATGAAATCATCTTCTATAAGCACATCCCAGTTATGATTATGGAACTGTTTTGGAATCATATTATCGCATGTCAAAGCATTATTATACAGAATTAGTGTTGAGAAGAAGAAAATGATAAAGACAACAGTAAGATAAAAATGTACCTGCCAACGGGTTAACCCCAGCCTGAGTATAAAGCCTTGAGGTCTCAAGTTGTATTCTTTCCTTGAAAATGAGAGCAATGAATTAAGTGTTTAGAAACAACCATGCTATTATTTTAAGATACAAATCAATATTTACTTGAGATTAAATTGGATGCTTAATAAGTAATAAACAACAACACCCCTTACCTGATTGCCAGCATATCTTTCTTGAATGGCCTTAATTTTAGGTTGAAGGTTTTGCATAGCTAGTGTTGATTCAACCTACGTGTACTAAATAAAGTCAGAATTTCATTTAGTGAGATATAGTGTGTGTTGAATTTTATATTGCTGAAAGAAAAATCCATTTATGGATTGTTTATAATGTTTCGAATAAACAGGTTACCACAACTTAAAGTTCAGTAAATTTGCCAAAAGAAATTGCTGTGATTTGTACTAACCTGTTGCTTTGTCAAGGGAAGTGTAGCAGCCTTAACAATAACAGTTAGTAATATGATAGCAAATCCATATGAGTAAGGCACGTGCACGGAAGACAAACCATCCTTTAACACCTGAATACAAAAGAAAAGAGTGACATGAAATCTAAAGCACAAGTACTTGAGTAACAAGAAGCAAAACATTTCTGAATAGAAAATCCAACCCTCCAAAATATATTACAGAAATATGTAGCGTTTATTAGGTAGATTTACTTTCCTTTTGTGGTTAAATTACATATTAATGGCAGATAATAAATAGTAAGTCATCAATCTAAGTACAACAGGCACTTCAAATTAAAAGTGTGTTAAGCATCCGATGTGTGTCAGGTATCTGACATCCACAACACCAACACATATGGTTACATTCAATTATTCAATTTTATCAAATTGTTACCGGTTTCTATGTATTGGTGTTGGGATTTAGATTCTCTACCTTTGGACTGCAAAAGGTAAGATAACTTTAGGCAAGATCGTGATAAAATGAGAGAAAGTGATGTATGGAATGGAAGGAGAATCATGAAAGCGACCAAATACAGAGAGGGACATAGAGAGAAAGGTTATATATTTCACAGTTGGTCCATAACATTGAACACTTCCCCTACAAAATATCATTCAGGATAAGAAGTAACCTAGAATTTAACAGCCTTAACATCATCCCCATGTAAAGTTCGTTCAAAATCAACTATTTAATCTTCTAAACATGATTTAAAATTGTAGACTTCATCTCGTGATCCAGCAATATTCCAGTTGTGGTAGTGTCCGCAGCCGCATTAGACCGCAATTGTAAATCACAATAAATATAACATTATAACGAAATACAACATAGTGGCACAATGGCTGCATCACACCGTGTTAGACCGCAACAAACTATGTAGTGTTCACAAAAACTATCTTTCTAGCCTCCTTCTTTGTATCATAGATTTCTGCGTACCTAGAGATATTTAAAGGGATGGATAGTTCATAAGGAGAAGATAGATATGAGATTTTAGAGATGAAATGAGAGACAAGAGATAGGAGATGTATAAGATAACTAATAAATTATAGTAATATCTATGCTAATAAAAAATAAATTCACACTGCAACAACTGCAACGCGCGTCACAATAGCAACAGGGGCAACTGCATCTGCAACCGCAATTTAAAACCATAATGCTAAGTAAAACTCAACGATGGAGTGTATCTTAAGATATAAGCAAGCTAAACTGCCTCAAGAATACAAGTTCCGTGAATTTGAAGGCTCTCAATCTTGACAAATGCAACGCAATCCTTATATAGTAAGAGCTTGCTTTGATGGCTTATCCAAGCTTACATAGTGCATAAGCATTTACAAAACTTGTTTGGAAGAGCTTTCAACATATTCATAAGCTGGTTTCATTATTCAGTGTAGATTATGAATACAGTTACACCTTATAGCTTATTAGAACAATATAACTTAATCATAAAAATAGCTTATAAATAAAACCTACATAATAATAAAAGCTTAATTAACTCGTTCACCCAAACATGACCTAAAAACTAAAGAGCACACGAGTTATGAAAATTACCTTGAGAACAAACTCCATTCCATCAGAAATAAAACCGAACCAACCTCCGTTCTTCTGCGCAGCAACATCAGTGGAAGCAGCCGCATCCGCCGCAACAGTAGCATCGGCGAGCGTGTAAAGTAAACCTTCGGCTCTAGCGAAGATTCCGGATAAGTCAACAGAATGACTTACGGATTGAATCGGAGGAAGTTGGTGGAAACTGAATTGAACTTTGGTGAAAAGCCTGGTGCGATTAGGGGAGAAAGTACGGTGAAGTGAAGGAAGTGGAGTACCGAGGAATGATGGAGAAGAAATCAGTGTCTTCGCCATGGATGAGAAGGTTTGTGTACGAGACGCTTCAGGCTTGAAGGCTTGAGGTTCTCGTCACAGAATAGAGATGAGAGGATATTCTTTCTTCTTTTTTTCGAATTATTGTTATTATTATTATCCAAATTCGTTTAATTTTTTGCGAGGCAGAGACAAGGTGCACGATATGGCTAGTGGTGGATTTTCAGCCAGCGATTGAGTGACACGTCATAAGATTATTACCGGTTATATGCTTTTTGCGTTGCAATTTTATTAAGGTTTATACGCTATATATATTTTTTTGGTTAGAAGTGGAAAAGGAAAGGAGACGGGTGATTCTATCAGGAGATTTCTTAAAATATTGATATACCGCTTAAATTTTATGTTTTGTTAGATAATTATTACAAGTATTTTTCTTTCTTAAAAATATGAAATATTTGGACTAGTTATTTAATATTATCAACAATCTGCCATAGTGATTTCAAATATTAATAGACTCATGACGAGAATTTAGATAGAGATGTAAAGTCAATCGACATTCCAATGTTCATTAACGGGAATTTAGACAAAAATGAAAATAGTAAGGATGTTGACGACAAAAGGTATAGAGGTATGATTTGATCTCTCTTATATTTTATTGCATCTAGGCCTGACATTATCTTTAGTGTGTGCATATGCGCTCAGTATCATTCCGCTCCTAAGAAATCAGATTTACAAATTGTAAAGCGCATTCTTCGATACCTTCATGGTACATATTAGTATGGATTTTGATTTTCCAAAGGTAGAATTTTGCTCGTTGCAAATCCGATAAGAAAAGTACTAGTGGAACTTGCCACATATTTTCAAACTCCTTAGTTAGTTGGCATATCAAGAAGCAACTCTTTGTTGTTTTGTTAACTGTCGAGGCGAAATACGTCGCAGTTGGTAGTTGTTGTGCTCAAATTTTATGGCTCAAACAACAACTACTTAACTTCGATGTCAAACTTCAATGTATTCTAATAATGTGCGATAATACTGGTGTAATTAACTTAACAAAAAATCCAGTATTATACTCTCATACTAAACATATTAAGATACGTCATCATTTCCTACGCAACCATGTTGAAAAAGGTGATGTCGTTTTTAAACGTGTTGATAGAAAAAATCGACTTCCCGATATTTTCACAAAACCTCTTGTCGCTGAGTCGTTTTTCAATATTCGACGAGAATTGAGCATTCTTGATATCTCAATTTTTTTCTAAAATATTTTATTGAATGTACTCTTTATATTTGTTTTAATCTTCATTTGAAAGTTCTATTTCATTTGAATGCATCATTCGTCTCTCATTCTATGAGGTAACACTACTACAAAATAGACATTTCGTAACACCCATTTTACAACGGTCTTCCTGTTAACCGTGGTAATAATTTTCTTTGGACATTTTTTTTATTTACTAAAATGCATTTCATAACTCTCATAGGTACTAACCGTGGTGAAAAGTGGCGTCTAGTCATGAGTTCGAATCCTAGCACTTACAGTTTTATTTATATTTATTTTTAAGCCACTTTTCATCATGGTTGGAACTTCCAACCGTCGTGAAAAGTGGCGCCTGGTCATAAGCTCGAATCTTAGCACCTACAGTTTTGTTTTTATTTATTTATTAAAAGACATACAACAACGGTTGTTTAAATTAACTGTTGTGGTAGGTTAAGACATACAACAAGGGTTGTTTAAAGTAACTATTATGATATGTACAGTTTTATTTTTTTATTTTTTTATTAAAGTAAGCGTGTTATTGAGTTTTTTCACTGTTCTTAAACAAATTTTTATCGTCCATTTAGTGAGTATCAACGCTCAAGACACTACCATTAGTGATCTGCGTGAAACCTAAAACATATATGAACTTCAAACTTAGACGAACTTCATCTTCTACCTCCAAACATCTTCTTCCATTTACGACCCTCTATTTCTCCACTAAACCAAACTCAAAAACACCATTTCTTCCATAAACAAAACTAAAAAAACATCATTTCTTTCATTAATAAATTTCAGAACTTCATCACCTCTTTTCCAACTTGAATGAGACAAGGAAAATATGGATTCAAGTTAGCAATGTCAGTTGTTTTTGTTGTTGTTGTTGTTGTTGTTGTTGTTGTTGTTGTTGTTGTTCTTTTTGTTGTTATTGTTGTTATTGTTGTTTTTCTTGTTCTTCTTCTTCTTCTTCTTCTTCTTCTTCTTCTTCTTCTTCTTGTTATTGTTGTCGTTCTTTTTCTTGTAGTTTTTGTTGTTCTTATTTTTGTTAATCATGTTCTTATTCTTGTTCTTGTTCTTGTTGTTGTTGTTGTTATTCCACTGCTGTATTTTTTTTTAATTTTTATTAGAAGACATACAACAACGGTTTTTTAAAGTAAGCATTGTGATAGGGTGAGACATACAACAACGGTTGTTTAAAGTAACTATTGTGGTAGGTAGCATGCTACTTGACAAATAATTATGGTCGCACGACCATGGCGGAAAGCGTCATACATACAATCACACCTTACCTCACAATTGTTGGTCAAGCGTGGTGGTATCCCTTTTTCTAATCATTGTGATAGGTGTTTTCTGTAGTAGTGTAATATCGTTTCACTTATATCTTTGTTCATAAGTTTTTATATAATATGTTGTTTATCTATGTCTCTTGTATTTGATTGCATGTTTATGTTCCACAAATGTGTGATATATTTGATGTATGATATAATTCATGTTTGTTCACTTCCAAAAACTTCATTGTCAAAACTTCATTGTTAACCCATGCGTATTTTAATCTATATGTTTATAGTGACGTCATGTTTTATTTCATCATCATATGTATTTCATGTTATTATTTCTTCACATGTGAAGTATTTTTGATGTCATTGATGATTGAGCATATTATTTATTTACTCTTGCATGAAAAATGACATTTTTGCATGAATTTTTCTAAATCTGCAGTGTATCACTAGACTCAATCCATCAATAGGTCGACCTAAAGTCTTCAACTTTAAAAAAAAATCTTTCTGGATAATATGTGTCGACACATAGCATAAATTCCTATATTTTCAAAAAAATTGTTTAGTAGGTGTCAACTCCCAGCTCGTATGGGTCGACACGTTCAAAATTTTAAAATTTTCAAAAAATTATGTTCAGTAGGTGTCGACTCCCAACTCGTATGGGTCGACACATTCAAAAAACAAATTAAATTATTTCTTCTCAGACTTTTGGTATCGGCTCACTAGGAACTCAAGAGTCAACATGTGTGATACCTTATCCTTCTTTCTCTTCTTTCCACGCCTTTGTCCCTCTTCACCTACTCAATTACTAATTATTTTTCAACTTATCTTCATTTCCTATAAAGCGTAGGCTACCTTTTCTTATTCCTAGAAAAACCTCTTCATTTCTATTTCAAACTCTTCATAAAATATCTTCATTCATATTCCCAAATATCACTTGTTTTTCATCTGATTTCCTTTTCTTTGTGGTATTAGAATCAAATTCTCATATGTTGGGTTCTCCCATATCACCCAAAATCTTAACATTCTCATTCACACATTTTATCAAACATCTTATGTGCATAATCTTAAATACAAAATTCATGTCTCCCAAAGTAAACAAAGGTAAGAATGTTGTGGGTACATCCTCATCCAAACCTGTAAGTGTTTTTTCTCTTCTTCATACTACTTGTGTTGAAGAGTTTGAGAAAAATTTCAAAAATAGGATTATAGGAAACAACATGTCTATGATCCCGTGGTTGCTACTCAATTACACATTCCTGAGATTGTTAATCTTATGGAGTATCAAGAGATTAACAACTTTTTTAAAGTCTCCACAGACTACAATGAAGAATTAATAAGAGTAACTTATGTTGGGTTAGAATCAAGGGAAGGATCTACATTTCATTTTAATATGGGAAAGACTTTTCTACCACTTTTTGGAAGCCTCGTGGAGGGAAGTGTTTGATATTTATGTGCTATCTCATCAAGCAACTTTTTCTGATCATGCACTTCATCTGAATTTCGATTTAAAAAGTCACTTGAACTCATGTCTAAAAGCACCAAGGCTAGATGATAGCTTGGTTAAGTTGTCAACGGGCTCTTTGAAGAGAGATCCTCGTATTCTTCATTGGATTATCAGTCATATGTTGTGTCTATGGAAAAGAGGTCATTCTCAGGTTGACCAAGTTGAGGTATATCCCATGTATATTCTTCAGAATAAATTTAAGATCAATTGGCCAAACTATTTTGTGTCAAGGATGTTTGTTGTTAGATATTATAATAGAGTGTCTCCTTATGTTACGTTTCGATGATTGAAAAGATTCTAAAGCACTTTCGTATTGGTGTGCCAAATCTTTAATGCATCTCATCCAATCAAGCTCAAGAGTTTAACAAGAGCACAATGACAAACATGGGGCACCATTGGTATAAGGCTTACTTTTATCGCATGAAGGGGTCTGGTTTACAACTACGATGATCCTACTGAATTTGGTTTTATTGTTGCTGAAGAACAATCGATTGAAGACCCACATCACCATGTGGATACATAAATGTCTGATACTCATCATGAGGATGATGAGGCGTGGATGTGTTATAAAGATCAACACGAAGACCCACAGGGGTGGGGTCAGTGGCAATAGAATTCTTGGACTCAATGTGGCACGACTGATGGACAAAACTCTAGAGTTAGCTCAAGTGGTGAAGAATCTTCTATTATCACCTTGTTGGAAAACACGTGTGTTGTGTAATAACCCAATTTTAGTATTTATTTCTTATATTATTATTATTATTATATTTTATTTTATTTATTTGGAGTGTTAATTAATTAATTGGTTGTTAGGTAGTATAATAATTGATTATATTAATTAACTTGGTGTGTATACTGTGTTGGTTTAATTTATTTGAACTAAATAGAGATATTATAATACTAGGTCTTATTGGGCCTAAGAATTAAATTAGACGTATCATTCTTTAAGCCCAAATATAATACTAGAATAGTAAGAGGTGAGGAGAGTGAGAAGTAGGATTCATTTGATTATTGACGGCAACAGAGAAAGAAAAGAGGAAAAGAAAGGAGAAGAGGGGAAGAACAAGAGAGAAGCTAAGGTTTCCAGAAAATTGAAGAGGTAAGGGGGAGAATCCTTATTATTATGGGTTAGTATGATTGGGTCAATAGGTAGAAATATGTTAACGTTGAAATCCCTAAATTTCATGGTTTTTGGAATTGTTAGGTTTTGATGAGTATTCTTGATTTGTGGTGATTAATTGTGTTTGGAATGGATATTTGGATGAAAGTGAGTGATAGATTGAGAAACCACTTATTTTTATTAAATTCCATTAAAGTACAGGTAAGGTTAAGAAAAATTCCAGTTTCGAAAGCGTTAACCGATTAACCAAAAGCGTTAACCGGTTACTTGTTAAAAATCTGCGCAGAAATTGCATTTTCTTTTGTGTTAACCGGTTACCCAAAAGCGTTAACCGGTTACTTACTTAAAAATCTGCCAGGAATTGCATTCTATTTCGTGTTAACCGTTACCTAAAAGCGTTAACCGGTTAACACTGTTGAAAAATGAAAAATGGAGACTTTAAAAGTTGTATTCATTTTGAAATGAAATCTAAGTGTGTGTATTTGATAATTAGCCTATATTTGTGAATGATATATTGTTATGAATGTGTATATGTACCATTGGTGGATAATTCATAGAGTTGAATTATGGTGGTATGTGGAATGTTAAGATGGTAGAGATGAGCTTAATTACATATGTGTTGGTATCTGTACATTCATTCATGGCATGGTCGGCTTCATGGTGGAAGCGGTGAAATTGTGGGTTCACATGATAATAGACGTTGATCCTTGAATGGAAATAGGCGTAGCAGACGTTGATCCTTAATTGGAAATAGACGTAGTGGCTTTGATCTTGTCCGGATCGGAAGCGTGGCTTGGATTCTAGATATTGAATCGGAAAGCGGTGAAACATTGGGTTCACATTGCGGTACCACATGCATAGAGTCACATGTCTTGCATTGAGTCACATTAGAGTTATGTGATAATTGAGTGTATGCATTGTTGTGATTGTGATGTGTGTATGAGATATGGTAATTGAATTTGGTGATGTTTGGATACATAACTTGGCAAAGTATGTGATTATGTGATAATTGTAGTTATGTGTATATTTAGGAATATAGTATTGGATTTTAATATTATACTCCTTGAGTTTGATGGATGTTTGAAATATGTGAAATAAATGTTGGTTAGTATTATTTACATGGTTATACAAGGTGTGATGAATTCCGTTAATTGTTGATTTAATCATTGTGCTTTATTATACTTCTTCATAATGATTTGAATTCTCACCCTTCTGTTTGAATGTTGCCTTTACATGGGCATCGTGCAGATACTCCAGAGTAGTATTGCTAAAGTAAGTGGATGGTAGCTCACTCGAGATTTAGCCGGAGAGTTTCCGTGTTTTGGTTTTAGAGACTAGATAGTGAGTCAATGCTCTGGTCATGTAACACGGGGTAGATTAGTAGTATTGAACTCATATCTTATTTGGATATGTATTATTTTATTACTTGTGAACAGGTTCATTTGCAATTGCTGTGTGAGAGGCCATAGTGCCAAATAGTCTGGATATGGTTTTATTTTATCTTGAGGAGATTATTGAGAGATGGTCATGGTATGGGACATGAATCATTTTATGAAATGCATGAATATTCATTATTTTCCGCTGCGAACACATATACTTGTATATTCACGATATTTGAAATGTGTTATTTTAAATGACCAGGTGTATTGTATATTGATGATGAATGATGTTTGGTTTTTGAAAGCTGTTGGTTTTTGAAAACGTCGATGTGACGCCCTTTTGTTTATATGCGTGCTTATTCACTCTGATTAAATGTTAAGTATTTTGGGGTAGAAAAAGGGGTGTTACATTAGTGGTATCAGAGCCCGGTCGACCAGTTGGTCAATAGTCGTTAATGTTTTCCATCCTGTTGTATTTGATTTGTGTATCTGACGCGATCGGTACTGTTTGTCTGGTTGTTCGGGTTGTTCAGAACGATGGTTGCAGGCAGGAATGATGATGCCATTGCTGAGGCGCTGAGGATGTTGGCTGACTCCATTGGTCAGATCCCTCAAGCGAATGCTAGTAGCCGAAATGGAGATGATGATGAGTTCCATGCTTTAGGGAGATTCCAGAGGAACAATCCTCCTGTCTTTGAGGGTGAGCATGAACCTGATAAAGCTCAAGCTTGGCTGAAGGCAATTGAGAAGATCTTCAGAGTCATGAACTGTACTGATGCTCAAAAAGTGCAGTTTGGTACTCATATGCTTGAGAAGGAAGCTGAAGATTGGTGAAATAACACTCTTCAGAGGTTTGAAGAAGACAACATTGAGGTTACTTGGGCTCTTTCCTGTGATGTCTTCTTGGAGAACTATTTTCCAGAAGATTGTCGTGGGAAGAAAGAGGTGGAGTTCCTTGAATTGAAGCAAGGAAATGGTACTGTTGCTGAATATGCTGCTAGATTTCAGGAGCTTATCAAGTATTGTCCTCATTACAATACTGCTAATGCTGAGAGATCTAAATGCTTGAAGTTTGTGAATGGCTTGAGACATGATATCAAGAAGGCCATTGGTTACCAACAGATTACTCGTTTTGCGGAGTTGGTTAACAAGAGTCGGATTTATGATGAGGATAGTAGGGAAAGTGCTTCTTTCTACAAGAGTTTGAAGGAGAAAAACCAGGATCGTGGGAAACCGTATGATGACAAGAGGAGACAATCTGGTTTTGGCAAGAAGCCAAGTGGGGGAGGATCTTCTACTCCACTTAAGTGTTTCAAATGTGGCGTTGAAGGTCATCGTGTTGTTAATTGTAGTAAGGATTCTGTGACGTGTTTCAAGTGTGGCAAGAGTGGTCACAGAGCAAACAAGTGTGGAGTTGGTTCGAGTGTTACTTGTTACAATTATGGTGAGAAAGGTCACATTAGTACCAAATGTGATAAGCCGAAGAAGGAGCAAGCGAAGGGAAAGATGTTTGCATTGTCTGGTGCGGAGGCCACTACCGATGATAGGCTAATCCAAGGTACGTGCTTTATTAAGGGTACACCTTTGACTGCCATTATTGATACCAATGCAACACATTCTTTCATTTCTTTGGATTGTGCTAAGAGATTGAATCTTATATTATCTGGTATGCGTAGAAGTATGGTTATTGATACACCTGCTATGGGTTCTGTTTCTACTTCCTATGTGTGTCTGAATTGTCCGTTGAGTATCTTTGGTAGGGATTTTGGAATTGATTTAGTTTGTCTTCCTTTAGAGCATCTTGATGTGATTTTGGGTATGAATTGGTTAGAATTTAATCGGGTGTATATTAACTATTTCGAGAAGACGGTTATTTTTCCTGAGGTTGGTGCTAAGGAAGATTGGTTTGTGTCTGCTAAGCAAGTTGATGAATCGGTGCAATGTGGTGCCGAGTTGTTTATGTTGTTGGCAACCTTGGATATTCGTGAGAAGAGGACGATTGAAGAATTGCCAATAGTTTGTGAGTTTGCGGAGGTATTTCCGGAAGATATAAGTGATTTACCACCGGAACATGAGGTTGAGTTTTCGATTGATTTAGTTCCTGGAACTAGTCATGTATCGATGGCTCCCTATAGAATGTCTGCTTCTGAGTTGAAGAGTCAACTTGAAGACTTGCTTGAGAAGAGGTTTATTCGTCCTAGTGTGTCGCCATGGGGTGCACCTATTCTGTTGGTCAAGAAGAAAGAAGGTTCTATGAGATTATGTGTTGATTATAGACAACTGAATAAAGTGACGATTAAGAATAAGTATCCACTTCCGAGGATTGACGATCTGGTGGATCAGCTGGTTGGAGCTTGTGTGTTTAGCAAAATTGATTTGAGGTTAGGGTATCATCAGATTCGTGTAAAGGCTGAGGATATTCAAAAGACTGCTTTTCGGACAAGGTACGGTCACTACGAGTACTCCGTGATGCCTTTTGGTGTGACTAATGCACCTGGTGTATTTATGGAGTATATGAATATAATTTTTCATGATTATCTGGATAAGTTTGCTGTTGTGTTCATCGATGATATATTGATTTATTCTAAGAGGGAAGAGGATCATGCTGAGCATTTGAAGGTTGTGTTATCGGTGTTGAAAAAGAAGAAGTTGTTTGCTAAACTCTCTAAATGTGAGTTTTGGTTGAGTGAAGTAAGTTTTCTTGGACATGTGATTTCGAGTGGTGGTATTTCTGTGGATCCTATGAAGATTAAAGTTGTATCTCAATGGGAAGCTCCTAAGTCTGTTGCTGAGATTAGAAGTTTCCTTGGTTTGGATGGTTATTATAGGAAGTTCATTGAAGGATTTTCTAAGTTGTCGTTACCATTGACACAGTTGACTAGGAAAGGTCAAGCTTTCATTTGGACTTCGCAGTGTGAAGCGAATTTTCAAGAGCTTAAGAGAAGATTGACTACGACTCCTATTTTAATTTTACCGGATCCAGTAGAACCTTTCGTTGTGTATTATGATGCTTCTTTGTTGGGTTTGGGAGGTGTTTTGAGGCAAAAGGGGCAAGTGGTAGCTTATGCTTCAAGGCAACTTAAAGTTCATGAGAGGAATTATCCAACGCATGATTTAGAGTTGGTCGTCGTTGTGTTTGTGTTGAAGCTTTGGAGACATTAATTGTTTGGATCACGATTTGATGTGTTTAGTGATCACAAGGGTTTGAAGTACTTGTTCGCTCAGAAAGAATTGAATATGAGGCAAAGGAGATGGTTGGAATTCTTGAAAGATTATGATTTTGGTTTGAATTATCATCCTGGAAAGGCGAATGTTGTAGCCGATGCATTGAGTAGGAAGTCATTGCACATGTCTATGTTGATGATTCGAGAATTTGAATTGTTGGAGCAATTTAGAGATTTGAGTTTGGTTTGTGAAGCGACACCTTCGTGTGTTAAGCTTGGTATGTTGAAGCTTACGTGTGGCATTATTGACGAGATTAGAGAAGGTCAGAAGTCAAATTTGAAATTAGTCGATGTTATGACATTGATTAATCAAGACAAAGGTGGTGACTTTCAGATTGAAGAGAATGGTATCATGAGGTGTCGTGATCGAGTTTGTGTTCCGGATGTTGCGGATTTGAGAAAGAGGATTCTTTAGGAAGGGCATAGAAGTGGTTTGAGTATTCATCTTGGTGCTACTAAAATGTATAAAGACTTGAGGAAGATGTTTTGGTGGCAAGGTATGAAGAAGGATGTAGCGGAATTTGTGTATTCATGTTTGACTTGTCAAAAGTCAAAGATTGAACATCAAAAGCTGTCTGGTTTGATGCAACCGTTATCTATTTGTTAGGGACCAATTAGTACTACTTTTTATATCATTTTATTGGTCCCTTTTACCAAGTTTTGATGTAATTACACACTTTTATTCTCACTATTTTGTATAAATGCAATTAGGTTTAATTTATTTTGTTTTGAATAGTTATTTCACCTTTTTGTTAGTTGTGTAGAATTTTGGGATAAGAAAGGCCTTGGATTGCAACACCACATCTTGGAGGAAGCTTGCCAAACAAGGAAGCTGGAGAAGCAACAGTTCGCGCCGCGAACTGCCTTCGCGCCGCGAAGGCTGCGAATCCAGCAAGCTGACTGAGGGTCAAAAGTGCTGTTCTGCAGGAAAAGTTTATTGCCATTTTGATGTCTGCCTGGGAATTGCTTTTCTGCTTTAGATGACAAATACCAATTAGGGAAATGTCAACCTTTTTTGTTAGAAACAAAATACATTATGCTAGGGCATTGAAATACATTCATTATCATTCAGAATTTGAGAGCTTTTTGTAAGAGAGAAAAATAGAGTTTTTCTTCTTGAACTTTCTGCTTTGAACAATGATGATGAGGAGCTAAACTCCCCTTTGTCAAGATTGGAGGTAGTAGCTATTCTCATATGTCTATGTATTCCATTTGATTTATATGTATGATAAAGATTGTTGATGTATTGAATACTGTTTTTGCCCTAAGTTGAAAACCAGATTTGAGTAGTTGTCGAGAGAGATTATTTGAGTCTTGACATAAAACAGATTTTCAAGTAGTGAATAAGTTGTAGAGATAGATTTATTCATTACTCTTCTTTGGTATTAAGCATTAAAGATTGCTATATTGATAGTTAGGTGGAGAGATCGTCTAAGGATCAATATAGTGATTATCACAATATCATTTAGACATAAATGACTTTGAGAGGATACTTGAACATCATCAATAATCTTGAATCTATTTATTTATCATAAGGAATCATAAGCATTTGAAATAGTGAACTCCAATCTTGCCAAGCTTTTATACTTGACTAAAACCATTTTACAGTTTTTATTAACATTTACTCACAAGATAATTTTACAAACAAAACAACCGTGTTACTTTCTAAACTTATAACATTTGGATTATAGAACGGAGGTAATATCAACCAATCTCTGTGGATACGATATAAAAATATTTGCCGAAGATATACTTTTCAACAAATTGGCGCCGTTGCCGGGGATTGGTGTCGATATTACAAGCATTGCAATAATTCATTGTTTTAAGTTTTGTTACTTTTACTGCTATCCTTCTTTTATTTCACTTGGTTTGTTAGTTTTGTAGATTCTAGTGCATGCGAGGAAAAGCAACCGAGGAGCAACTTCAATTTGATCCTGAAATTGAAAGAACACTTCGGAAGCTCAATAGCAAAACACGAAGAAGAAGGAAACTAGCCGAAGAGAGGAACCGGAGAGAAGAAGCATCTACTTCCGCACTTGTTCCAATCGAAGAAGTGGTTGTAGAGGCTTGTGACAGAAACATGGCGGATGACAATCGTACCGAAATGTCCGCTAATAGTCCAAGAAGAAATGCTCAATTTGCCCGTGGAGGAAGAAATACGGAGATGAAGACCGGAATCCTCCAACTTCTCTATGCAAATCCATTCACCGGAATGGATCATGAAGATCCGTATACCCATCTCATCAAATTTTATGAGATTGCGGGTTCTACGGGAATAGATGAAACGGGTGAAGAGGCACTATTCAAGAGGATGTTCCCACACTCTTTAGTGGGAAAGGCAAAAGAGTGGTACCTTGATCAAGCACCGAGAGTGATGACGGATTGGAATTTGTTAGAAGAAAAGTTCTTAGAAAGATACTTCCCTCAATCCCGATTCATGGAAGCCAAAACGGCTATTGCGGTATTCACTCAAGGAGGCAACGAGTCTCTAAATGAAGCTTGGGAAAGATTCAAATCAATGTTGAGAAAATGCAAGGGACATGGTTTTGATGAGCTCACTCAAATCCATATTTTTTTAAATGGGCTCCAATAAACTCACAAGACACTTCTGGACGCCACCGCGGGTGGCTCGCTTATGTCAAAAACTGCGGAAGAAGCTAAAGTCATTATTGAACGGATGGCCCTCAATGATCATCAAGGTCAACATGATCGTAGCCCTTCACAACGTAAGCCGGGAGTTCTTGAGTTGAATACCAATGATGCCATCCTTGCTCAAAATAAGCTACTCTCTCAACAAATGGCCAAGCTTCCACAGCAAATAAAAGAGATTCAAGGGTTTCAAGTTCAGCATCAAGTAGCATGTTGCGAATTATGTCAAGGGGATCACCCTACTGGTTTTTGTCCTCCACCCCAAGAAGAAGTGAGTTATGTGAACAATCAAAATCAGGGCTATCAAAGACAACAGCCTAACAATCAAGGCTACCAACCAAGAAACAATCAAGGCTATCAACCGTCAAGATTCAACAATCAGAATTTTCAGCAGCAAAGTCCTTACCAACATCCAAACTCTCAAGGACAGCAGTCGCAAGGAGGAAATTCCAAGCTAGAAGACACTCTTCAACAATTCATGCAAGCTTCCATGGCAAATCAGAAGAGTAACGAAGCAACAATTAAAAATCTGGAAATTCAAGTAGGCCAACTTGCAAAGCAACTGTCGGAACAAAACGCAGGATCTTCTTTCTCCGCTAACACTCAACCCAACCCAAGGGAGCATTGTAAAGCAATTTTTACTAGAAGCGGTAGAGAGTTGACAAGTAAAAAAAGTGAGGAAATTACAGTTGAGAATGATATGGATGCTGTGCTGGAAAATGAGGGTGTAGCTTGTGGAAAGGAGAAAGTGGCAGAAACTGCTCAGTTCGCGCCGCGATATCCCTTCGCGCCGCGAAGACAGCAGAACCAGCAATTGATGGAGGAACAACAGTGTGAAGCGGAAATGAATAAGGAAATCGAACCAAGGAAGAAGAAAAAAGGAGACAAAGGAGTGAATGTCATTCCAGTTCAACATTTACCATATCCGCACGCACCGTCAAAGAAGGACAATGCTAGGCATTATGCACGGTTCATGGACATCTTCAAGCAACTCCAAATCAACATTCCATTCGCTGATGCATTACAACAAATGCCACGGTATGCTAAGTTCATGAAGGACATTCTTACAAAGAAAAGGAGACACGTGGAAGACGAAACCATATTTGTTGATGCACGGTGTAGTGCCATCATCCAAAAGACTCTCCCAAGGAAGGAGTCCGATCCGGGCCGAGTTGTTCTACCAGTAACCATTGGAAGCACATATGTTGGAAATGGGTTGATTGACTTGGGCTCTAGTATAAATTTAATCCCCCTCTCCATTGTAAAAAGATTGGGGAATGTTGAGATTAAATCGACAAGGATGACTCTGCAACTAGCCGACAAGTCCACCACTTCACCATACGGAATTGCTAAAGACATGTTAGTGAAAGTGGACAAATTTTTGTTTCCAGTGGACTTCGTAATAGTAGAGATGGATGAGGACCGTGATGTGCCCCTAATTCTTGGAAGACCTTTTATGAAAACAGCTCGGATGATGATTGACGTAGATGATGGACTAATGAAGGTGAGAGTGCAAGACGAAGAGGTGACCTTTAATCTTTTTAAAGCTATAAAGCATCCAAATGACAAACATGATTCTTTCCGAAATGATGCAATTGAAGAGAAATACCATGATGGAAAGGGTCGTCACAAGGAGTTTCATGTCGGACAAATGGTATTGCTTTTCAAATCAAGGTTGAAGTTATTCCCTCGTAAGTCGAAGTCAAAATGGTCAGGACCGTTCGTTGTCAAAGCGGTGCGCAATTATGGAGCCATTGTGATCGAGGATCCAAAGTCACAAGAGAGTTGGACTATTAATGGTAAAAGACTCAAAGTCTACCATAGTGGCGACGTAAATCGTGATGTGGGTGTCGTGTCTCTATTTAAACCGGGCTAATCAGGTACCGTCGAGCTCTTAACGACGTTAAACAAAGCGCTTGTTGGGAGGCAACCCAACGTTGTTAGTTTGCATTTTATTTTTCTCTGTTGTGTGATTTTTAGCTCTGTTAAAGTTTTAGAATTCTTAAGTTCTGTTTTTTGCAGTTCGCGCCGCGACCCCCTGTTCGCGCCGCGAACTGAATGAAAATTTTTTGAGTGGTTCTGTTTTCTGCTGTTCGCGCCGCGAACACTGTTCGCCCCGCGAACTCTGCGTGACAGAATCACTTAAATTCTGTTTAGGTCATTTCTTTTTCATTTCAAACATTCCTCATTTCAAACCACTTTGCCGCGCTTTCACCCCACTCTCAAAACCCCACCAAATCTTAAAATTCTCCATTCCCCATTTGTCAAATCCTCAATTGTTAGCAAGATTAAGTGATTCAAAAGGTATGTACTCTTCAAGTTCTCTTTTCAAATCCCTTTTGGGTTTTTCATCTAGGGTTGGTTAAAAATCAAATTTTTCTGTTGATTACCTCTTGAAATCACTTTGCATGTTTGATATAGAGTAGGATTAGGGTAGAAATGAGCACTTTGATTGATTGGGAGTAAATTACTCCCCACTTGTGGAACCCTAGGAAGCTCTGGGAGATTTCCTGGATTCGCAGAGTTCGCGCCGCGAACTGGCCTTCGCGCCGCGAACTGTGAATTCCAGGGCCATGTTTTTTGTGTTGTTTATATGCTAACCTTGTCCATGTTTATTCTGTGGTTGTTCTGGTGTTGATTGCAGATGTCTAAAAGAACTAAAACTATGGCACCTCCTCAAGCCCGCTCAATCAGAAGGTTCATAAGTGATGAACATGAAGCACGATTTGAGAGCCTCATTAAGAGAACAATTTTGCCTGAAAGGTTTATCCGGCTGGCTCCAATCGGGGTGTATCATAGCGTGGTCGCGGCTTTTGAACGACGAAAGTGGATGAAGTTATGCGAACCAGAAGCCGCAATCAATTACGATATTGTTCGAGAATTTTATGCGAATGCTATGCATCGCGAGGAGGGTACGGCTTTCATCTACCGGTCTAGGGTAAGGGGCAAGATTGTCTCCTTTGGAAGGGATGATATTAATGCTTATCTGGGTAATCCCTTAATTCTCGGAGAGGGTGAGTGTTGTGAGTACAGTACCATGGAGGCAGCTAACAGGTGGAATCTGGAAGCGGTCAATGCTACCCTATGTCTCAGTGGAAAATCCTACGAACTGAATGATCAAGGACATCCGAAATTGTGGAAAAGAGAAAATTTTAATTTGGAAGCTAGGGCTTTTCTGGTGCTACTGTTGACTAATATCCGACCAAGAAGCCACACCACCACAATTCCTATGGACGTAGGGTGTCTATTGTACTGCATCATGGTCGGGAAGTCTGTGGATGTCGCAACCCTCATTGCAGGCGAACTGAGAAAGATAGTGTTAAGCGGAACCAATTTCGGTGGCAAAGCTGGTGTACTCGCTTATCCAGGACTAATCATGGGGCTGTGCCATAAGGCAAATGTTCCCATCCCTGAGGAAGTACACTTCTCGATCACCAGTGTGATCAGTGACTCATATTTGAACAGGTTTCTGCAAACCCAAAATGATAAGACTGATGCACCTGGTACTTCTTCATCCAGAGCCCGAGCCAGACCCCGACCTCAACCTCAACCTCAACCTCACACTACCCCAGGTTTTGATCAGATGGCGTTTGCCAACTACTGCTGCGAGAACTTTGAGGCCTCCAGGAGGTCTCAATCATTTCTTTTCGATGCCATGCAGCAGTAGTTCCAGAACACGTTTCTGGCACCAGAGGCCCGAACTTTTCCTTCGCAAGCTGACTATACAGCTTATGCTAATTGGCCTGAGGGCAGGCCAAATTTTATGGGGGGTGCAGGAGGTAGTGCTGACCCAAATGAGGAGATGGAAGATGTTCTCGGAAATGTAGGTGGTGATGAAGAGGAGGAGGATTGAAAATGTGGAGATTTGAGAGTTGTTGTATTTCTGAGTTTCTTTGTACTATTTCTGTTTTTGTTTTTGAGAATTTTTGATGTACTTTGGGTGGCTCTAGTTCACCATAACTTTATTTTGGCACTTTATTTTTGTTAGTATTTTGACAATTGCATGAATGCTAGTTGAGATTTAAGTGTGTTTTGATCAAATTGTGGTTCACCAACAATTTTGTTTAATTGTTCTTATTCTTAAGTTAAGCTTTAAGCAACCGAGAAATGATCGCAAAGAAAGAAGCATAGGACACTTCGAGTGGTGATCATAAGAATTAGTGTCGGCATTTCAAGGTACACTTTATCGCTTTCTAGACTTAACATGAGTAGTTTGATGGTTTGTGCAAATTCCATTTCATAAACTCATTGAAATGTATGTCATCTTTGAATCAAAGTAGGACTTAACCATTTGTGAGGAAGTTTTCCATTGTACACTAAAAAGCGGGAAACCGAGCATTATTTTAACTCATTCTTATCATGCTAAATCATGCATCAAGCTATTTGTGTGTAAATTTTTTTGAAAATGATAGAGGCATTGTTTGTGAGAAAAACCACTTGACCAAAAAGTTTGAATCAACTAACCTTGTGAGGAATAATCCTTAGTTAAACCCCTTTGAGCTTAATTTAGGATTCATTTTATTGATCATTGAAAAATCAATTGAAAATTGTGGAATAAATGAATCCTAATTTCTTTCGTGTCAATTGAAACCTTAAATCGAGTTGTTGAAAATTTTGCCTTTTGCTTATGTCTAAGGAGGGAGCATTATTGAATAAATTTGGTTTTGGAATCTAAAGTTGGGGAGAGTAAAGTGAAAAGTTGATTAGAAACTTGGAAAAGTGAATTGTTATAAAAGGGTGAAATTTTGAAAAGAAACAAGAAAAAGAAAATACCCTTGAAACCATAGAGCATAGAAAAAAGATTAGAAAAAGAAAAGCAAAGAAAATGCTCATGGTTGTGTGGAGTTGAAAAGAAAAAAAAAGAAAAAGAAAAAGATAGGGACCAAGGAAAAGGAAATTGTGTAGAGTTGAATGTTTGGGAATGCTCCCTTAGGATATGCAACTTTGTAAATTCTCTTAATCATATCCTTTCTTGTAACCTAAGCCACATTACAACCTTTGAAAGACCTCTTGATTCTCAATTTTCACATGATTTGGTATTTGTTATGATAACCGCATGATTTGAGTTGTTGTTGATTTAATTGCTTGGATGAGTGAAAGTAACCCTTCATGTTATTCATCATTATTATGATGTGTGTTGTAAGTTTGATTCAATTTTGACATATATGGTTTTGAATTCCATTGGAATGATTTTTGCACTCAACCATTTTCCTTATTCATGTTTTGTCTAGAATTAAGATAGGTGGACTGAGAAAAATTGCCAAACACTTTTGAACCATTTGAATGTCCTTGGTAAATCCTTGTTCCAATCTTTTGTGTTATTGTCTTGGTTGTGAGGATGGAAACTTTTGTTTAGGGACAAACAAAATGCTAAGTTGGGGAGAGTTGTTAGGGACCAATTAGTACTACTTTTTATATCATTTTATTGGTCCCTTTTACCAAGTTTTGATGTAATTACACACTTTTATTCTCACTATTTTGTATAAATGCAATTAGGTTTAATTTATTTTGTTTTGAATAGTTATTTCACCTTTTTGTTAGTTGTGTAGAATTTTGGGATAAGAAAGGCCTTGGATTGCAACACCACATCTTGGAGGAAGCTTGCCAAACAAGGAAGCTGGAGAAGCAACAGTTCGCGCCGCGAACTGCCTTCGCGCCGCGAAGGCTGCGAATCCAGCAAGCTGACTGAGGGTCAAAAGTGCTGTTCTGCAGGAAAAGTTTATTGCCATTTTGATGTCTGCCTGGGAATTGCTTTTCTGCTTTAGATGACAAATACCAATTAGGGAAATGTCAACCTTTTTTGTTAGAAACAAAATACATTATGCTAGGGCATTGAAATACATTCATTATCATTCAGAATTTGAGAGCTTTTTGTAAGAGAGAAAAATAGAGTTTTTCTTCTTGAACTTTCTGCTTTGAACAATGATGATGAGGAGCTAAACTCCCCTTTGTCAAGATTGGAGGTAGTAGCTATTCTCATATGTCTATGTATTCCATTTGATTTATATGTATGATAAAGATTGTTGATGTATTGAATACTGTTTTTGCCCTAAGTTGAAAACCAGATTTGAGTAGTTGTCGAGAGAGATTATTTGAGTCTTGACATAAAACAGATTTTCAAGTAGTGAATAAGTTGTAGAGATAGATTTATTCATTACTCTTCTTTGGTATTAAGCATTAAAGATTGCTATATTGATAGTTAGGTGGAGAGATCGTCTAAGGATCAATATAGTGATTATCACAATATCATTTAGACATAAATGACTTTGAGAGGATACTTGAACATCATCAATAATCTTGAATCTATTTATTTATCATAAGGAATCATAAGCATTTGAAATAGTGAACTCCAATCTTGCCAAGCTTTTATACTTGACTAAAACCATTTTACAGTTTTTATTAACATTTACTCACAAGATAATTTTACAAACAAAACAACCGTGTTACTTTCTAAACTTATAACATTTGGATTATAGAACGGCGGTAATATCAACCAATCTCTGTGGATACGATATAAAAATATTTGCCGAAGATATACTTTTCAACACTATTCCAGAGTGGAAGTGGGATAGTATCTCTATGGATTTTGTTTTGGGTTTGCCGAGAACATCGAGTAATTGTGAGGCGATTTGGGTCGTTGTGGACAGGTTGACGAAATGTGCTCATTTTATTCCGATGAGGATGGATTATTCGATGGAGAGACTTGCTAAGTTGTACATCGAAAGGATTATGTGTTTGCATGGTATTCCGTAGAGCATTGTTTCGGATAGAGATCCGAGGTTCACTTCGAGATTTTGGGAAGGTTTGCAAAGTGCTTTGGGCACGAAGTTGCTTTTGAGTTTGGCATATCATCCGCAAACTGATGGTCAAACGGAGAGGACTACTCAGTCACTTGAAGATCTTTTGAGGTCTTGTGTTTTGGAACAAGGAGGAAATTGGGATAGTTTCTTGCCTTTGATCGAGTTTACGTATAACAGTTTCCATTCGAGTATTGGAATGACACCTTTTGAGGCTCTTTATGGTAGAAGGTGTAGAACTCCTTTATGTTGGTACGAATCGGGAAAGAGTGTTGTGGTTAGACCCGAGTTGATTCAAGAGACTACGGATAAGATTAAGACGATTCAAGAGAAGATGAAGGCTTCTCAGAGTCGTCAAAAGAGTTATCATGATAAGAGGAGGAAAACTCTTGAGTTTGAGAAAGATGAGCATGTGTTTCTTCGAGTTACGCCAATAACGGGTGTTGGTAGAGCTTTGAAGTCGTGTAAGTTGACGTCGCGTTTCATTGGTCCTTATCAGATTTCCGAGAGGGTAGGTGAAGTGGCATATCGGATTGCATTACCACCGTCACTTTCTAATCTTCATGATATGTTCCATGTGTCTCAATTAAGGAAGTATATTGCGGATCCATCGCATGTTGTTCCAGTAGATGATGTTCAAGTGAGGGATAATTTGACGGTTGATACATCACCTATGCGAATTGAAGATCGAGAAGTGAAGAAGCTTCGTGGTAAGGAAATTGCTTTGGTGAAAGTGATATGGGGAGGAGCCGCCAATGGCAATATTACTTGGGAACTCGAGGATAAGATGAAGGAATCGTATCCGGAGTTGTTCGTTTGAGGTAAATTTTCGAGGCCGGAAATCTTTTAAGTGGGGGAGAGTTGTAACAACCCAATTTTAGTATTTATTTCTTATATTATTATTATTATTATTATATTTTATTTTATATATTTGGAGTGTTAATTAATTAATTGGTTGTTAGGTAGTATAATAATTGATTATATTAATTAACTTGGTGTGTATACTGTGTTGGTTTAATTTATTTGAACTAAATAGAGATATTATAATACTAGGTCTTATTGGGCCTAATAATTAAATTAGAGGTATCATTCTTTAAGCCCAAATATAATACTAGAATAGTAAGAGGTGAGGAGAGTGAGAAGTAGGATTCATTTGATCATTGACGGCAATAGAGAAAGAAAAGAGGAAAAGTAAGGAGAAGAGGGGAAGAACAAGAGAGAAGCTAAGGTTTCCAGAAAATTGAAGAGGAAAGGGGGAGAATCCTTATTATTATGGGTTAGTATGATTGGGTCAATGGGTAGAAATATGTTTACGTTGAAATCCTTAAATTTCATGGTTTTTGGAATTGTTAGATTTTGATGAGTATTCTTGATTTGTGGTGATTAATTGTGTTTGGAATGGATATTTGGATGAAAGTGAGTGATAGATTGAGAAACCACTTATTTTTATTAAATTCCATTAAAGTACAGGTAACGTTAAGAAAAATTCCAGTTTCGAAAGCGTTAACCGGTTAACCAAAAGCGTTAAACAGTTACTTGTTAAAAATCTGCGCAGAAATTGCATTCTATTTTGTATTAACCGGTTACCCAAAAGCGTTAACCGGTTACTTACTTAAAAATCTGCCAGGAATTGCATTCTGTTTCGTGTTAATCGTTACCTAAAAGCGTTAACCGGTTAACACTTTTGAAAAATGAAAAATGGAGACTTTAAAAGTTGTATTCATTTTGAAATGAAATCTAAGTGTGCGTATTTGATAATTAGCCTATATTTGTGAATGATATATTGTTATGAATGTGTATATGTACCATTGGTGGATAATTCATAGAGTTGAATTATGGTGATATGTGGAATGTTAAGATGGTAGAGATGAGCTTAATTGCATATGTATTGGTATCTGTACATTCATTCATGGCATGGTCGGCTTCATGGTGGAAGCGGTGAAACTGTGGGTTCACATGATAATAGACGTTGATCCTTGAATGGAAATAGGCGTAGCAGACGTTGATCCTTAATTGGAAATAGACGTAGTGGTTTGATCTTGTCCGAATCGGAAGCGTGGCTTGGATTCTAGATATTGAATCGGAAAGTGGTGAAACGTTGGGTTTACATTGCAGTACCACATGCATAGAGTCACATGTCTTGCATTGAGTCACATTAGAGTTATGTGATAATTGAGTGTATGCATTGTTGTGATTGTGATGTGTGTATGAGATATGGTAATTGAATTTGGTGATGTTTGGATACATAACTTGGCAAAGTATGTGATTATGTGATAATTGTAGTTATGTGTATATTTGGGAATATAGTATTGGATTTTAATATTATACTCCTTGAGTTTGATGGATGTTTGAAACATGTGAAATAAATGTTGGTTAGTATTATTTACATGGTTATACAAGGTGTGATGAATTCTGTTAATTGTTGATTTAATCATTGTGCTTTATTATACTTCTTCATAATGATTTGAATTCTCACCCTTCTGTTTGAATGTTGCCTTTTGTAGCACCTCAATTTTCACCTCCCATTTGTATATACATTTCATTTTTAGGTCATTAACATGGCATTAGCATTGCATAGTCCATTACATGTCATCAATCAAGACTGGTCAGGAGATTCAACTGTGCAAGAGAGCAAGAGCATTTTCCATGAGATGAAAGCCCTATGGTGGTTCCAATGAGCTTACATGACCCAAGGATCATTTTGAAGCAACTTGGCCAGAGGATAGAGGCTCAGAGTCCACAGTGCATGACCAATCCATCTGAGGCCCATAAAAGTCAACTGCAAAGTCAACTGTGGATTTGGAGGTGGGAAGTGATTAGAGATACTTCATTCATGTTCAAACAAGTCTCATTTGACATTTCAAACACTCACATTGAAGAATTTGAAGTCAGGTCAAGAATTTCCCAAAATAGAAAGTGACCCATAATTTGAAATTTCCAAAAACGGAAAGGTTTTGGACCAACTTCAACTCAATTTTACATCATCAAAAAAGCTTCAAATGAAATTTTGTTGAACATGAAAGTTGAAGGTCTTTCTCTCCCACTTCCAAAAAGTCCAAGATCATGGATTTATGATGTGTGGTTGAGGAGATATGATCCAATCATGGCAAAGTGTGCTTAAAAATTCAAATGGGCATAACTTTTGAACCAAGGCTCCAATTTGGGTGGTTCTTTTTGCATTTTGTTCATCATGACATGCACTTTCCAAACATCTCCTTACATGGCTTGAATTTCACTTGTATGATCATGTGCTCATTCATGAAGTTTTTTGAAGGAAATTTCATAAAATCAATTTGGATGATTATATGCATAAAATATCAATTCCAAAGCTTACATGGGCCTTGTTTAAGTGGATTTGGATCAGATTTGAGCACTGTTCACGTGGCTACCTCATGCATGGGGGTGAAAAACACAATTGGTGCATACACTTCATAACTTGCTGTAGGTGTTTAATTGGCTGCATTATATGGTAAAACACTAGATGGGTACTAATGTCTTGACTGATGTCATGACATGTATGTGTGACTACATTGTAGTCACTGCAGGACTAGCTAACACAGGATTTATTGAATGTCAAACTGGAAGCTGTGACATTCATACCTGTCAACAGATACTAAGGAATAGAACAGCAGGTGTTCTGTTAGAACTTAGTATTTATTTCCAGTCTGGTTATCAAGGAAAGACCAGACCTGGCATAAGGCCTACTGACTGAATGTACAACTGGATGTTATGACATTCATCATTGACAGCAGCTACTGAACATTAGACAGAGTGGTGTTCTGCTATACTTCAGCATGTAACTTAGTTTGTTCTTCGAGAGAATAACAGAACTAACTTAAGGCCAAATGTGTAAATGTTAAGTTGGACACTTTAACATTTATTAATGTAAGCTGTTACTGTAGTATGGTCATTTTGATCATGTACAGGTCAGCAAAATTGTACAGTCTGTTTTCTGGAAAAACAGACTCAACATATGGACCTTGATGTCAAGCTGAATGTCGTGACATTCATGCCTGACAGCATATGCTATATTGTAGGTTGTCCAGTTTTCTGTTTCAGCTTTTTCTCAGGCTATTCTTCAGGGATTCAACAACTGAGAGAAAATCCAGGAAATCAACAACCAAGCTACATTCAATGAACCTAACAAATAGCCTATTTGTTAGTAACCTAAATGTTGAATTTATGGGAACTCGCGTGACCTTAAATTCAGGAGAATACAGGTGCAAAAGCCCAGGGTACTACAATATAAAAGGAAGGCGTTCCTTCATTCAGTTTCAGGGATTTTGAGGCGTGAAGATTTTGTGTGTCCATCATACTTCACTGCTGTATTTTTGTGAGTCTTGTATTAGACGTATCTTGTAAGCCAAGCCATTATCTAGTAGATGATTGTTGTTGCATAGGGTGTTCATTGAGTTGTAAGTGTTGTGTCGCTCAAAGCTTTTAAGCGTGAGTGCTGTGTATCTTGATTAAAGCTGTGAAGCACAATCAAGAGTTGTTTGAAGTGTGACTTCAACTTGTCTTTAATATTGTTTAAAGATAGTAATCACTGAGGTGATTGAGGGGGAGTGAGTAGGAACTCTGATCTTAGGTTAAGATTGAAATTGCATTGGGTAGGGATTAAGTGATAAGTTGTAAACGGGTGAGTTAAGCTTTGAATTGATACTACTAATAGTGGATTTCCTCCCTGGCTTGGTAGCCCCCAGATGTAGGTCGTGTTGGACTGAACTGGGTAAACAATTACTTGTGTTATTTACTGCACTTACTGTTAAGTTCTGCATAATTCCTGTCTGTGCAGAATTGGATGTCATAACAACCCGCGTGACATCCAAAGTCTGATAACTAGAATTTCAATTGGCATCAGAGCAGGCACCCTGCCTGTGAATTTCTGGGTGAGATCTAGGGAAGTTACTTTCTAGTACCATGGACAAGGATATAGGACACTCAAATAGACCACCCATGTTGGATGGCTCTAATTATGATGACTGGAAGCCTCGTATGATAGCCTTCTTAAGGTCTCTAGATAGCAAAGTCTGGAGAGCTGTCAACAAAGGATGGGAACATCCAATGAGGACAGGTGAAGATGGAGGCAGTGAGCAGATTCCTGAAGAAGAGTGGGACAAGGAGCAAGAGGTACTAGCTCTTGGAAATTCCAAGGCCTTGAATGCATTGTTCAATGGAATTAGTAAGAACATCTTCAGGCTGGTGCACCACTGTGAACTAGCTAAGGAAGTTTGGGATACCCTCAAGGTAACTCATGAAGGTACTTCCAAGGTGAAGATGTCCAAACTTCAGATGCTGACCACCAAGTTTGAAAATCTGAGGATGAAAGAGGATGAGACTATTCATGACTTTCACATGAATATTCTTGAAATTGCAAACACCTCTGGTGGACTAGGTGAGAAAATGGCTGAAGAGAAACTTGTAAGAAAGATTCTCAGGTCCTTGCCTAAGAGGTTTGCTATGAAGGTCACAGCCATAGAGAAGGCACAGGACATCTGCAACATGAAGGTGGATGAGCTCATTGGTTCCCTCCAAACCTTTGAAATGGGCTTGGGTGAGTATGCTGAGAAGAAGAACAAAAGCATAGCTTTTGTATCTAATGCTGAAGAGGAGTCAGAAGCTGGATATACTGGAGGTGATGAAAGTATATCAGAAGCCTTAGCCATGCTTGGGAGACAGTTCAACAAGCTCATAAAGAAATTTGATCAACAGGGTAGACCTAATGTCAAGAACGTCCCGTCTGACATAAATAAAAGATTAACTTATGAAGAAAAGGCCAACCAAGGCAAGGGAATCCAGTGCCATGGATGTGAAGGATATGGTCATATTAAGGCTGACTGCCCTACCCTTCTCATGAGGCAAAGGAAAGGGCTATCTGTCACCTGGTCAGAAGAAGACACTGAGAGTGAATCTGAAGGAGAATCGGCCAAACATGTCACTGCTATGACTAGTGTTTGTGCCTCAGAGGATAACTCAAGTGGAGATGAGCTCACCTTGGATGAGCTTGCTGTCTCATATAAAGAATTATGTGTTAAAAGTGCAGAAGTTTGCATCCAAGGAGAAAAGCATAAGAAACTCATCAAAGAGCTAGAAGCTGAGAAACTAGAGCAGCTGAAAGTCATAGAGGGTCTGAAGGGTGAGATCTCTTTGCTGATCTCTAAGCTAGACCAAATGACCAAATCCATCAAAATGTTGAATAAGGGATCTGACACCTTGAAAGAGATCCTGAAGACAGGACAGAAGTCTGGAACCACATCTGGTTTAGGCTTTGGTAAAAGATCATCAGCCGAACGCAAACGCCCAAAGGCTAAAGTTCAGAAATCCAAAGGAAAGTCTCATCCAAAGTCACAACATCGAGGAACCAGAATGAACAATCATCAGAAGAAGAAATTCAAGAGATGGAAATGTCATTACTGTGGTAGATTCGGTCACATAAAACCATTCTGCTATAGGCTGCATGGTTACCCAAACCAGACCTCTCAAGGTAGGCCTAAGAAAAAGGTGTCTACGCATAATGTCCCCATTAAGAAACAAACATGGGCGGCTAAGCAGACAACTCAGGTCAATCCTAAGCAGCTGGCATCTAAGACTCACTTCTCGCCTGAGAACCAACAGTGTGTCGCTAACATTGCTCACACTTCTTCAAGGGGACATATCAGACAAGATTGGTACCTTGATAGTGGTTGCTCAAGGCATATGACTGGGATGAACAACCTAGTGGTGGATCTACATCCTTCTAACACCAAGTTTGTGACATTAGGTGATGGAACTAAAAGAGAAGTCATGGGTGTTGGGAATTTGGACTGTCCAGAAACTCCAAAATTGAGTGATGTATTGTTAGTAAAAGGACTAACTGTGAACCTCATAAGCATAAGCCAACTGTGTGACCAAGGATACAAGGTGGAATTTACCAAGGGAGGATGTGTGGTGTTGAATGGGTGCAATCAAGAAGTGATGAGAGGAGAAAGATCCAAAGATAATTTCTATCTATGGAAATCTAAAGACTCTCTCAACTTTCCCAAGTACCCTTTGGCCAAGGGAGATCAGGAAGGGAAGCTGGGACATGGAAGACTTGATCCCCTTCAGGTAAAAGGAGTGAAGAAGAGCATGTCCAAGGGAGCTATGAGAAGAGTCTCATATCTGTCTTTAGATAAAAGGACAGACTGTGGAAAGTGTCTGATCAAAAGTTATGAGCCCTTGATACCCATTGGTCATCATACAACTGATATGACAGCAAGGGATAGACAAAGGTGTGTATTATTGACGTCTGCAGAAACTCAGTACCTAGCTTGTAGTAGCAAGTGGGCATCTCTAGTATGGAGGAACCTAATGCAGACAGAGTACAATGTCACCCGCAATGTCATGACATTGTACGTTACTAAGTGTGAAACTAGTAAGGGCAAAGTGGGAATGCGTGCGTCTGAAAAGTTATAGCAACTAATGAAGTTAGTTAGCTACTGTTTAATAAGTCAAATTATTAAACAACAAATAGTGGGCTCTGAGTGGTCAAAATCTAATAGACCTTACTCTTGCATAAAGCGTTTCACATTCAGTCGTTTCAAACTCCACTCGTGCAAACCCTCGTCCAAAGAAACGGTTCATCTTCCCTCTAAGATTTTCAGCATGGCCCGTCAATCCGATACCTCCTCCTACACCACCATGTCTGATTCTCTCAGCACTGAGTCTTACCACCCTACCCGGGAGGATCCAGTTGTTGACGCAGCAACTTCGTCCCATGCAAGAAGACCTAAGGAAACGGTCTCCGGGTTTTCATCAGAAATCGCTCTTGATGAACACACAAGGGAAGGGTCGAGGTATGTGCATAACTCCATTGCAACTATCGTCACTCAGATACTATCTGGTAATCGAAATGTTCCTGGGGTTTCTGTTCCCTTGAACACAATCATTCCTGATATTGCTGCATGTCAAGATAAAGCTGTAGTGTTGAGAAAAAATGCCACTGACAATGTTGAGCAACTAGATGCTCATGAGGGGTCAAAGATTGACAAACCCTCAGGCAAAGTGAGAGGTGAGAAAGCCAATGTTACTCAAGGTGTTGAGGACAACCCTAAAGCTGAAACGGTTAACGTGGAAGAGCTCTCTGACAATGAACTTCTGGCTTCAGTTGTCCCTAGGATAGCCAAGAGGGTTAGGTCTAGAAGGGAGAAAAAGACTGTGGAGCAGAAGTCCCCCTCCAAGGAAGTTGGTGAGACAAATCCTCACAAGCAACCAGAGACAGAGAGTGCACACAAGAGGAAAGGTTATGGACCTACAAAAGCTTGGAGCAAAGAGGTGCCCAAGAAGTTGAAGACCAAGGCTGTGGTGGTTGAGTCTGAATCTGATGTCCCATGTGATGTCCCAACATCCATGTCCAGGAAGAAGCCTTCTTCCAGCAGGCTGGCAACCAGTGTCCCAGAAGTTCCTATTGACAATGTGTCCTTCCACTTTGCCTCCAGTGTTAACAGGTGGAAGTATGTATACCACAAGAGGCTGGCATTGGAGAGAGAACTGGCTCAGAATGCATTGGAGTGTAAGGAAATTGTGGATCTCATCAAAGAGGCAGGACTGATGAGAACTGTGACTAAACTCCCTAAATGCTATGAGACCTTAGTGAAGGAGTTCATTGTTAATCTGTCTGAGGAGTATGCTAATGGGAAATCCAGAGAATTTAGAAAGGTCTATGTGCGTGGCAAGTGCGTGACTTTTTCCCCCTCAGTGATAAATCTGTATTTGGGAAGAGCAGATGAAGTGCAACCAGAACTTGAAGTGACTGACAACACTATCTGTCAAGTCATCACAGCAAAGCAAGTCCAGAAATGGCCTCTCAAAGGGAAGCTGGTGGCCAGTCAACTAAGTGTAAGTATGCAATGTTACACAAAGTTGGAGTAGCCAACTGGGTACCCACTAATCACAAGTCAACTGTGTCTGTGGCGTTAGGGAAGTTCATATATGCAGTGGGAACCAAGACAAAGGTGGACTATGGTAATTACATCTTTGATCAGACAATGAAACATGCTGGGAGTTTTAGTGTGAAGGGACCCATTGCCTTTCCATCTCTCATATGTGGAATTGTGCTGAATCAATTTCCACATATCCTGACAGAGAATGACTTTGTGAGAAGAAGAGAGAGTCCATTGGCCTTCAGCTACAAACTGTTCCTGGGCAAGCATGTCCCTGACATTGTCTTGACATCAGGAGAAACATCCAAAGCTGGCAACCAACCAGACAAAGCTGATGTTATTGCAGTTCTCAAAGAGACTTGCAAAGAACTGGAGGCTAGAAAGCATGCTCTGGAAATGCTCATCTTGCAATTGGAGACTTCTGCTGAGGACACGGATGGAGCTGATAAGCAAAGCTCTGAGGAGGAGGAGGAGGCCAGCTCTGAAGAGGAGGCTGATGATGAGGCTGAGGATTAAATACTTGTCTTTCTGTGTTTTCTGTCATTACTATTTGTGGATCTGTAACTTAAAGTGTTGCTTTGGCAACATTTTTGACAAAAAGGGGGAGTGACAAGTGATACCCCAAGGCAACAGAAGTTTACTTTGTTAAACTTTGTTAAATTTGTTAAAACAGGTTCTCATTCTGACAGATTGAAGTTTTCCTCTACTGCAGCTTATGTGTGATGAAGTGTGTATTTAGCTTCTGTTTGTATGCTGCTATGTGTGTGTGAAGTTTTTATTTAACTTCCCTCCCCTGCAGCTGCTGTGTGTTGAAGTTTAGATGTAACTTCTGTATGTGTGCTGCTTTGTGAAGTTTTATTTAACTTCCATGTGCGTGAGTGTGCTGCCACTCTGAGTGTATTAGCTAGTATTAATTCCTGCTAGGTGTGTAATTCCGCTGCTATGAACTCTGTTATGGGGATCAAAGTGTTTTAGCCAAAAATTTACCAAAGGGGGAGTTTGTAGGTGTTTAATTGGCTGCATTATATGGTAAAACACTAGATGGGTACTAATGTCTTGACTGATGTCATGACATGTATGTGTGACTACATTGTAGTCACTGCAGGACTAGCTAACACAGGATTTATTGAATGTCAAACTGGAAGCTGTGACATTCATACCTGTCAACAGATACTAAGGAATAGAACAGCAGGTGTTCTGTTAGAACTTAGTATTTATTTCCAGTCTGGTTATCAAGGAAAGACCAGACCTGGCATAAGGCCTACTGACTGAATGTCAAACTGGATGTTATGACATTCATCATTGACAGCAGCTACTGAACATTAGACAGAATGGTGTTCTGCTATACTTCAGCATGTAACTTAGTTTGTTCTTCGAGAGAATAACAGAACTAACTTAAGGCCAAATGTGTAAATGTTAAGTTGGACACTTTAACATTTATTAATGTAAGCTGTTACTGTAGTATGGTCATTTTGATCATGTACAGGTCAGCAAAATTGTACAGTCTGTTTTCTGGAAAAACAGACTCAGCATATGGACCTTGATGTCAAGCTGAATGTCGTGACATTCATGCCTGACAGCATATGCTATATTGTAGGTTGTTCAGTTTTCTGTTTCAGCTTTTTCTCAGGCTATTCTTCAGGGATTCAACAACTGAGAGAAAATCCAGGAAATCAACAACCAAGCTACATTCAATGAACCTAACAAATAGCCTATTTGTTAGTAACCTAAATGTTGAATTTATGGGAACTCGCGTGACCTTAAATTCAGGAGAATACAGGTGCAAAAGCCCAGGGTACTGCAATATAAAAGGAAGGCGTTCCTTCATTCAGTTTTAGGGATTTTGAGGCGTGAAGATTTTGTGTGTCCATCATACTTCACTGCTGTATTTTTGTGAGTCTTGTATTAGACGTATCTTGTAAGCCAAGCCATTATCTAGTAGATGATTGCTGTGGCATAGGGTGTTCATTGAGTTGTAAGTGTTGTGTCGCTCAAAGCTTTTAAGCGTGAGTGCTGTGTATCTTGATTAAAGCTGTGAAGCACAATCAAGAGTTGTTTGAAGTGTGACTTCAACTTGTCTTTAATATTGTTTAAAGATAGTAATCACTGAGGTGATTGAGGGGGAGTGAGTAGGAACTCTGATCTTAGGTTAAGATTGAAATTGCATTGGGTAGGGATTAAGTGATAAGTTGTAAACGGGTGAGTTTAGCTTTGAATTGATACTACTAATAGTGGATTTCCTCCCTGGCTTGGTAGCCCCCAGATGTAGGTCGTGTTGGACTGAACTGGGTAAACAATTACTTGTGTTATTTACTGCACTTACTGTTAAGTTCTGCATAATTCCTGTCTGTGCAGAATTGGATGTCATAACAACCCGCGTGACATCCAAAGTCTGATAACTAGAATTTCACTTGCTAATCTCACTTGGATTTGGCTTAAACATGATTTCAGCATCGTTAGCAAGGGATATATAATGTTAATCACAACTGCTTTCATCATTAACCACAGTTTTCAGATCTAGATTCAAAATCAACCAAATTTTTCTCTCAAAATATTTTCCAAATTCTTCACACAAAAGCCATTTCTATTGATGGATTCATGATCAGGAAGTGTTCTTGAAGCAAATTGGACGTGGAATTGGAAGAATTTGTGCCATATTTGTCCATACATGAAGCTTGAAGGTTCAATGGAGATTTCAAAATCAACTGGATTCGTGCTTGTTTGAGCTTCAATCTCATCATCAATCATCTCCACAAGCATCATAGAGGAGCTTTGGACCATTACAAGCCTTGGATAGCACGATTTCAGCTTGCTGCTCTTCAAGAGGTCATGATTCGAGCCTTTTAATTTTGAAATCCATTATGATATTTGTGTAGATCTTTGATTGGTGATCATTCTGGTATAAAGTTTGATTGAAATGGTGCATTATCCATGAAGATATATGAGTTTGAAGTTTTGATGTCATTTCTTATTTTCTTCAATTTGATCTTGTTGTGATGAATTATATGTAAATGCTTGTTGAT